>NW_008238319.1:1390219-1400113 GCF_000691975.1 Corvus brachyrhynchos
CAGCTGGGGCTGCCCCTGGATCCCTGGCAGTGCCCAAGGCCAGGCTGGACATTGGGGCTGGGAGCAGCCTGGGGCAGGGGGAGGTGTCCCTGCCCATGGCAGGGGTGGCACTGGGTGATCCTTGAGGTCTCATCCAACCCAAACCATTCTGTGGTTCTATGAAAAGGGTGTGAAGACCTCCAAGGCACTGCTCCAGGTCCATCTCTGCAGGAGCACCAAAGCTTTACTCTGGGTTTAACACATTTCTCAAAGCCCTGCAGGACAACAAACCCAGCTCCTTTCTGTAGGTCCCTGAGAACATAACAGCACCACACTGAAACTTCTAAACTGCCCAACAACAAAGCTTTGCACCCATTAATTTCAAGTTCTGAGATACCTGTTAACCATGGTACTGCGTAATAGAGCTTATTACTGGAAGTATTTAATATTCATAATGGTTTAGTCATTAGGAATCTCCCATTAAAACAAGTGTGGTCCTTGCACCACTGACTGCGACAACTCTTTCCTGAGGCAGAACCCACACACAGCAACATTATTGTGACATCCTGGCTCTTGCTGGGGTACTTATTGTTACAAAAACACTGCTGTAGTGCACAGAACATTATAATGGAGATCCAATTTCATTATTTAAGCACAGACACAACATAAATGCACCAACATGTGCACAGACTCACTTCCCAGTAAACTGCAGCACTGGAGGTGCTGGGGCAAGATACAAATTTTGCTGCACAAATGGAGAGGGAAACTGATTTTAAAGGATAATATAGGCAGCTTTTCACTGAAATATTTATGGGTTTTATTCATGGTGAAGTCTAAATGATACTTGACACGAATAGCATACAGGACGGACTACTGAATATAAATCTTCCCCTTTTTTCCTTGTCTTAAGCCAACCAGGCTGCCCCAGTATGGCCTAACTGGGATAATGCACCAGCTACATCCCCCTGGAGATGTCTCCAAAAACTACTCCCAGATACAGTTCAAGCAGCTTATGTGAAAGAAGCAGAAATCAAAGCTATTTTGAAGAATTAAGAGAAATAATCCAAACCAGAGAGCCAGGAGGGTCACGATCAAGTGCAGATCATAACCACGAGGAATGAAAACATCAATTGTTCACCCAGCAAAGTTCAGAGTCCCTTCCAGCCTCACCTGTTCCGTGACCGGTGTTGCTTTGCAATACTTGCACTAATTAACACTTAGGTAGGCTAGGAACATGATAAAACTGATATAAAACTGATATAAAACTGAGGACAACCCCTCCACGGGCAGTGTCCACAGCAGTGGGAACACCTCAGACCCCCATGGGCAGGAAATACTCAGGTTTGTAAGATCCAGATGCTGACTGCCCAAGGGGATCAACAGCTGCCCCCAGGACAAGGGGCATGGGCATCCCAGCTTTAGAAACCACACCTCAGTTTCTCCAAGCCTCAGTGGGTACTTTAGACAACCAAAACTGCCAAGATATCCCATAAATTTACAGCAGTAAAATAGTTAAGAATGATTCCACTACAGGATTTTGGCTGCATAAAATCCCCCAGATGGAATTTAATTTATAGCAATCAGCCCGAGGTGAAGGTGCATGAACTGAACGCCATGTGGTGCATTCTGTGTTTTACTGGGCAGTGTACTTTTAAGTCCTTATTAACATATCTGTGCAGGTGAGAGATGGGAGCCAACTCCCTAAATTAAGATTAAAAACTGTATTTACATACAAATTACTACATTTACACACTGAACTCCTCCAACCACTCATGTTCCCTAAAAGAATCCATCAACTGGTTCTGATCACAAATATTAGACCTTCCCAAACAGGAAACATCATTGTCATAAATAAACCTTATTGATGCCCCAGGACTTTATCTGAAACCAGTCTCAAATTCCTAATTGCTGGTGTAACAGTTCACTGGAACAGGATAAAGCAGTGAAGAGTTAGTGACCATCTCTGACAGCTCCTGGAGCACAGCCGAGGTCCCAGAGGATTTACAAAGCCGGGGGAAAAGGAGACAGGAAGAAATTATAGACCAGTCAAACTTTGATATTGGGAGCGATAATGGAACAAATTATTAAAATATTTATAAGCATCTCAGGTTCATAAGGTTATAAACCACCAAACAAATCTAATCTTTTCCTTTGACAAGATAATTGGCCTCATGGATAAGGGGGGGGCAGCAGTAGAGGAAATATATACTGACTTTATCAAGATTTTTATGTACCTTTGCTGTGACACTCTCATAAAAAAAGAGGGAAATACAGTTTACATTAACAGAGCCTAAGGTGGACACCAAGAAAAGTTTTAAAAAATTTAAGCAGGGTTTTTACTGCGTGGTTACAAGAGCAACAGGAAGCTCCGAGGGAAGCAGTGTGAACTGGAAATCCCAGTCTTTGTGTTTTAATGCCAGTAAGATGAACTTCAAATACCAGCTGCCACCTGGGATGGCATTTTAACTCCAGTATTTCCAGTATTTGGGTGAACTGATTGGAGAGTATCCTTATAAATCCAATGCGCACCAAGTTGGGATACAGTCCAAGCAGCTTATGTGACAAAATCAGACATCAACATTATTTTGATGCATTAAGAGAAATAGTCCAAGCCAGCAAGACAGGAGGGTCATGAACAAGTGCAGAATGCAACTATTATGAAGGGAAAAAATCAATTATCCACCCAGAAAGCAGTTCAGAGAGTCCTTTCCAGCCTCCCTTGTTCTGTGATTGTTGTTGTTTTTAAAATTTGTACTTATTAATATTAGGTAGAATATGAATGTGATAAAACTGACAATAAATCATGAGAGATCCTCATGATAAAGAAAATCATTATCTGCAAGATGAAAAACGGGCCTCACAGACAGGACAGTGGCATACACAGACTGCAGAAAAAAACAATTCTTAAAATTTTCTCACAAAAGCCTAAAAATCCAGGGAAATATGATGTAAATAAGCACTGAGTAAAAGAGATACCAAGAATCTTGCAGGGCTAATCCAGCAGCACTCACTGCCCACCAGGCCCCCTCTGAGGAGGCACTCCCTGAAATACTGCACTTCACTCTACATCCAAAAACTGAAGATGAATTTTTGAAGCCGTAATTAAAATTTAATTAAAAATAATTAAAACAGTATTTCAGAAAAGCTCAATTCTGGAGGAAATGTTAAACCAAGTTATGTACCCCAGAGCAAGAGATGTGGCACAACCATGGAAGTATCTGAAGGTTATGACTGATGTGATGAATGGGGACCAACCAACTCAACGAGAGGAATGTCTGTAGGAACAGGGTGGGATTGATGGGATTGTTCTGTGCAGGACCATGAGTTGCACTCCATGATCCTTCTGGGTCCCTTCCAACTCTGGATATTCCATGATTCAATGAAAACGGGCCAAAACCAAAAAAAGGGCACTGAGACAAAGCACTTAATAACGGAAAACAACTCTTCAAGACCTACTCTACACCAGCTTTGGGCTTCTTTACAAACTCAGGAATTCTGAAATTATTCACTCAGGCTGCTGAGCGTTGCTTCCTGGGCAGGAGAAGTGAACTGAATGAGTTTGCATTTGGAATAGGAGAAATGTGAAGTCACAGCAGCGTGGCCTAAATCACGGTGAGGACTGTAGGAATGATCTCCTTGTACCTGTGATTTACGACGGACAAGTTTCTTGAGGCCCTGAAGAAACAACAGTGAATTTGTGACAAAAATGCTGCAGTTTTGGCAATGCAGACGAAGGTTGGACTGGACTCTGTGCCACGGTGCATTCACAGAATCCCAGAATCCTGGAATGGTTTGGGTTGGAAGGGACCTCAAAGCCCACCCAGTGCCACCCCTGCCATGGCAGGGACACCTCCCACTGTCCCAGGCTGCTCCCAGCCCCAGTGTCCAGCCTGGCCTTGGGCACTGCCAGGGATCCAGGGGCAGCCCCAGCTGCTCTGGGCACCCTGTGCCAGGGCCTGCCCACCCTGCCAGGGAACAATTCCTGCCCAATCTCCCATCCAGCCCTGCCCTCTGGCACTGGGAAGCCATTCCCCCTTGGCCCTCCAGGCCCTTGTCCCAAGCCCCTCTCCAGCTCTCTCCAGGCCCCCCCTACACAAAGACTCCATTTTATGGCTGTGTGGGAGCTGGTTACAGCCAACTCACTGCTGAAAAACAACACTGAACGGTTGCTGCCAAACACCACTATAATAAAATCTGTTTATTTCTGCCGTTCCTGAGCCAGAGGAGCACTGGGGGTGATGGGGTATCCCCATGTGCTGGGCTGTGGTCCCAGCTCTGGATGCTCCCTGTGCCCCACACCAGCTAAATTCATTAATTAAAACACATCTGTGCAAATCACAGGGCAGGAGAGCTCCTAAAATACAGCAACTCCTCCACTTGCCTGACCACAGTGCCTGTAACCACAGCAGCCTTTAGAGACAGAAATAGGGAAAATTGTGAAAATGAGGGAAGTTTGTTCCTGAGACTCCAAAATACATTCTTATTTAAAACAATTTACACCTTGCAAGGGACATTTGAGAAAAATGAATGGCTGACTTTAATTACAAACTCTGAGGCACAGCCACCAGCTTGGCCAAGAGCAGCGTGAGCAGCCACATCCACACAGATCTTCCCAGGTAATGGAGTAATTCACAGGAACACATTAGGCTTCATGAGAGCACTTTATTTAGTAATGGAGATCTACTGGGCTCTGCATGGATCGTATTAACTTGGCTCAGGAGCAGCTCCTCTGCTCTATCAACCATGTTTCTGCACATGCCAAGAAATATTTTTACTTTACGTGGTCCATTCTTGCACTTTATGTTTAATATTGAAGAGCCCAGTAAATCCACACTGCAAATGCAGGGGGTTTTACCGGGTGCTCAGAGAGGGAGATAAACACTGAAACAAATTCCTCTTTGTGGGCCCAGTGGCTCGAGGAAAACCTGGGGAAGCAATGAAGGCTGACTGGAGATGACACCATGGGAGGAAGGTGGCTCTCAACAGCCATATCATGTCCTTAAAGAGTCAGTGAAAGGCAACTAATCAGGGAATCACAGAATGCTTTGAGCTGGCAGAGACCTCAAAGCCCATCCAGTGCCACCCCTGCCACGGCCAGGGGCACCTTCCACTGTCCCAGGCTGCTCCAAGCCCTGTCCAACCTCAAACGCTTCTCTTCAGCAAGGGGAGGCATTATTCTAAGAGCTGGATTTGAGTTTCTAATTTTTTTCTCCCAAAGCTTATCCTTTTTAAAGCTGTTTATTATTCTCCAGAGGTAGAGGCTTTAATATCTTCTTAAAAAGTAGAAAACAAACACCTGAAAACCTAGACACACAATGCCATGTGCAGGCAATTAATATATAACATAGTGTGTCCCTGCCCATGGAACAAGATCATTTTTAAGGTCCCTTCCAACCCAAAATATTCTATGATTCTACATATAATACTTAAATGTGTTCTCTGGGGCATTTTGGAGGAGCTTCAGGCTGGTGGTGGTGGCCAAGTGTTTCTGGTGGCACCATGGGCTCCAACCACACCTTCAGTGTGAAATCTCTGTCACTCACATCAAGCCTCCTGCCCAAAACCCACTCAGAGACAGCCTGAAAGGTCACCTCAGCCACACAGCTTCCATCTCCACAAAAACCACCTCCAAGTATTTGGAGTCTAATTCTCCAAATAGGATGTGTCAAAACAACCCGGAGTAAGGCAGCCTGCCTGGAGAAAGCCCCTCTATAAATAGCCTACCCAGGATAAAAAAAGGGTTACTTTTCTCTGCTGCATGTGAGAGGGAGCTAAACCTAAACAAACTTTCAACACCAGCTGAGTTTACATATTCAAACTTGGAGGGTGCCAAAGTTGCAGCCGAACTGGCACCGAAAAGCCTAACAAAAAAAGTCATACATTGACAAAACACACAGTCATAATAAAACCACATCCAGTTAATAACTTTGAGAACTAATGTTAACTCCTAGCACAATAGAAAAGTCTCCTTAAACACAATAAAGCAGTGATATAATTTACTCTCAGCTCCTTTTCAAAACATTACTCTCTGCCCACAATCACATTCAGATTACAAAATTCCTTTTGTAGTTTTCTCCTAGCTGTGGGAATAAAATAAACCACTTAGATGACAGTAAAGTGTCTGTAAAATATATAACAGCAATAACTCCTGGTGGAAATGCAGCAGATATTTATACAAGAGCCAAAGCAGGGAGCACTGCTAATGCCCAGGGAGGGGGTGTTTGAGAGGCCTCTTCTGGGTGAGATCCTGGTGCTGCAAACCCTGTCCGCAGCCTTAGTCTGGTCCCCAGCACGAGGTGACAAGTGCTGGGGGAGCCTCTGCAGCCCTGTGGCACCAGTCCATGAGCTGCTGTAGGAACAGGACAAGCTGCTCCTCAGTGGCTTGGGAGCAGGGGCACAGCTGGGGTGGGAAAAGGAAGGACACAGCAGCAGCCAGAAATAACCTGCCTTAATTAAAGGGAATTTTTTTCCCCAAGGATTATAGAACAGAATCACAGAATCATTTAGGATGGAGAAGACCTCCAGGATCACCGAGTCCAAGCTGTGCCCAGTCCCCACCTTGTCCCCAGCCCAGAGCTCTGAGTGCCACGTCCGGTCTTTCCGTGGACATTCCAGGGATGGGGACTCCACCACCTCCTGGGGCAGCCCCTGCCAAGGCCTGAGCACCCTTTTCATAAAGAAATCCTTCCTGATTTCCATGTTTTCACAGTTGTAGAACATATGGCTCAAGTAATAATGCAAAGGATGTTATTGATCAAGTACAATATCCATCCTGCTCAGTAACTGATGCGCTTGAACTTTGGACATGGAAGAAAGGATGCTTAGTGGTTTAGATGAGATATTAGGGAAAGTTTTTCATGGAAAGGGTTGTAAATCAATGGCACTGGTTGCCCAGGGAATTGGTGGACTCACCATCCCTGGAAGTGCTCACAAACGTGTGGATGTGGCACTTGAGCACATGGTTTAATGGTGACCATGGTGCTGGTGCTGGTTGACAGTTGGATTTGATGATCTTAAAGGTCTTTTCCAACCTTAACTGCTCTACGATTCCATAATTTTACCCAGTGAAGAAATCTACATTAGTAGAAAAACGAATCCAAAACCTCTGAAGGAGGCCATGACAAGGTGGCTGCTGTGACCACGACTACATGGACAGATGAGACCACACAAATATGTGAACCCTGATCCCAGCAGTGGAAGTCCTGGTTGTCCACAGTCTTGTCCTCTACACAAGCATCCAAGGAGAAACAAAGAAGCCAAGGTCTCCCAAGAGTTCGCTTTTTAAAAGTTATCTCATGTCAGATTTAACTGGGGCAAGGAGCTGGGAAAAGCAGCTTTGGTCCATATTTCTCTGCCATCCATCAAAGCAGAAATACTTCCACTGAGCAAAGGAAAACCACTTATTTTATGTTCAGTGGTTCCACCAGCGCTGAAGGGACGGATCTGGACCAAAATGTGAACCAGAATTTCCCCCAGGAATCCCCACCTGCACCCCATGAAAGGGGCACACAAAACCACCTTCCCACCACCAGCAACATCTGCCTGCAGCTGGAGACCACAGCCAAGCCCTGCTCACCAGGGTCCCTCTATGAACAGAGAACAAATGCATTAATTTGGATATATAAAAGCTTACATCCAATTTGAGGTCAGCCAATGTAAATGAAAAGCCCCAATGCCCGAAGCCCTGGACGGCCACATTATTATGGGCGTTCGGGGGAATGTACAGGGTACAGCGTTCAGTATGTTTAAATATGTTCTCACGGAATTTAACTGAGTGCTTAACTCCTTGATGAAAGAAATTAAGCTTCCAGATCAAAATTGACACTTTCAGAGCTGAAAGAAGAAAACACTGTTGTATCTCCTACTGCAAAGCCCAACCTCCTGCAAAATCAGAGGCCTTTGCTTTTGTTGAGGGCTTTTCTTGCTGGTTTGCTTCTAGTGTTGGTTTTTAAGTGTGTTTGCAAACATCAGTTTTGATGTAAAATCCACAGGGTCAAGGAAAAACATGTCAAAATATGGAACAAATGACTTTAAATCATACAATCACACACTGGGTTGGGCTGGGAGGGATCTTAAAGCTCATCTCATTCCACCCCTGCCATGGGCAGGGACACCTCCCACTGTCCCAGGCTGCTCCCAGCCCCAATGTCCAGCCTGGCCTTGGGCACTGCCAGGGATCCAGGGGCAGCCCCAGCTGCTCTGGGCACCCTGTGCCAGGGCCTGCCCACCCTCCCAGGGAACAATTCCTTCCCAGAATCCCACCTATCCCTGCCCTCTGGCAGCGGGAAGCCATTCCCTGGGTCCTGTCACTCCATCCCCTGTCCCAAGTCCCTTAATGCTGCCTGTTAATTGCAAAGGTCACTTTAATTTAATATACCCATATTCTATATATAACCACACATTTGCTTTGAGCAACCTGGTCTAGTGGAAGGTGCCCCATGGCAGGGAGTTGGAGTGAGATGAGCTTTAAGGTCCCCCCCAACCCAGCCCAGTCTGGGATTCTGTGATTTGTAAGAATGTTTCAATAGGTTTGCATAGGCCAAGACACAGCGAAGATTGCTGTTCCTAGAAGAATGGTCACATACCCACCCAGGACCCCTGAGGTTTTCTCTATCCCACGGATAACCTCTCCTGGAAGGTGGTGAGGAGCAGGAAGAGCCTGTTTGCAGGAATCTGAAGGGCAATTCCAGCTAACAGGACCTGGAGCTGTGGATACAGCCCCAGGTACAGAGGACCCTGAGGAGCCCCAGTCTGGCAGCCAAATGTAAATGCTGGGAGAATAACTTCTGCCCCTGAAGATTTTACACCTTCAAAATGCTCTACCACAAGCTCTCCATGGACAAGAAACCCCATTTTTGGGTTTACAACAACGTGTGGCCAAAGAAATGAAGGGAGTTGTAGGTCAGAAACAACCCAGCCACAATGCACTAATTAAAGCCAAGGCTGATGGACATTTTTAAGGAGCAGAATCACCTCCCAAGTTTCGCCGTCTACGTTTTACAATCGGTAAAAATTATTTTCTCCAACTTTTTCTGCACGTTGTTTTCAAAGTTGTTTTACTGCGTATAAAACCATCAGGCTTTGGAACCACACATGGGCTTTCTGCATAAAATATTGCCTTATCTTTGTATAAGCAAACTATTTTAACTCCCTAGAGCTATTTAGGTAACCATTTGCCGTGACCTCTGAATTCTTATCCTGAATTATATTTTTATGTGCTATATAAAGGTACTGTTATGTTACTGTTTTTATTCCAGGTGCCAAAAAGGACAAGTTTATTGCCAACTGCTCGCTCTGTGTCTTTCTTTTTTTTTTGTTTTAAAGACTTAACTGACCCAGCAGTCAAATTTGTTTTTAATTCACACGGGAATGGTTTATGAGGAAAATCACATCTACTATGAAGAAAGAAATAAACAAATCAGTAATATTTGGGGAAAAATAATCATCAGCCAAAAGTGTCACCTTGCTGGCATGACTGAAAGGCCCTGTACCAGCACAAAAGTGCAGTTCTTGTTATGTTTTGTTCCATCCCAAAAATGGAAGCAAAACTACAGTCACAGAATCATAGACTGGTTTGGGTTGGAAGGGACCTTAAAGGCAAATATACACTATTCACACAGACAATGATATTAATAATACTAACAACAACAACAACAATAATAGTAATAATAATAACAATAATAATGATGATGATGATGATGCCCTTAAACCACTTCAAATTTCATATTTCCTAAAGGACTCACAAGTTGATATGGAACCAACAATGTATGGAGATGGTTTTCCTATGCTACTAAAATACATGATGTTTAGATGGGATATAGGGAAGGAATTGTTCCCTGGCAGGGTGGGCAGGCCCTGGCACAGGGTGCCCAGAGCAGCTGGGGCTGCCCCTGGATCCCTGGCAGTGCCCAAGGC
>NW_008238319.1:1401105-1403578 GCF_000691975.1 Corvus brachyrhynchos
GAGGTCTCCCTGCCATGGCAGGGGGTGGGAATGGGTTGGGCTTTAGGGTCCCTTCCAACCCAAACCACTCTGGGATTCCACGACACCAGAGAGGGGAAAAGAAAGGCAGCACCACAGCAGCAGGGACAGAAACCATGGCACTGCTTGGGAGACCAGGCTGGAGCGGGCTGGGATATTGCAAAGGGAATTCCCTGAACTCTCTGGCTGCTGCCCATCAGAACTCTGTGC
Source organism: Corvus brachyrhynchos (assembly GCF_000691975.1). Taxonomy (NCBI): domain Eukaryota; kingdom Metazoa; phylum Chordata; class Aves; order Passeriformes; family Corvidae; genus Corvus; species Corvus brachyrhynchos. The sequence goes on from NW_008238319.1 coordinate 1,401,334, forward strand.
TGATGAGAGCCCTGGGCTGATCCAAGTGGGGTAAGAGAAAACTGCCCTGGAGAAGCCACTGGCAGCACAGGATCAGCACGAGGGATGCTCGCAGTAGGTTAGAGCCAGGAAACTCAGCGTAAGCCAGACCACCACTGCTGGCTACCAGGGAGGATGTTATCTGCTAGCTTTTCTCATCCATAATGAGAATTAATTTAAATAAAAGAGGAACTGCATATCAGAACCCATTAATGAAGGGATACAATAAGAACAGATCTTGACTGCAGCCTATGTAACGGCGTAGAAAATGTGCTTCCCACAAAGGTTCTACTATCAACATTTCTGAATAATTAATTGGAAATAAAAGCACTTTGAAGCTTAGCAAGGTTCTTTTAATGCTTTTTGAATAATGTGCAATATTCAGCAACTTCTAGCACAACGATGTGCGTGGAGTTGTGTTATCACATCACACTCAGGTGACCCACGAAAAACAGAAATCCATGGAACAGTAAAACATAACCTCCAACACGAAAATAAAAATCAAACATCCTCGTAGATGAAAACTAAATTTAATGTGTGTTCCTGAGGGATGGAAAACGAACCCTGGGAAGGGCTATATTGCCTTGGATTGGTGCAATGAGATGCAAAATGCATATGAAAGGTTTTCATTTGAGCTGATAACAACCGCACGCTTTGGAAACGCGGAGCTCTGCAAGGAACAACACTGAGGTCTGGTGTCAATTTAAATGCACTGAACACCAGGAAAATGCCCCCAACTAAGGCTTCAAACTTGTACAGCACATTTCCACTCAACCCAACTAGATTGCCTGTCACATCTGACATGGCTTGTCAAAAGTTATCCTTCACTGCTCATGGGCAACATGGAGGGTCAAAAGACCAAATACAATGGTCCAACCCATCCCATTTTTTTTCCTTCAGAGCAGCAGATATTGAACTCGAAGATGACAAGACAGAGCAGGTTGAAGCGGCTGCCAGAGAAAGAGAAGCTGTCCAGAGGCGCTGATCTGAAGGAGAAAAACCAGCTGGTCTGTGCATGTCATGGCCGGGGCTCGGGCGCTGACAGTCTCACACAAAAGGCACTGAAAAGCCGAGAAACTTGAAGTGGCCTTTGCAAACCATCTCAGCCGTTAAAAGGGAGAGCGACGGTCAGCCCGTAATGTGAAACGCGCCTCGGCGCGACGGAAGGGGAAAGGGTGTCCTGCCTTTCCTTCATCTGCAGCACTATCAGCCAGAGGGGATTTTTCACTCCCTGAAACATTTTTTAAGAGTAGCTTTTTCACTCGGAGTTTATTTTTATTTCAGAAAGAGCAAGGTCTTTCTAAAGCAGCTCAAAATCTTTATTGTGTTTTCAGCCGGGGCTTGCTCGTGCCAACTGAAGACATGAAATGGTAATTCATGGGATAGCAACTTACAAACAGCTGCAAATACAGACAGTACCACAGCCCTGTTACAATTAGTAGCGTTATGTGAAAAGACAACTGCAGAGATTTTCCACAATATCACTGAAAAATTGTGGCCACGTGCTGCAAACACGTCACAGCAACAAATTTCTGTGCAAATTTCCTTCAGGTGCCCAGTGCCCTCTTAATCCCCCCCACAAACAAAGTCACAGTGTGAACCCTCTCTGTTTCTAATTGCCTTTGAGCTTCTAAGAATCCCAACTTGTTCCTGTTTGCTTTCTCCACAATAATTTGAGTTTCATGATTTCTCCATCCCCACACAGCGATCACGAAGCTGGTTGAGATCCTCAGCCCTTGCCTTGCACATGGGCAACACCCACTGAGACTGCCCCGAGGAGCAGCCACATCCAGGCACAGGTTAATAACAGGGCATTTCCAACCCTAATCCTTCCTTTGCATCACCATCTTTGTGCTTTAATTACCACAAAAGTAACATCAGTTTAAATTAATGAGGGAATCTGGAGTTGCCACCCATGAGCAGATGTAGAAAGTTCATGTTTGCTGTTGGTGGGAGAGCTGGCTGTAGACTAGAGTGACATTTTTAATACCTGGGTGGCTAAAATACCAGTATTTGAATAGGAAATCTTGCATTTTACACCCTTCTGCAATTCAATGTTTTTCAATCTTTCTGGGCTGCGCTCAGTTTTGTTGGATAACCTTTCCATCTAATCTACCATGTGTCTCACTGAATTTGAGCACCTTATATGTATTCAAATACTTGTATTCAAATACATATTTTCTTTCACAGGTTTGGGTTTGGTTTTTTGTTTTTTTTTTTTTTTTTT
>NW_008238319.1:1403780-1404044 GCF_000691975.1 Corvus brachyrhynchos
TGGCAGGGGGTGGCACTGGATGGGGTTTAAGGTCCCTTCCAGCCCAAACCATTCTGTGATTCTATGATGTAACTGTAGATATTTCACTGCATGAATAAACAATCCTCATAAATGAAAAAAGCAAATATTTCAGATGCTTTTAAGATCTTCAGTTCAGGAAGCAAAAAAAAAAAATTTGCAATCTAATTTGCTAGGCTCAGTTCCCGTATTTACCTCTCCAAACTGTTTCTCACTCCTTTTTTCCCTGTCCTGGCTCCTGGCGGG
>NW_008238319.1:1404108-1406608 GCF_000691975.1 Corvus brachyrhynchos
CCTTCCCCTTCCCCTTCCCCTCACCATCCCAGCACTCTCCTGGTATTCATGAGCTGCAATTTAATTCAAGTGCACTCGAGTTCCAGCAAACACGGAGCTGCCGAGAGCGGTGGGAGCGCCGGGCTCCATGCGAGGAGGGGCCCTGGGTAAATATCAGCGCGGGGCCGGTGTGAGAGGATAACCTGCCCACACATACACCAGCCCAATTAGCTGAGGCAAAGAGAGCTTTTATTCCCCAAGGAGTCCAAGAAAAGTCAGAGCAAGGCTCTCCAGCATCCAGAGATGAAGCTACGGCGTGGTCCGGTGCGGCACTAGGCATTAAAGCTACACCCAGCGCTTCCATTAAAGGAAATTTGGAAGGGGGGGCAAGGCAGAAGATGAAATTTTATTGTTCTAGATTAAAAGTGGTTCTCTATAGCACAGAAAAGCATGGAAAGAAAGAGTCTCACCTCTGAGGGCAAGGGAAGAACACCTTGACCTGGCGTGACTGACAGCCCACCATCAAAGAAGCCTTTGCTGCTTCAAGAGGCATCAAGAAGATTTTAATGTATAAAGTCAAAAACTCCATTACTATAGAAAAGGGGAATTTCAGTCTTAAAAATAGTCACTGAAAGCATATTAAATTAATCTGATTAACAGACTTTTCCCAGGATATTATTATCAAATACAGCCCAACCAGTGAAAGTCTGAAAGAATTCCAGGCATTTCAAATATGCAAACAGGAAAACTAATTTCTAATGACTGACTCCATCCTTAATTTACTTGCCCTACTAAATCACTCCTTTTCAGAACTTTCTGAAATACAGAACACAAGAAAGCCCAAGGAAGAATGAGATGGATGAAGGTACACCATCAAAGAAGGAAAAACACGAGTAGTCAAGGAATTAAGAGCAAATGATACCTCAATATGAAATTGGAAAGAATTGCACTCAATAGAGTTCCTTCTTTTAATAGAAATAAAATTCGAATTGGGTGTAGAGTCTGACACTGTAACACTTTGGGTTTTCAAAGAATCAGAGAATGGGTTGGCTTGGAAGGGACATTGAAGATCCTGTAGTTCCAGCCCCTTCCTTGCCATGTTTTGGAAGAAAATATTGTAGTTCAAAGGCTTTCAAAAGCAAAATTACCTGTTTTAAGAGGAAGAGAACATGCACTTTTATGGTGTGCCCATTAAAAAGGCTCAGGGATTTCTGAACCAACACAGCTTGCCTAAAATATGCATTTTTTTCCCTGCGCAGCGGCTCCCCCGTCACCTCCCGGCTGCCCGAGCCCGCAGCCGAGCCGAGACCACCTCGGCGAGCAGCATTTCCCCACTGCTCCAGGCTAAACTCTGGCTGTGTAGAGAACCAAGAAATCCAACAGCCTCTTTAACATCCCACAACGAATTACTGACAAGTCATTTTTTTGCTCCATATTGCAAGTCAATGTGGCAACCCCGGGTTTTTTTTCCCTATTACAAACATGCACCGTGCCTCGGCTCGGAGCCGTTTGGATGCTGATACAAGATTCATAATGGCTGTCAGAATCTGCAATTTTTCCTTTTGTTTTATGAGGTCAGGCAATATTACCTGCACTGATGTATTCCATTTCCCCAGCTGAAAACCTTCTCATTTGAGCACGACAGGTTGAGGGAGTCATGATTTTGCAACCCACCATGTGAAACACAGTGCGAGGGGGCAGGTGCCTAACCCCACGTTCTCCTTTTGCTCTTGTCCACTGGCAACAGTAAATTAAACTGTCAAAAACGGAATTGTCCTGTCATCAACAAAGCTATAGCTTCACAAGTATTGCAACATCAGATATATTTCTAATTCTGCATTTCCCTGCACCTGTAATTTCATCAGCAACTCACGCTGGCCCATGGTGAGAAGCTGTCCAGGGGACACTGGTGGGCTCCTTGGGAGGCTTGACACGGCATTTCGGAGACAGAAATTAATGAACAATATCAGAAATTTGTTATATAGATATAAAAAAGAGCTCAGAGAGGTCCTGACCCTCCTGCACTGCTCTGCAGGTCGGAGGAGGCCGCAGTGCTAACGGGGTGGGACACGAGGCACAAGGAGCTGCAACGAAGGAGCAGAACCTAAACATATTTAAATGCACTAATTGCACAGATAAAAGTGGACTTGCACTCCAAATTTCCGTCTTTGCCTTTTGGCCCCTTCAGAGTTTAACAGTGCCTCTGAGAAGTTTCCTTTCCCACTGAAGGGGCTTATCCCAGCACACGATGCCTCATGAACTGGTGGCAGAAACTATTGCATGTTCAGATTTGGAACATTCGAACCACTGTTTCCTTCTGCCATGCAGTTCTCCAGGGCTGATTTTAAAGGATCATGATTAACTACAATCTTCCTTTCAGAATTTAAGGGTGCTTTCAATTTTCACTTGAAGCTGACTTGTACCTTGTTTTTTACCCTGCTTTTCTTCTCTTGGAATAAGTTACAGACCTCACATGTTACGCACAAGTACAAACTGCCCAGAAAATATGCATTTTTTGCAA
>NW_008238319.1:1411608-1442476 GCF_000691975.1 Corvus brachyrhynchos
CATCTGCAACTATTGCTAGTCCAAGGCTCACCAGAGCCTGATTAATTGTTAGTCCAAGGGGATTTTTGTTGGTCACGGCCCAATGAACTCCACGGAATTTCCACAGCTGTAATATACGGCTGTGACAATCCCGGACGCGCTCCCCGTGCAGCGGCCACTCCGCCAGCCAGGCCTGTGCTCCCGCAGATTTGTGTGGCACTCAAGTGTCAGGGAGCCCTGGGCTCCAACAAGGCTCCTTTCAGCAGCGGACACCACAGGAGGGGATGTTCTCCCTGTGGCCCCAGGAGATGGTTCTCACTTATTTCAGACTGCATTAATCCAGGCTGGCAAAAAACCCATAAAAATAAAATAAGAGAGAGGAAGGAAAACTCCCTTTCGCCCTTAAAAAAGATGAGGAGCGTTGTATTGTTTTGATAGGTCAGCAGCCACCAGAAAATCAAATCACAACTATACAATCTGGGGAAAATGAAGGGAAGCCAGGCTGATTTTTGCTTTTTTTCCTGGATTAGCAAACTGAATCAACCAGGCAGGGGGTGAATCACAACTGTAAGGGCAGCAGAGGAGGGGAATGCTGAGCAGTGTGCCAGGACACAGGGAATGGCAGGGATGGATGGGATGTTGGGAAGGAATTGTTCCCTGGCAGGGTGGGCAGGCCCTGGCACAGGGTGCCCAGAGCAGCTGGGGCTGCCCCTGGATCCCTGGCAGTGCCCAAGGCCAGGCTGGACATTGGGGCTGGGAGCAGCCTGGGACAGTGGGAGGTGTCCCTGCCATGGCAGGGGTGGCACTGGATGGGCTTTGAGGTCCCTTCCAGCCCAAACCATCCTGGGATTCTGTGACTCTATGAAATAATTTATTTCTCATCCTGCTGCCACCCAGCTGAGGAGGGGGCAAGCGACTCAGGCAGGTTGGTGAGTGGCAGTGCAGATGTTCCCTAATTTAGTTCATTGCTCTTACACTTGCTCGTTATTTCCAATATTTTCCCAATTAAAATCTCATTTTTTCATGTAAAATTTTAATTAAATATTTCCTTAATAGAGGTTTAGTAGAAGTTTTTTGCAGCATCTCTTAAAACTTTGGGCCAACACGGCGTTGGTGTTTAACTGTGCTATGGTGGGAAATAGAAGGTATTATTGGGTGGGTACTCAACTTCAGACAAACCAAGGACACCCAAGAACCCAAATCTCAGACTGTTAAAGCTTTCAATATCAACCTCTTCTTGTGACAATAAAGAAGTCACATGGCTTTTAATACTGATGATAAAGAAAGGCACCCTATTTATTTATGATGGGCTCAGTAATTCTACCTGGATGCACTTTGCTTTATGATGGCATTATATACTACTGATATTTGTGCACAGTAACTCCAGAAAGTGAACTGGTTACACACTGATGGATGTGGTAATCTACCATAAAACATGCATTTCTAATTTTAAGTAGAGCTCTCCATGAACCTAAACATGAGATGCTTTAAGATACATTATGTACCCTCCAAGATACATTTCATAATTTGTATGTGTTAAGTAATCGCTGGCACTGTAATAAAATAAATTCTCTCACACTGTCTTCCTTGATGTTTTTTTCCCCCAATACTTCTTAAAACTTTTTAACTTCCTTGCAGCAAGCTTAGCAGTTAGGAAATTAAATGCAAAATAGCACTCCAGCCTAGTCATAAAGTCGTATTTTTGGTTCAAATAAGTGTCACCTAAATCATAAAAACCAAATCAAATGCAACTAACCTGTAGAAGACACTAACCCAAGCAATTAAGTAAATGGAGAAACTACTGAAAACTTAGGCTCTGGAAAAGTTCCTTTGGAAAGCCTTCTCCCAGAGCTGTCTGCCTTGGACTTGGTGGTTGATTGATCTTGGTACAGACCTTTAGAGAACAGCTGACACTGTTTTACTGAGACTGTTTTGTTAACACACAAGAATTATTTCACACACGGACTCCCCCCTGCAGTGACCCTCCATTCTCTCCCACCTGCAAACCTAAGGACTGTGTCAGCTCAAGCCACTTCTCCACTCAGCACCAAGACCACCACCTGAGGAGCTCCCAAGCCTTACTAAAAATCAAAACAACTTCCTCTTCTCACTTACAGAAAAAATAAATTGATAAACCCATAATCTGCAAGGTCCACAATGGTTGCTGCACCCTTCCCTACTGAACCATGGAATAGTTTGGGAAGGGACCTTAAAGATCATCTCATTCCAGCCCCCTGCCATGGGCAGGGACACCTTGCTCCAAGGCCCGTCCAACCTGGCCTGGAGCACCCTCCTTGGTACCACCATCTAAGTGCTTGCAATAAAAAATTTAGAATAAACCAAAGGAAACCCAAATCCTATCATTCCCCAGATTCCTTTTCTCCTTTAACCCCATGCCCTCTACTGAAGGCAGAGCCCACGTGCTCCTCCCTGCTCGATCCAGCTCTCCCGGCCTCCGTGAATTTCCCAAAGTGTCTGCTGGTGTGACTGCAAGTGCTGCAGCCAGTCCCTCAAGTATCCTCAGACTAAAACCATCAGGCTTTTTAAAAGAGCCAGGACTCTGGCAGTAGATCTCCTAGGCTGAGATCTCATCCATTTTCTCCTGGTATTAATTGTGCAAACCATCTGCGCACTTTTGATTTTTTTTTTCTTTTTAATTGAAAACAAATGCAAAAAGTCATTGAACACTTCAGTCTCATTTGCTAATGGCTCCCTGCTTCCCTCAAGGAGCACACCAAACGCTTTGCTTGGTCTTCCTCTTATTCCTAATGCACTTATCAATGGATTTCTCTCTGTCTCTTGCTACTTCCATCTGGATTTTCCCTTCCTTCCTTACTTTGGCTCTGTACACTGGTGCTATTCCTTCTGTAACCTTCTTTTTGGAGGTGAGCTGCCCTTTTTCTCTTTTCTTTCTGGTGTTTAAGGTCTTTGAAGGACCAGTCCATGATGGAGCCATGCAGGTTTCCAGTGATGATCTTCCACACACTGAAATGCCCTCTCCTTTCATGAGAGACAGATCTTACAGCTCTGTCCTAAAGCTCCCTCCTGTAAGAACTCTGCTTTCCATCTCGGATTATTATTCCCTGTTTCTCCAAGGACACTGCTTTAAATTTGCAGATTTTCCTGGTTTTTCTCTGGGATTGTGGATCAACACTTCCACAGCCACTTACTCCGTTCTCCAGCATTATGTCATGACTCAAACCCACTAAATCAGAATAAAAATCCAAGGTCTTCTTCCCCCCTCTATCTACAATACGTGGCTTTAAGCAATAACATGGTATGAGAGATTTTACTGGAAATACCAGATTTACTAGTTAATCTCAACAAAATTATGGTATTTCTTATGTCTGAAACTTTTAAACAGCATCTAAAATCAAAACTCCTCCAGTTCACCTCTCTGGTTTTTAAAAGTGGAACTCTCCCTCTGCCTGGTGCAAGTTTAAATGGGAAAAATATATCCCCAATTCCACAAATCCTCTCCAAACAAAAACGTGTGGGAAGTAAAGCAGTGTTTGGTTCACCAAATTCCCACATCCAATGCAAGTAGATTTGCATTGTTGCCTTTTTTCCTCTTACATATTTCCCTTTCCCTCTTTTATGTTGGTGGGATTAAGGCAAAAGGAAGACAAAATAATTTGCTGTAATGAGTCTTCAAAACGGCCATTTGAAAATAAACTTATTTCATGCTGAAATCAGGAAATAACAACCCTGAACTCACACTAAAATGAGTTTTCTGTAGGAAAAGTTTGCTTATGTGCTACAAATTCCTTCACAATTAGTTTTTGCTCAGAATAATTGTCTATAAAATCATAAAAATACAGCCATGAAGCCCCAAGTGAGAAGTATATAAATACAGCCCACCCCTCAGGGGGATGATAAGAGGATACAGAGTTTATACAGACAGCATTTGGGAGACCACCTTTATCCTGAGGGATAAGGGACAATGGAGACATTCCTGAAATATTTTAAACCCATTCTCTGTAGAACTGGAGGAGTTCTCTGCACCACTTGATGGCTCCTGGGAAGGGAAGGCACCACTAGGAAGTGCTGATGGCACAGCTCCCTGGTTGGGATGTAAATGACAACAAATCCTCACAAAAATAGGAATATCTGCATTCTTGAGCCCCTTTTCTCTCCTGGTTGCCTCCCCAGCACCAGCCTGGTTTGAGGATTTACAAATACTTCAACCAGAGTCTTCAAATTTGGGCAAACTGTACTAAATGCATCTGAATGCTCATGATAAACCTGACCTGAGGGTTAATCTATTTCACAAAGCCTAAAGAAAGATCAATTTGCTCCTTAAAACTGTCACAGTAAAATTTAACACTGTATTTCCAACTCTTATGGCAGTTAAAGGTTTTAGGAGTGAATTATTCAAGGCAATTCAGTGACACTGAACCCATTCATTTGTCCTGAAGTTCAAAATCCAAATTTTAGTTATTTTTCCTACAAAAACAGGCAAACGTCAGAACTTTTTAATTAAAAAAATTTATTTTCTTACTTGATATTGGGATAGTGACGAGATGAACAGACTGGAAAATGCAGCAATTTTTTAATGTGATTTAAGTTCTGTTTCCTCCCCTCTCATCACCCAAAACGCCAAAGGGGGCAGAGCAACCTGACAATCAGTGGGATGCAGAAATCCCTCATGCTGAAAAATAAATATATGGAAAAACACACCTGAAGAAAGCGGGATTCCAACCTCAGACTTTCTCCAAATACAGCAAACCAAAGCAGCCTGGATATTATATTTAATATCCAGCCCCCTTCCAGCACGCCGAGGAAGAGGCTCTCAGTCTGCTGCATTTATTATGGCTTCACAAAGTGGGGTTTTTTTTGACAGTAATTTTTTTCTGGGAATAACAACAGCGGTGTTTGGAGCAGGCTGTGAAGCAGAGGCTCAGGGTCCTTGGCCTCTCTGTTTACAGCCACGCTGCCACTTCTCATGTTGCCTGTGCAGCTCAGATGGGAATAGTCCAAAATGCACCAATACACATTTGTGCCTCCTCAGAACAGTTTTTCACACTGTTACAGAGCATGCCAAGGTTTACACTTAGATTTTATTTTTCAGAGGTGCATAATTAGAAAAACTGCCTTCAGCCTCAGCTGCCCACACACAAGTGTACGTCCAGACACCTCAGGAAGCAATGAACCAAGGATGTTTGGCACATATTCCGCTCTAGCTGTGATGAGGGGTTGCAGCGGCACAGGATATGGAGCTTTCCAGTTCTGCATCTGCACACAGAACTGGACAGAAAAGCCTGTTTCCCATTCGCAAAAGCTGGGTTTCCTGCTGGAGCCGAACACTCCGTGTTCCTCCCACTGACAAATATCTGAAAAAAACCTGTTTATGCTTTTCCTTTGCTGCCATCACATTCCAGTGTCACATTCCCTTCCAATGTTTATCCGTCTGAGGAACATGGGAAGCTTGAAATGAATTTTTTTGGGGTGTCCAGTAATGCTAATCTGACATTTCTATTATTTCTGAGCAGCCCAAGTGATTCTGGGACTGAGCCGAATCTGCACCAAGCTGATTGCAGGAAAAGCAGCATTTCCTGTGATATTATCAATTACATTTTGCCCCAGAGCAACTGGAGCTGCCTCTTCAGAAGGTGTCACAAGCCAGCAGAGCTGGGACAGACCTAGAACACAGCACAGGTATTTAAAAAAAAAATACCCATAACTCATTCTCTGATAGACCCTGAACATGGAAATCCCCTCCTTTCACCTCCACAGCATCAGTTCTTGCACTTGGGAGGTCAAAGTCAATCACACTTCTAGAAAGAAATATTTTCTGACCCTCTGAGGGGGAGTTTCGCCCTACAGAGAAGTTCTGGAACCTTCTGCACCTTCTCATTGTTACTACAGCACCTATTTTAACTAAAATAACCGAAGTCTAATCACAAAATGACATTAATCTTACTGGATTTCACATGAAATAAATCCTGGCAATACATTTGAATAATGTCTGCCATTAAGACAGTTCTGGCCACAAAGACTTTAGCGTTATTAGTGCTAATTTTAAAGATCCAGGGGGCAAAAGAGTTTTGTCCTTTGGGGAAAGCCAAGCTGGAATTCAATGTCTCACTCAGAGAGATGCAACAGAAAACACTACAGGGACTCCGGTGCACCTTCCAGACAGAATGTGGCCACTTGACTTAGAAAACATGTTTGGGATCAGGTATTTCTGTATGGCAGTTATTTACCTGAGATCACCTCGCTCACTGCACGAGATAAATCCCCTGCTGCGCTGAGGTCTCACACAGCAGAGGAAACTCGACCACGCGACTCCGTGCGAGCCAAATTATCCTTAACCACACACTGGGAATTAACTGAAGGGAAATCCAGGCTCCAGGCATTCAGAGGGGGTTAAACTATCCATCAGGTAGCTGATGGAAAACTGTAGGTCTAAAATCCGTGTGAAAACCCCCAGAACTGGCCATTTGGTATCGATGTGTGATGGAAATCAGGAGGTGCCGGTGCTACAGAAGGTTCCTTGGCGGTTCCTCAGCCAAGGACGGCAGAAATCCACGTTGAATACTTGGTCAAGAAACCTCCTACTGAAGGATAAAGCCTCCAGTTATTTTTACTCAATAAAAAGGAAAAAAAAAGAAAAAAAAATACCCAAGTGTGCCTGACAAGGAGGGACTGGAAGTACCAGAGGATTTTGAGACGCTAAGACAGAAAGCTTCTTATTTCATTCAATTTGAGAGGTGAAGAGGGAACGGTGCCACAGTTTGGAGGCAAGAATAAAAATTCCATGAAATAGTCTCAGGAGACAAGTGATAGCACTCATCCATAGTTGGTGACACTCTGACTCTTTCATGAAAAAGGCAATTTTGCTTCCCAGAAAAATATTCTGGCACTGGGGATTCAAGAGGACAAGGCTCTCAAGGCGATTTCTGACTTTCTAACCCATATTAATATCTACAGTTATCAAATCCAGAACTTCAAACTGTGACTTTGTAACAAAGAGGATTCTCAAAAAAAACCACAGAAAGCTCTCTTTTGTCATGTATTTACAGCTGAAGAAATCTCATCCATTCAGCCAATTCTTTCCCAATGAAATCTGCTATTTTAATGCAGCTTAGCACAAAAGTCTTATCAAGAATGAAGTTGTATTATACATCTCAAACCTGTGTGAGCAGTTGAAGATACTCTGAAAATCATTTAAAATAACATTTGATTTTACAGAAACATTAATCACTTTAAAAAATCCCTTATTTCAGCAGAGTGGGACAAAAAAACTGAGCAATGTTTGAGTTTCTAACATAATGTCTAAATTCCTCCTTCATGGCATATTTTTGTTCATTTAACCAGGTGTTGCTCCTGAGAGATACAAAACTGATCTTGAGTGTGGGACCTGGAATACCTGAAATTCCATCTCCCCGCTTTAAAAAGCAACCCTGAGGTGTACTGTAATTAAATAAACCCATCTCCCTAACGAAGGAGTGAGAGCAGAACACAGGGGAGATGCTCTGGAAAGGAGAAGTTGGTTTCTATAAGAACTCACCATAAAATGCAAAAATTATCCTCAGACAATTTGCCTGAAAAGAAAATTTCCCTCTTCCAAAGCAAGGACAAGCATCCTCAAACTTTGGAAACCAGCTTTCCTTTTTTTTTTTTTTAAGAGGTAGGACTTTGCTGGTTTATTTTTCTGCCATTGGAAAGAGATGGAAAGAATGAAACAAAATACAGAATGAACATTTCTCGAAAGAACAGAACGCGACTGGCAAAGGCAAACATTTAGGGTGGATTGAATTAATTTTGTATTGTAGCCTTTTGCACTTGTGAGGAAATTAATTCTGGGAACTACAAGATGAGAAGCCACTGGCTTATTTCCAGCACCTCCTCACAGTCATCTGCTTGAAAATCAGCTTCAAAATTGCATATTTATTTTGGATGAATTACCAGTTCCTAGTGTTTTGAACAGCAAAGACAGAGAGCTAAAATATTGACATTAAAGACTAGACACCAGCAGAAGAAGTGCTAATTGTTTGCAAAATTATTTTTCCTCGAAAGAATAAACAGCAAGGAAAAAGGTGGTGGAGGTTTTGGAAATCACCCAAACTTTTGCCCAAAGAAATGGTTCAGCTTCTGAAACAAACTCTGACCCACTCCCTGCCAAGGAATTGCTGTGAATTAGGTACTACAAGAGGGATTTGACTTTACAAACCAGCTCAGGAGTGAGCAGCTGGTTCAGGTCACTGGCACTGAGGAATTGGTTTTGTGAGACTCGCACAACTGTTTGTCTGAGCTGTAATTGATCTCTCAACAGGAATATGGGCTGATGATCTTAATGCCCAAATTTTAAACAAATATATTCATGCAAAATGTATAAAATCAATGTTTTACTACGTGAGAAGCTGATAACACAACACTCAGCTCAGCAGTCATCAACTGCTTCACCAACTTGTGTTGGATCTGCCCGCCTGAGGATGCGTCCCTGGTGCAAGACAGAGTTGGTGTCTTGCAGTGAATAAAATTTAATTCCTATCTCTAAACAGAATCATAAAATCCCAGAATGGTTGGGTTGGAAGGGACTTAAAGCCCACTCAGTGCCACCCCTGCCATGGCAGGGACACCTCCCACTGTCCCAGGCTGCTCCCAGCCCCAGTGTCCAGCCTGGCCTTGGGCACTGCCAGGGATCCAGGGGCAGCCCCAGCTGCTCTGGGCACCCTGTGCCAGGGCCTGCCCACCCTCCCAGGGAACAATTCTTTCCTAATGTCTAATCCAAACCTACCCTTCTTCACCTTAAGGCCATTCCCCCTGCCCCAGCAGCCCGTGCCCCTGTGAGATGTCCCTCTCCAGCCGTGCTGGGAGCCCCCTTTGGGCACGGGCAGGGTTTTATGAAGCACATCCTCATCCAACATCCCGACCCACCAACGTTATCAGCTGCACCTCAGCTCTGCTATCCCAGGCCCTCCCTGCCGAGCTGCAACGTGAATTAAGCTGTTCCAATCTGAGGCCTCAGCCTGACATTTCCTCCTCACTCCCAGCCCATCAAACCGTGGCTGCTGGGATGGAAGTTCTGTTTGTTCCCGACGTGTTGGAGCAACGCCGGGGTTCAGGAACTTGTAATCTGCACCCAAACATTTTGCCTGCCTGGCAACAGCAAGGATTTCTATTTGCATGGTAATGAGACATTTTATTTGACAAGGTGTTGAAGGAAAAGATGCAATAATTTTAACAGTTGGGTGTTACACTTTAAACCCATTCAAGGAATCTGGGAAAAAACACTGCTTCAATAGCGAACTTTATGCGAGCGGAGCGTGGAGCAGGAAAAGGGACCAAATACTAATGAAAAAGTAATCACAGCAGCCACCTGTATTCACTGAAATATTAAACTACACATTGCAAAGGCAAACTATTGTGTTCTGTTCCTCTGGATCTGTCTGCCATGAAGTAAGGAAGGCCCCAAAGACAGACAGACTGACCAGGGAGATGGACACGGTGAGATTTCCACCTCCCTTAACCCCAGACCAAAATGAACTTGGACTCTAACCAAGATCCCCAACCTTAGCTTTAAATAATCAAATTAACCTGAAGTCTGCTATCCTCTTTTTTCCCCTCTAAAAAAAGCAAACTTTCCCTTTATTTTAGAAAAACATCCTCATATTGGATCATCCATACTGTCAAAAATCTGATGTTATCTCTGACCTCAGACGTGCAACTTGAATAATGGGATAGGCATTTGACCAGATGATAAACAGAGATCTTGTTTCCTCTGCAAGGAAGCACCAAGAAATTCAACTGAGGCCACTGCAGCAGAGATGTCTGGATGGATTAGAGAAATAAAAATCACATGGAGCCACAAAAAGAGTCAGAGCATGGAAAAATGATGAGAAATATTTTCCTAGACTGCTATTAAAAATAGATAATACAATTATTAGGCAATTAGCTCACCCTCCTGGGTTTCAGTGATATCCCCCAAATTAAACCACTGGTTTCCCAGGCATTCAGACCTCAAGCAGGTGGATGGTCAATCACTGCTGTGGGGCTGGAGTGGCTCCCCTGCGTGCTCAAGTCCAGGCTGGATGGGACTTGGAGCAACCTGGGAGAGTGGAGAATTCATAGGATTGTATTCAGGAAATCCTAAAATTACTTGGGTTGGAAGGGACCTTAAAGCCCATCTTGTTCTATCCCCTGCCATGGCAGGGACACCTCCCACTGTCCCAGGCTGCTCCCAGCCCCAAGGTCCAGCCTGGCCTTGGGCACTGCCAGGGATCCAGGGGCAGCCCCAGCTGCTCTGGGCACCCTGTGCCAGGGCCTGCCCACCCTGCCAGGGGACAATTCCTGCCCAAAATCCCATCTAACCCTGCCCTCTGGCAGGGGGAAGCCGCTCCCTCTTGTCTCATCCCTCCAGGCCCTTGTAAATAAATCAAGGGTTACTTTGCACCCGATGTCATCGCACACACCAATACCTGCATGAACACCTCCACTCTGCCAAAATATCGTAAATTTTGCTGTTTACTGACAAACCCCATGAATTTGTCCTGTTAAGCCTCCTTTTGCCCTTTCCTCCACTGAGATCTCTTATTTCCAGAGTGAATCAGGGTCCCAAGAGCCCACTGCAGGAGGGAGGACGAGCGTGCAGCCAGAGGATGCTCTGATTAGGGAAATTTACCAAAATCAAGCCCCACTGTAGCAGAGCCCGGATCTCCCTGTATCACCAGCCCCGTTATTTTGATTCATACGTTTCATGTGAAGCAAACACCAGAAGCAATTTGTGTAATAATCCGACAGAAAGTTAAACAAGAGCGAGCAAACTGCAGGAAATTCATCACGGCAGAACACGACTGCAAACAAGCGCGTCCCGAGGAGCAGCAGCCAGAGCTGCACACAACAATGAAACAGCAAGAAGGCATCCAATGTAGACAAGAGGGGAAGCAGGGAGAGGGCAAGAAGCCAGACACATTCCACATGACATAAGTAAATAAATCAAAGGAAGTGAGATTAAAACCTGAAATAACTGGAGGAGGGGGAGAGCTATAGCACCTGCATTGAGGTGTCCGCCCCACGGAGATTAATATCACACAGGCTATGGAAAGGCTGATTTGTAGTGGCTGAGCAGGGGAAGGGAGAAAAACATTCACAGTTCAAAAGCAGAGTTAAAAAAAACCCCACCAGGGTCACTATTGCCTGGTTTTCAAACGGCAGTGAAACACAACAGCTCAAAGCAGCTCATGCTGATTTAGATTTATAATAAATTTATGTTTTGGTTTTGTTTCAATCTGTGATTAAATAAGGCAAATGTAAAATCAAACAGTTTGAAAACTGATTTTTTACACACGTTTTAAAAAGTTTTAATTTGAAAACTTTTATATTTAACCTCCAGTAGAAGATGACTGCTCATGGCAGGCGGTTGGAACAAGATGAGTTTTAAGGTCCCTTCCAATCCAAAAGAGTTTGGGATTCTGTAATTCTTTTCTCTAATATTCCAGCTCCAGTTTTACTTTGCAAAACTTGTTGTAGGCTTACCAAAAAACCAAATCAGTAAAACCTTGGTTTCACTGGTTCTCTTATATTATTTTTTATTCTTTACCCAGTAAATTGAAGTTACAAATATATATTAATTGGTCTTAGGCTGGGTGAAAATTTTGAGATGTATCAATATCACCAAGTCTTCAAATGCAAATCAAGTTCACTTTAAGCATCACAGCCTTATTCCAAACAGGAACAGCAGGAGTACAAAATTATATGAAATAGTGTTTTCAAAAATATTTAAGGCAGGCAGCGGTATTTTCCTATATAAGATTTCTGCCACTTGAGGCTCTGATGTAAAGGATGGAAGAGGAAGATAGAGGTCGTATTGCTTAATGTATCTTGGAAGTTTTGGCCTTTTCATGAGAAACTCTTCTCAGTTTACCTGTAGCTGGGTCCACATTGCTAAAGACAAGAAGGAGATACTGAAAAAGAGAAGAACTTTTGCTGTATTTCCTAAGGTTTGGAGCAGAGCTACAGCACAGCTCAGGTCCAGGCCATTTCTATGTATTAAGTGGAGGAGATTAATGAGAGGCAACTATTGAAGGATAATGTAAATAAAGGCCAACCAAAACCATAGCCAAAGCCATCAAATATTACTCTATAGACTTAATTTTGGCTATTTATAAATCACATTTAAAAAAATCAAGTGGCTGTGATGGGATCTCACACTGGCACCACCACAGCATCGAGGTGGCTGCTCCATGGGTGGAGAAAACTGCTGACTTTTAGTAATCCTGTATGAAACAGATTCCTTGCCACTAAAGTAATAGCCAAAACAGTCAAGAAAATAATTATATGGAAAAATATAAAAACTGCCACCATGGGTGGAGAAAACTGCTGACTTTTAGTAATCCTGTATGAAACAGATTCCTTGCCACTAAAGTAATAGCCAAAACAGTCAAGAGAATAATTGTATGGAAAAATATAAAAACTGCCAATCCTCCTTTCCCTCAGGTTTTCCAACCACCTGCCGGCAAACTGCATTAGAGGGGCTTTTCTTTCTTAAATATAAGAGCCCTGTGAGAAATAAATGAAATAAATTCAAGGCACCCTCACCATTTCCTAGAGCATTTCCTGATGATGGGATTTCCACGTTAGAAAGTGGCAGCAGTGCTTGTGCCACCCGTTGGTCCCCTCTGTGTGTGTGTGATGCTGGGGAGGCAGGTGAGTGCAGGGAGCTGCAGGTAACACACTGGGAGCTTCAGCTGCACACCACAAAATTAATGAGCTGCTTTGGAGCAATAATTTGTGGACTTCACAGAGAACCAGGGAAGATTATAAATGCTGTTGACCTAGAAGAAGTAATAGAGAATTCAGTATGCAGTACTGAAGAACAATTTGTAAGGGAATAAAGTCCAGCCTGAGCCATGACTGCTGTCTGTTGACAGATGGCAGAGAAGCGTCTCCTCCATTCTCTCTCATTAAAATAATTATGGCAATGTATGTTAGACTCTCTTCAAGCCTGGCATTTCCACAGCACATACAGGGGCATCAGCGTTGCAGGAATAAGGTTAAATAATAATGGAAACACATCTCTGGCATGCAAAGGGCTTTTGATATTAAACTTACCTGCTTCCAGAAATAACAGCAGGGAGAAATTTGTTACCTCGGAATAAATGAAATGGTTTCCCTTGTTCTAACAGGAGGTTAATTAGAGCTCTCTGCTAACTTGAGAAACACGTCCCAAATCCAGGTCAAGCCCCGGTTCAGCTGATGAGCCTCTGCCTTATGTAACTCCTCAGAAACAACCCTCTTTCTCCTTTTTTTTACCTTGGCTGCCAATTGCTCCCTGTAAAACTTCAAATCAGATGCAGTCCAGTGTGAAACTTCTTCCCAGCTGTCAAATAATAAAGCCTGGGAAACGGCGGGATGAGAGAATTTAGGTTATGGGAGAAAAATTCCAGGTTCAAGTGCATCTCTTGCACGGGCAGTGCATTTGTGTCTGGTGCTCTGGGGGGGCCTGGGAAGAGAAGAGAGTTAGCCCAGTTATCCCCTGTGCTGTTAATGACTCTGGCAGGTAGTTAGTGACACGAGTTAATTAGCCAGCCCTGTGAGTCCTTGTCCCCACCACGAGGCGTGATGTCACGGTGAGCAAGAATCACCCGGTGTCAGCACTCCCCTGCGCTGCTCCTCGCTGCTGTTCTCCCCAATATGATTCACTTTCATTATTTATGAGACTTGTCTCACTAACCCTCAGCAACGGTTCCAAATAATGATAGGAATCTGTCAGTGTAGGATTGTATTTCTCAAAACAATAACCACAGTTCCTGGAAATGTCAATATGTCAATTGAGGGTAACACATCTCTCAATAAACCAATATTTTGTAAAAACAAAACAAAATCTAACGCCAAAAAAATAAAAAAATCATGCAGGGAGAACGGAAATTTGAGCTCCATGGAGCTCTTCTCTTGCAACGCCTGGCAGAGAGATTCCTGCTTCCTGCCAGACGGTGGAGACAGAAAGGCACATTTTTGTTTTCCTCCAATTAAAACTGTGAAACATTCAATATTTTAGCTCTTCATATTCATGAAATGCCACGAGGAAGGAGATGAGGGTCTTGACAGAAGTCAAAGAGCTCACGGTACAGCAGAAACCAAACTTAGTGATACAATGTGCAGAAAACTGAACCAAGGATAAATCAAGTCCTTGAGGAGTTCCATCCTGAACCCAATGATTTCAAAATTTGGAGCCAACCAAATGCATTTCTGCACCACTGCTGAAGTCACCCTTTCACACATCAGTGTTTTAGCCCAAGGCAACAGGAAGAGAGGTGAAGATCAAATCCCTGCCTTCAGTTTGAAGGCTCTGCATTTCCATCCAAACATCTCTTAGGTTCTTAGAGGCCAACATGAATCGAATAAATTTTATTAACTGTGTAGTTCTGAAAGCATTTCTGCACCCCTATGAGACGTCTGTAGAACCCCAGACTGGTTTGGGTTGGAAAGGACCTTAAAGCCTATCCCATTCCCTCTCCTGCCATGGGCAGGGACACCTTCCACTACCCCAGGGTGCTCCAAGCCCCATCCAACCTGGCCTTGGATACTTTTAGGTTACAGGTTTGTTTTGGCTATTTTTTGTAAAAGTTTTTCCACTAAGGCTTTATCCCATCCAAGTTTTTGCCCATGAAGGAAAACCAGTAAAGTTTACAAAACACCAGTTTGAGCCCAAAAGGAAATGGGTGAAGGGTTTTCTCAGATTCAACACTAGCTTTAAAATACAGGTAGGAAAACCTGAAGGTATTTCAGGTGATGCTTAAATTAGCAGAAATTTAGAGACCATTTGCCATTTCTGAAATTCCAGGATGTCGATATTTCTAATACCTCAAGTGGAAACATTAAAAAAAAAAAAAAAATCAAAGGAAAGAAAAATAAAGTTCTACAAAACCGAAGTTCTACAAAAAAAGTATTGATTTGTTAGAGGAATGTTCTACTAAAAAGTGAAACTGTTCTAAAGCACAATACAAAGAATATTAAAAGCACTAAAATTTCTGTTTCCCACTGCAACGCTCACATCTGTGTGCTGGGAATAGGGAAAATACAGCCTTTCTATTTTGAAGAATATAAATTTATCACAACAGCTGTAAATCCCCACCCCTGACACAAACTACAAATAACTACGCAGCCCTTCCTAACAAATCATCTTGAATTTAATCTTTCCAAACCCAAAGACCATCCTATTTGGCTAATACTGTACATCTTTCTCCACCACTTGCATGGGACTTTGGTCTGGAATGATCCATTTATTCTGGAAAATTCCAACTTGTAGAGGAAAGATTATCAAAGCTGTGAGAGCTGATCTAAGAGAAAATTAAATAAACATACCGGCTTCACATGACACTACGTGCAGCACATAATGTTAAACAACAGGAGGTAAAAGTGCTAATTAAACAGTTTATATCCTTCAAAATGTACAATCTCCAATGATCAAGGAGCATGAATTAGGTAAGTAAATATAAGGGAGCCTGGAATGACAGCCTGACACTCTGGGAGCATCTGCGGGGAGCGGCGGGGGGGTGACGGGGATCTGCCAAGCCACCGCACAGCCTCTCAAAAGGGAGCTGCAGAAATCCCTGCCCTTGGGAAAATCAAAGAGCAGGCTAAAGTGCACAACAGAGGAGGTGGGCTGTCTTCAGACCTAACAGCACGAGCCTCTGATCACAAGGCAACAGCAATAATTGGGTGGTTTCTCAGCAGTCTTTACCACATGGTCCTGAGAGCCATCGACATTCGGGGGCTCCTCCAGAGGCAGCAAAGAATGACAGAGGATATAAACATCAGGAGGCTACAGAGCTTGAGACATCAAGGGCTATAAACAACCAGGATGAGATGATTCCAGAGACAAAACAACTGGAAAAGCTCAGCCATTAAGGAGCACATTCACTGTGTCACCACCAGCCCCGAGTGCCAGAGGGTGTCAGTAAGAACAGACACAATTCCTCGCTGTGCCTTCCGCTAGGAACAGGATAATGGGTTTGTGCTCTGCAAGGGACACTGCTGACCCAGCTGGTCCAGAGACAACCCTGACTCATGGCTTGTTGCTCACAGAAAGCTAGAAAATAAATCATAGAATAGAATATCCTGAGTTAGAAGCCATCCACAGCATGATCAAATCTGACTCTGTTCAGGACAACCCCAAAAATCACACCACGTGTCTGTGTTGCTTTTCCTATTCTCCATTTTCTGTTTTGTTCTTCAGGTATCTCCTGTTGCTTCCTCTGATTGGAAGCACTTCTCCAGCTTTCCTCTAGAAACAATCTTTTCCCTAAAAAAAGCGTCATCCTTGGCACTGCTGAGTCTGGATGAACCCAAGTCCATCACAATTACAGTGCTGGAAGTTTCACCTACTATCCTCCTTGCTCTGCTAAAATTTTATATTACATTTGTTCATACATGTCAAATATTGACAAAGCCTCATTCCTTCACCACTCTAATTATCCTGTCACCCCTCAAATACATCTCTGTTGCTTCCTCTTACTCAATACTCCATCACCTGTTTTACTCCCATTTTCTCCACCTTCTCTTCCCCTTGTGGCCAACTCAAATGCTTTCAACAACCAAGCCCAGAACTGCTTGTCCCTGCATCTGCCCAGAAGTGTCACTTCTGCAATAAGGGCACCCAAACCACCCTGTCTTTGCCTCATCAATGTCCTGTTTTCAGCTGAGTGACCACACACCTTCCTGGGCCTGTGGAAACCCCCTTCCCCAGCCGCCTTCCAGTCCCGCAGGTGACAGCAGGTGAACTTTCTCTCCATCCTTCCAAAACAGCCACATTGCAGTGCCAGCAAAGTGCAGTAGGTAAGAGACTGAACCAAATCTGCTGTTTGCTACTGAACTTGCAGTTTGCAGCTGCACTGACAAGATTTCACGAGTGACAGGAGCCGTATTTATCATATAAACAAATAGGAAGCCCCAAATGAGAGAATTAATCTCCCTCCTGCACATATGCTGCCTTCCCCAACCCTGTACCCATGCAGAGCACCGAGTTTGAACATGGACTGGCACACCGATCAATCCACTGCAAACTTACCATAAAGCAATCAGAGCTTAATTAAAGGCAGAGAGAGGTCAATATGTTCATATGCAAGATGATTCACTATGATGTCACTTGGGTACAATCAATTAAAACGCACAGGGTATTTTTTAAATGGGAAAACCTGAGTAGGGAGCCTGTTGTCTACCCAAAGGTTTTGCTATGCTTTAAAAGCTTCATTTAAATATTTTTTTCGCCTTATTTATATGCACAAAAGTAACGGTTATATCAGATATTCATAGGTGATTTAGATGATTGATACCAATTTCTCTTCATAATATGACTGGCAAATAAAAAACACAGCGGTTCTCATCTAAAAAAATAATGTGTGACAAGGTTTCCTAAAACATTTCTATTTTGGACCTCACAAGCTAAATTGCTTTTGCTGGCCCCTTCCACCTCTCAGCATGGTTGACAGACAAATTGATCGAAACATCGGAAAATAATATGCTTGCAAAATTTCTCTGGGTGAGTTTTCAGTCTTTTGAATTTTTCATACCAGAACAAAATGAAAGATTGCCTCCTTGATTTTTCCTCCATTATGCGTCCCCATCTTATGTACTACAGGAACATACAATACTTCAAATAGCAGCAATACATTGTAAACAAAATGTAGAACATTTTTCATAGAACACCCAAGCCGTGCGAAGTTAAAAGACTGGGTAGCAGGAATCTTTGCCCTGCAGATTATGTTGTTCAATTATAATGAATTCATACATTTGAAGTTGCCTTAGGGCCTCTCATTAGACTTAGGGGTGTTTATTACAGGAAATATTGCTTGTATCATTTAAGAAGCAAGAAGGCTGGATGATTTGATTAGAAATGTTGACAGTTGAGGTGTGTAAAAAATATGTCATTCACCCACATTTTCCCCCCACTTTAATATTAGGATCCTTTATTTTTTATGAATTCTTTAACCCGTTCCTCCCTTCCCCGCAGCCCACGGCACAATCCGCGCTCGGCATCGCTGGCTCTTCACCAGGAGCTGCTCGGGTGACACCAGTCCATGTTTTCCACCTGGTACAGGAGGAGAACACAACCATCCCTATCCCCGTCCCCATCCCATCCCCATCCCTCCCAGGGCCGCATGCGCGGGCACGGCCGAGGATCCGCCCCCGGCTCCAGTGGAACCGGGAATTATCCTTCGCACACAGGCAGGTGCTCAATGCTCCCCATCCACTTCCACTGGCACCTCGTGGAATTTTACTGAATTATCTATACCTGCCTCTGCACTGCACTGCAGCAAAGCCTGAGAAAGAGTTCCTCAGCTTTTGGGCCAAATCAAAGCAGTCCTGACAGAGGAACTCGAATTAAGGCAGCTGGCAACACTGATTAAGTGGAAGGGGTTGATCAGAAAGCTACAGGAAAAAAAAAAAAAATTATTGTTTGTTCATTCTGTAATTTTTTTTTTTGGTGGAAAATGGATCAATATTTTCATACTCTTGAAGGGGAACATGCAGCACTTTTAATTTCTGTACAGGGCAAACTGATCTCAGAATGTGCTTTAGATGATGAGCAATTCCAAGAAAAATCATTAATTTTTGGACAAGCTCTTGTGAAACCCACTAGTTTGAGTATTAACATCCCCAAACTTGCAGTAATTCTTACAACAGCTTGAATTCACGGAGTGGTTACTCCTATTTTAGCAACTTTTATAATTATTATTTTATTAATTTCGATTAGTGCATCCCTGAAAACGAGCATAAGAAGTGTGCATATAAAATAACACAACAAAACCATTCAGTAAATATAAAGACTGATAACACAGGTAAAAAAAATTCGACTTCTGGGTCTACCTTGTTTATTATCTGTAGTTTGCCAAGCTCAAATTTGGCTTCCATTTTCCACACTAAGTTCAGCCAAAGAAATTCGAATTAAACACAGCTTTACTTCAAGAAATTTTAGTAACTTAAAATTGTATTTGAGGAGAAAACAGAGCTCTTACAGATCCTTTAGACTTCAGATCTGATCACAGCACTATTTAAAAGGTGATTAAAAAAAAGATATCAAAAGTGGTGCATTTGCATATTTATATTGTATTTATACGTATTTAAAGGGAACCCAAGCAATTGCAGAGGTGGGGACGTTCTTGTTAACAGAGAGTTAAAGAAACATCAACGGGGTTGAAAGTAATTAGGCTAAAATATGTGATGTATAATAACAATAATAAACTTGGAAAGATTTCTGACATGACCAGTAAGTGCTTTCCTCCTCCAAGGACCTGGTATTTGCCATTTCATCCTGTCTGCAAAATATCACAGAATGGTGGCAGTTTGCAGCCAAATTTCATTTTCCTACCGCAAGTCAACACAAACTAAACTTAAACCTCATTTCAGCAGTGATTTGCATTTTTTCTGTTTAGTTTTTTAGCTGCTAAGCAGACACACACAAATAGCTAGTTCCATTGAAATAAATGTGTTTTTAACAGATATTTATATTTTTACTGCATTTATATCCTTTGCATCTCTCCTCCGAATAAAACTGGATCACATCTCTAAACGCTCCAGACAAAATTTCAATTTTTGATGATTATTTTATATTCAGGTGTAGAGCAGGGTCAGAAATTTGATTTCAAAGGGCAGGTCAGATGTGTTTAGGACTCACACCCTTTACATTAAGAGACTCCCCTCCCTCCCACAGCTCCAAAGCCCTTCCCAAGTTGCTAATCTGCATTTAAAGACCCTTCCACCTCTTAAAACACTTAACTAACTACTTGAAGGTGTTAAACCCACAAGCTGCCTCCTATCTCCAAATATCTGCAGAACTAACAGTGGCATTCCTAAGTTAGGAGCGACAAATACTGGAAAACCTCCACAATTTGGCTTCCATATCTCTGAATTGGTATTTCAGTGACAGATGTTTGTTGCGGCAAAAACCTCTGTCAGAACAAAATTAGGTGATCTATCATTTTAAGATATGGTCTTCATATACTGTTTACTCGAAGATATCACTTGCCTCAAGCCAATTTTGACCAAGAACATTTTGTGATATGGAAGTGATTTGTATATCATCATTTTTGTGATAAATGTAGCTCTTGAACACAAAATAACCCACTATTCCACAGTATTACAGTTAAAACTCCTTCCCCAGTAAATCTGTACTACTGCTTTTATTACTACAAAGATACTGTATCTCGACTTCAATGCATTTCCCATTTTTATTCACGGAATAGGCTTGCCTGGCTCCTCGGTTCTACATCAGGGAGCTTGGGCCTGGCCCCCTGTTCACAGCAGAGATGCTCCTCCAGTTTTGGGGGGTGCAGGAGGAGCACAGCAGCCCCCACAACACTCAGTTTGGATTTATGCCAGCAAACAGGGCGAGGGGAACACAAAGAGATGCAAAACATCTTCCAAACGACAGTGCCCACAGGCAGGGGCTGCCCTAGTTGTTTGTGCATGTCCAAAATTAACCACTTAATTTCATTAACACTATTTTAGGTGTCTCACCCTAATTTAAAGAGTCTCAAACCTTCTGATTCATGGATGGTTGGAATAAACTAGCCATCTCCACCTCACCCCTTCTCCACAAGGGCAGGAAGGAGACATAGGCCAAGCAAAAAGGGCTAAAAAACCACCATGAAACAAAAAAGCTGAGACAAATCTCAGGTGGAGGCAGATGAGACAGAACAAGGATGTTCCAAGAGTCTGAGTAAACATCACTTGACCTGATCAAACCACATCAAATGGAGGAGCTGAGGAGCTCCCACCACCTCTGCAGAGGTGTGACACCTTTTCAGGTGTACCTGTGAGCTTGACAATTGATTTGGACTATAAATTACTAAGTCAGCCACTGAATAAGCATAATTTAGTAATGAGCTCGAGCCATTACAAGCCTCGGGTTAAGCTAAGCCAAAGTCTTAGGGACAAGGGGCTCCAGGTTTAAATCCTTCCCAAAGGAATGGCTGTGCCTCAACAGGGGCTGGTTTTACCTCATGTGGACCAACAGCCTGCAACCAAATATCCTTTATCCTGGAACTGGGAGCACAGAGCTTATTAGCACGATGATTTTTGTGCTATTTAATGACAAGGGCCCAACTTGCTGCTTGGTAAAGGAAAGCTGGATAGTTATGCACCTGGAATTTTGCTGTGAGTATAAATTGAGTATAAATTGATACAGCTTGAGTATAAATTGACAAACTGATACCTCTCTTCAGAGCATCTTCCCTGGGATCACCTCCAACCTACGCTAGGGCTTGGTCTACAAATTCCTCCTCTGCTCACCTGCCATGCTCCTCTCCATATGGGAACAGTCCTGGCTTTAATCCACGGTCCTGGCTGGGAATATCAAGCATTTCCTTTGACAAAACTAAAAGGTACCTTCCGTTTTCCCTGGCTCCTGTCACATCTCACCTCCTTCCCTGCCCTTCCAGAGGGAAAAGGGCAGGCACTGGGCTGGGAATGCAGGAAAGGGGCTGATCAGGCAAAATGCCTCTTCCCAAATGGATGGGATTGGCAGTGGGAAAAGTGAGATCTTCCTGAGACTCACTGCTCACCAACAGCAGTGAGAAACTGCAGAACACTCAGGCCAAGAGATCAGATTTTGTCACTTTTTAGCATTAATTTCAGCACACCAACACAAGACCGACCCTGTATTCTTCCAAGAGCAGAAGTTCGAACACTCAGAACACCTCACATTAAAAAAAAATATTGATTTTTTAGAATTTGAGGGGGAAAACTGGTATTACAAGAGTATATTTACAAGCAGAATCCTCACTCGACATCAGTTTTGAAGTCTTCCCCCATGCAGGATTACCCACAAACACATTGTGCAAGGGGAGCCTTTTGATAGGATAATTTCAGGACTGCTGGTGTAATGTGAGCCAATTTTCCTTTCGTTTTCAGAGTTCACAGGAAAATGTGTATATTACATCCTCTGATCTTTTCACTTGTTGAGATCAATATGTGCAAGTCCTCACAAAAGGGAAATTCTCCTTCACAGCTGCTTCATGGCTTAAATGAGAGAAATTAGAGGTACAGAGCTCTAAAATCTGTCATGATGTGCAAAAATGACCAGTTTTGAAAGTACATCTTAAAGCACGTGTTAAAGGCATGAAAGGAAACCTAAACCTAAAAGGTGGGAATCTTAACTTCCCTGGGAGTTTTGACCATGGTTAGTTTGCCTCTGTCACAGCTGTCGAAAACAACAATTATTTCTTCTTGCTGTTACATCAAAACCCCAACCAAGACACCAGGATTTGGCCTACAGCAACGCAACCACTGAGAGGAATTTTTGCCAGGGTTCAATTTGCATGATAAACTGTTGTTAACAGATACCATCTGTTTTTAAATTTAGTAAAAGGGCCCATATTATACAGCTCATTACAAATATTAGTAACTCTTAGACAACGACTCTTGTAGAGTGTGGGTTGGGGCTAATGAAGTAGAAAGCTTAAACAACAAATCATTTACAAGTTTTTGTACAGTAGTTCTAATGGAGGGAGTTTATAATCAAAGGAAAATGTAATCACTTATGTTAAGCAATCCATGGACTTAGTCAATGTAGCACAAACAGCCATTATGCAAAATCATGACATTAAAGGGAAGAAGACTATTGCAGACTTTGCATTTTACAGTGTCTGCTACACAGACTAATAACTTTGAGAGAATTAAACAGGTGAGGCCCCTCGCTTCCAAAACAGCATCTTTCCATCAAATATCCAAAAGATATTCAACCTGGCCTGAGATTTGCTGCCCTGAATTAGACCTGACACCGGTAACAAAGGGGATTCTGTAATGGACATGGGCTCTCACAATGCAGTGCATTAATGGGCATCATGGTGAACATAATCTGTCAGGAACGGTCACAATAAAGATGTTCTCCTGATTAATGTTCCACTAGGCCTGTGCTTAATAATTTATATAATTTGTATTAACTTTCAAATTGCCATCACTGTGGTGGACAAGGAAAAACACACAAACAATTCAATATAATAATTTTACCCAGGAAAACATTTTACGTGGCAATTAAAACTGCTGGGTTCATACAGGAGTAATCGTTCAGGATTTACAGAGATGAATTATTGTGAAGCAAAGCTGCATATTTAAACAACATAATAAGAAACTATTTCTAAGAGGTCATAAATACTTTATAAATTACATTAATATTGGTGTTTGGTATTACTGCATTTATATTCTTACAGACTGTGTATTTAAATATTACTCCCATAACAATGTATGATTCTATAAAATTAACAAACTTTTAAAATCCTGACAGTCTGCCTTATAAAAGTGTCTCCATTAATTTTTCTATACTTTGAATAAAGAAATAGTAATGTTACAGTAGTAAAAAAATTGTCATTGTGCATTCCTTCACCTAATCCTTGTTTTTATACATGGAATTCAGCACATTGCACAGTGAGGATGGTGGGTACTGGTCAAGAATATCCTATGCTATCCTATCAGGATGATTAATGAAGGCACCTTTTTCACAGAATGTCAGACTCTGCCTTTTTAACAACTGACCTTTCATAGAATACTACTGAACTCATAATTCCACTTTTGTTCAGTTTCTTATTAGTGGAGTTAAAATTAATACTTATGGGAATGATGGCTAAGGTGATGCACAGTAAATCTTAGAGCACATCAACCTTCTGCACCGACTACCAAAGGAATAGCACCTGCATTTGTCTACTTCAATAGCATAAGTATTCTAGTAAAACTCTGTGTCCTTTTAAAAGACAAATTAGGTCAATATTCAACCCTCTTTCAACCACAAAGCTGTACATATGGAGAGAGACCTGCGAAGTTCAGAATCCTCACAAAACAGTTCCTACTGTACACGGAGGGGGTGCTCATCCTGCTGCACTGCTTGAAACTTCCAGGAGGACAGGGACATTCTCAGGAGACATTTTAGCCACACAGCCTGGGAGCTATGGGGACTCATTCCCAGCATGGCCACGTGCAGCTCCACGCCCTAAAAGACACATCCTCCAGTCGGGACAAACAGCCCTGTGCTGTGCCAGCACAAGGATTTTGGGGAAGTCACTGATGTGATGAAGATAATCCTGTTTTTGAAACCACTACACCAGAGAGTTGTCCCAGGTGGACAAAGGCCCCATTTCTTTGAGGTGTTTCACACCCACCTGGCTGCTCCTGTGGTGTCACACATTAACTGTTCATTTACTGCCACCCTACAACGCCAAAAATTGATGCGGAACGAGCAAGCTCGCAGGTGCCACACGAGTGTCACACATGACACAGTGCTTGGGTGACGTGCCACCGCCTGCAGAGGACAGGACAGGACTCTGCAGGTCCCCTCTAGTCCAGGACTGCCATCAGCTGGCACCCACCCTGCCAGCCCACCACGAACGAGCCAGGGCTGGATCCAGCTCACTGTGACAGATCGCTGCTGTCACTGCTCCTTCCCTGCAATGTCCCATCACTTCCCTCTCCCTGGAAATTGTTTCAGCTCCCCTACAGTGTCCTCCCAGTCCCCTCCAGCACCTGACGAAGACAAGAAATGAAGGCTGACCACAGACACCTCCAGCCTGTCACTACTGACATACCTCCAGGGACAGAGGCAGACAGGGATGCTCACACTGCTCCGAGGAAATTCCACACAGATTGGAACAGGTCTGATACCAGGTACCACAGCAGTGCTGGCTGCACCAGGACTGTCCTGCCCAGGGAGATGTGATGCTGCTGCTCCATTCCTCAGGGCTCACGGGCCATTCCTGCACCACCCGCTGCTCCTCAGCACAAACCCTGGCTGCTGCTAAGCACAGCTCACACAGTTCTGAAGTGAGAGAGGATGGGTTGAGATTAGAGGTTAGGAAAAAATCCTTCCCTGGGAGGGTGGGCAGGCCCTGGCACAGGGTGCCCAGAGCAGCTGGGGCTGCCCCTGGATCCTTGGCAGTGCCCAAGGCCAGGTTGGACGGGGCTTGGAGTACCCTGGGATAGCAGAAGGTGTCCCTGCCCATGGATGAGCTTTAAGGTCTCCTCCAACCCAAATCAATCTGTGACTCTGATTCTAAGATGCCTGAGCAAAAGCAGCTCAAATAAAACACACTGGAATGTGTTTAGTTAGAGGAGCACACTAAAAAAACATATGAGCTTAAATCTTCAGTAAGGACATTCATTAACACATCTGGCTATATTTTTATGCCTTTTTAAAACCCTGCCATCAACTCTTTTCCCTCATCATTACACATTAACATTTCTAAACCCCGAAGCCAGAAGCTCCAGACAGTTTCCTACCCTTGAAGGTATTTTAAGATGATAAAGATGGGAAACTTTTTACTGGAACATGAAGACCAAAATTCACGCTCCGGCAGCGTCAGAGCTGATGTCAAACACTTAAGACCTCACACAACTGGCAGCAATTCTGTTGTAAAACGTGCAGTAACAGCAGCAAACTGCAGCTTAATTTTTTTCTACACATTCATTGGCATTCATGTGAGGTCCATTCACATCCATTACGAGGGAAGGCATCTGCATTATGGCTAAATATTGCATCTTGCAAACAGAGCAGCGTTTGTGCTGCTTCAGCCCCTGCAAACCAAAGAGGGCTTCACCCTAAATGAGGTTTTCTAGAACAAAGCTAGAGGACACTGGATGGATTTCAACCTCCCCTTGGAGCTCAGGGGTTTTTTTGTGAGGTCAACTGTGGCATAATTTAACTGTTCCATTACTGGAGACCTGAAAGCTGCTCCATGACTGGAGACCTCCAGCCATGCATTACATTAATATCTATAGCTTGAAAAATAAACTCTTCCAAAAATGTGTTTTGTTTTTTTTTTTTCTGGAATCAATTTTACTCCTACGCCAAAAGAAAAAATATTTCCTTCTCCTTTCAGGTTCCAGAAATGCCTTCACACCAGGAGAAGGATGGGCGTTTTCCCCACACAACAAAGAACATTTCACAACTTTATCATGGTTGAACACTCAGAAGTTGCCAGAGAAAAGAATCACCTCTGAAAAGTAGGAAAAATGTACTGAAATAATGAGTCATGTTCACTCGAGATGGGAAGCCATTCCTTAACAAGACTCCCAGTTTAGAAATGCTGGGTGAATAAAAATGTATTTCCCAATTAATGTTCACAGATGTGTCTTCTGCAGCCCAAAACAAAGCAGACCTTCCAATTCTGCCAGTGCCACTCTGACACAGCCTGCAGTTGTGTGAGTTAAGAGTTCCCTTGGTCATAAATCATCCTAATTACTATGGAATTTTGATAACAAAGTGATAGACCTGAAAGAAATGTATGGAGTGAAGACAAAGTTACAATGTGAATGCAGACAGAGCAAAAAGGTAATACAAAAAAGTGGCAGAATCAACAGGAGTTATTTCATTATTTCTGCAATGGTAATACACAATAAATTAGTAAGTAAGTGCTCATTCTGATGGCTCTTTTCAAGATTTCCATAAAACTAAGGATTAAGATGCAGCAAGCTTTTGGAATAAATATCAATAAGCAACACAATCATTCAGCAATACCTTCAGTGATCCACATGCTGAAGCCAACCCAAAGCAGCCCTTCATTGCCACTCCTGTACAAGTTACAAATACCAAACAACAACAACAAAAAAGCAGCAAACCTTTAATGCTAAAAATCCCTAAAAGTGACTGGGTGACACTGCTTTCAAAGTGTGAAATTTTACTGCACAAGCAATTTAGTAGCGTATAAAAAGTCAATATTCTAGATCCACATTAGAGGGAAGCTCAGTCTGGCTCACCCCAGATGCGAACACAGCACTACCAGCAAGTAAAAAGTGCTATCAAGAATGCCTATTTTTGTTTTCCTTCAGCTTCCTTGTACCTGGGGGTTGTTTTTTTGGCCACTTGACATCTTTTTACTGTGATTTATCCTCACTTCAGCCAACAGATTCCTTGTTCGTTTTCAAATTACCTGCACGCACTGGCAATCCCACCTATCAGGAAGGTTTTTTGTTCCTGTCTGCTTTTGTTATTGCTGCAAGTCCTACGAAAAAGGATTCCAAGACGTATTTCCCAGAACAGGCAGGAAGCAGGACACGCTATCACAGCCCTGAGGATATCCTCTGTTCCACACTGGGACATAAATCTCAAAGCCCAGAGGATATCTGCACAAATGAGGAGCATCTGGACAACCTCAGAGGCACAAGCAATATTACCCAGCCTGCAGGGAACTCCTGACCTACAGGAGTTGAGAGGTGATCCCGACCACGACCAACGGGAATCACAACCAGCGCCCCAGAGGAGGAAAACGGGATCTGCCTTGACACAACCAGAGCAGCAAAGGCAGAAAAACCTCCAAAAATATTCAAGAAATCAATAAAACACCCAGAAACTACTGCAGCCACCTTGGTCCCTGCCACCACCAGCCAAAGAAGTTAAAGAAAACCAGGCGGTTTCAAAGAATTCAGGTAGAGGTGGAGAGAGCTGAGACAGTCCATGGTGCAATGATCAGGTCAGTGTGGACTTTGGAACTTCAGAGGTACAAACAGAAGACATTTTCTGTATTCTTCAGGTGTCCATTTAAAATTAGAACAAACTCTTCTCAGAGGTGAAGAACATTCAGGAGCGTGAAGAATGACTACTTCCAAATTATTGAGGTATTACAGCTCAAATTGCCTTAATGGGAGCTGATTTATATTTATGGCCAACTTTCATACAGCCTTTAAACTTTCCACAACTCCTCCCCCAAGTCAGATCATTGAACTTGAAGAGTTTAAAAAATAAGGCAGGAAATAGTTTCCATCCTCCTTTGTCCTTATATCCAGGCATCTGCACACCAGGATGTTTCTGCAGTTATCCAGCTGAAAGTTTTCGGTCAGCACAGCTGTATTTTATACATTAATCAAATCAAGGAATCACAGAATTGTTAAGGTTGGAAAAGACCTCTAAGATCATCAAGTCCAACCATCAAGCAGAACCACCACGCTCACCTTTAAACCACGTCCTCAAACACCACACCCACATGGTTTTTGAACACTTCCAGGGATGGTGACTCCATAGTTTCCTACAGCATCCCTGGACCACAGGGGCTCTGTGCCAAGAGACCACCAAAACCCTGGTGTCTTTCCAGGGTTTATACACCAATAAATGCAGAGCTCTCTTGGCCATGAGTGCTCCTAGGGAGCACCTCGAATGCTTTTTAATGTTCCCACCCAGGAACATAAAAACTCCACTCCTTCAGGGAGATTTGTTCTCCCGGGCAGTTACCTGGGACATAACCCTGAGCCCACTTTCAGGAACAATCCAGACATTTCCTATTGGAGCAGGAAGGACTATAAGAGCATTTGTCTTAAAGAGAACTTTCAAGGCCTTTCACTGATTTCAATGCCTAAAGGAAAAAACTTGGAATGTCAGTTTATCACCCAGGTAAACAATCTGGATGGACAAACTGTAGATATTAAATTTTGCTAAGGTAGGCAGCCTACCAGCTTGGTCCTGAAACATATCAAGACATTTACTAGTGTGGGTCCATGAATGTGGAAAAAAACTCCTCTTTTTGAACATTTTCCTTCAAATTCTGGACAGGCTTTCCAGCAGGAGTAGAAAGCTGTCAGCATTTTTCCAGCTAGAACTCTGTCAGCAAGCACTGGACACCATTCCTACCCACAGGAACCACCCTGGCAGTGTCTGCCCAGCATCCCCACGATCAAATCTCTGTGTGTGTGTGTGTACATTTTACATCAGCAGCTGCATGAGAGCACCTATGAAACAATAAACTCCTGCACCCTCGCAGGCTGTGACACTGATGGAGCATCGCCAGCAGCAGGATACACAGAGAAGCTGTTCATCATCATCACCTGAGCACAAGCAAAACCCAACTGTGGGATGACAAAACCAGGGGGACATGCATCAATAAAGCACAGGAAAAACAAATGACAGGAAAACAACTGACTGGGAACCTAAAGGACAAAGTTTCTAACTTAATCTCATTATTTCTTGCTCTGAGCTGGCAGAAGAAAGTCTTCTGCCACAGCCTGCAGACAATCCTGACTTCATGTCTAAATCTACATTATGATGATAATAACAGGAAGATAAAACACAACTTAAGAATCTATTAGAACAAATGACAATTTACATATCAGCAGCCTAGAGCAGTAAGTCCCTCAAAGGTCAAAATTAACCAAGCAAATTGAGAAATGCTCCAAACCTCACCCAATCAGCTGACCACGTCAGTTATCCAGAAACTGAGAAGCAATCACAAAGTTTTTATCACCAGCAAGTGCCCATTTTAATGAGCAACTAGGCAATTATGAGTATTTATCACTTGAAGGATTTATGTGCACTAAACAACTTCAAATACTTTAAAAGCCAACAGGAATTTATTTCTGCTTACCCAGAATCAGGGAGAACCAGCAAAGATGAGCTGGTGGGGTCGATCTACAAGAGATCCATCCTTGGAATCATTTTCATTTAATGAATAAGCATTTTAAGGAATTTGGGAAAGTTAGGTTTAAGTCAGGTAAATACTGCAGGCTCCAAAGAAACCAACCCAACCCTGGATTGATGGAACAGCTCCTGCTTATTCCTGGTAAAGAGAAGACAACCCCCCATCCCAGGGCGAGGTACCTCACATGACTGCCAATCTGATCAGACTCTGAACACTCTGATAGAAAATGAGAATGAGATGTGAGATGGAAACCAGCACTAAATGTTTAATATGATCAGCAATTCACAATTATTTCCTAAGTGTCTTTTCCCCGATAACTTTTTCCACTGCGTGATCTTAGTGAGAAGATAATGTGAGATGCTGCTTTTGAATAAGTTATACATTTCCCCTTGCTTTACTTGAATCTCACAATGCCACCATTATTAATATTTTTCCTCCACAAAACAGCAGTAGCCTTCCAAAGAAAAAGTCCTTGACCAAAATATCGGAGGATATTAAACTGAGAAGTGATCTACTGATGCAAATCATTAAATCTATTTGCATTTGCTTACTGAACCCTAACACAGAAATTAAACTACATAGTGTGGGAAAAGAGCTGGTTTTGCATGGTTAAAAGGAGACATCTTGGAAGATCCGAGCTCTATGTCATTAATTTTCCTTCTTCCCCTCATTAACAAGTAAAATGTTTTCACTGCTTGAAAAGTTTTAATAAATAGGAAAAAGCAGGGCAGCTGACATAAGTTTTTAATGTAATATACAAGAGCTTTTAATATTTTTACATATATTAATGTAAAAGCTAAAAATAAATGTTAAAAGGTTACATTTGTGAAGAAAGAAAAATGGCATTTACAGTTACAGGGTAAGGTTTTAGAGTTTAACTCTTTCTCTCCCAGCATGGGGTTCTGAGGAGCATTTGCCATTTCCCTGGAAATCCCTGGCATTGCAGAGATGAGCCATTGCAGAAGCAGCCGTGGGTTAAGGACACACATTCCCTCCCAGCTCTGAGCTCCAGGGTGATTTACTGGGCTTTGTCCTACCAAGTCTTAAATTCTTTTTATAGAAGGAATTACGGGAGGCATTTTAAGAACAGCCATAATTAGCACAAGCATTGGCAGGGGGAGATCTCTGAGTTTCACTGAAATGTGTGAGCCAAAGTGGCCAGGGAAGACCAGGAACTGCAGCTGCCAGTTCCAGCTGCAGCTGGGGAAAACCATCCAACATTAAAAAGCCAGTGGCTCCTGGGATGCATCACAAGGAATGTGACCAACATTCGGGGAAGGGGATTGTTCCCCTCTCCCTTTGAGAGAGCCCTGGAGAACTGTGTCCAGCTCTGGGCTCCTCAACATGAGAAGGACGTGGAGCTGATGGAGAAATCCAGAGGAGGCCATGGAGATGCTCCAAGGGCTGGAGCCCCTCTGGAGCCAGGCTGGGGGAGCTGGGGGGGCTCACCTGGGGAAGAGAAGGCTCCAGGGAGAGCTCAGAGCCCCTTGCAGGGCCTAAAGGGGCTCCAGGAGAGCTGGAGAGGGACTGGGGACAAGGCATGGAGGGACAGG
>NW_008238319.1:1442553-1443840 GCF_000691975.1 Corvus brachyrhynchos
CCGGGCCCAGGGTGCCCCAGGGCAGCTGGGGCTGCCCCTGGATCCCTGGCAGTGCCCAAGGCCAGGCTGGACATTGGGGCTGGGAGCAGCCTGGGACAGTGGGAGGAGTTCCCTGCCCATGGCAGGGGTGGCACTGGATGGGATTTGAGGTCCCTTCCCACTCAAACCATTCCAGGATTTCTACTGGGCAGTGACTCCTGGCACTGATCTGATGTTTTCAAACCTTGAATATTAACACGGACAGTGAGGTGTGTGAACACCAAAAGCCCAGTTCCAGTGTGCAGAACACAAAGCTCTGCTGCTCAGCTGGGGTGTGCTTGCAACCCTCATGGCTGGCCGAGATTCCTAAACCAAGACATGTTATAACAGCCCAGTGATCACGTTTTACAGTGCTGATATTTTAAAATGGCAAAAATAACAACAAACTGTATTAGATAATATAACTTGTGCAGACACCCACTTGAAAATACCACAAATATGACTCTCTTTTTCTAGTGTGGAAGACGTAGAGCTGTAATAGTGCTGAAAAATGATTCCACCGAAGAGGAGTGTGAGAATTTGTCTATGCAGCATCATCTCCTTGAGAAATTTCACAGAAAATAAATCCTTTCCTGATGCCCTGCCCTGTGCTGTGGCACAGATACAGTGCCTGGTGTGTCTTTACTAACGCCAGGAGTAATTCAGGCCAGGAGTGGAACCTTTCCACTTCTCGTGCCAGAGGTAGATTAATGCAGTGGAGCATTTTTCCATTGCAAATCCATGCTGTAAGGATGGGAAAATGGGCTGCATAATGACATGGATTATGTTTCTATTATGTACCAGAATTAGGGGGTGATTTAAATATTGCAACTCTTCATCTTGGGTTTTTTCCCTGACTTCTGGGGTCCTCGAAAAAAATTTAGATGCATAGATAATGCTGGGAATAATTTAAAGCCACAGAGGTGTTTTTGGATTAAACAGAGGGCTGTGAGCACAGACACACCTGGGTCTGGGTAACAGGAACCCTTCCTGCAGCTCTCCTTGAGGCAGAGAACTGAACCACAGAAGTGTTTTACTGACAGGTGTCTGTAATAGCAACCCAGAGAGCCCTGACTACCAAATGCTGTGATGGGAGCAATGCACAGGGTTTGAGGAGAACCAGCCCTGCAGGGGTTTGTAGAATCACAGAATGGTTTGGGTTGGAGGGACCCTAAAGACCATCCCATCTCACCCCTGCCATGGCAGGGACACCTCCCACTGTCCCAGGCTGCTCCCAGCCCCAATGTCCAGCCTGGCCTTGGGCACTGC
>NW_008238319.1:1444152-1445858 GCF_000691975.1 Corvus brachyrhynchos
CGCTGCATGGCGCCAGCAGCTGCAGGGCCTTCCTGTGCTGGGCCAGGCTGTGGGGCAGCTGCAGGTGGGGGCTCACCTGGGCACAGGGGCACAGGGGCTGAATCCCCCTCTCCTGCTGCCCGGGCTGGGATAAGCCCAGGGCACAGGGGGTGACTGAACGTGGCCAGCTCATGGCCAGCCTCTCATCCACACAAAAAGTCTCAACTTTTATTTTTTGACACTCAAAGGCTTCTCTGCCAAGATTTCAGGAGAAAACCACAACTGAAGACTTGCAAAACCCACTCCTATTTGAATCTTGCAATGCTGCCTTTGACAGATAATAGAAATGCAGCCGTGCTGTCAGGGAAAATAACACAGCTAAAGTCTAGTATTGATTACAGTGGAGTTGCTCAAGATTCGCTTCAGCTTCAGTGAGAGAGGAACGTGGGTTTTGCTAATCACGCAGAATTAAATTCAGCAGCCAGACCTGACAGTAAAACTTTGCCCACAAACCATTTCTAAAACCATGTGAAGCTATATCTTTGAGCTGTGCTACGTGTCAGGCTAAACTTTAAAAACATGCAGAAGTTATTCTGTTTAAGTTTTGGAAACACCACTTCCAATAAAAAGTTTTCTTAGCTTGATGCAGCATAAACAATCTGCAGCATCTCCACAAGAAGCCATGGAAAACCCTAGCCCAGTTTATTTTTAATAAAAGGAGGACTATGCTATATAATAACTCTTCCTGCCACATCCATTGAATCTGCTGAAATAAAGATTGATGCCTGGATATTTGTAGAGACTTCTACCAGAGAAGGTAATATTTCTTTTTTCCTTTCTTTCCTATTTTTTAAAATATGCTTTCCTGTTATTTTGAAATAATTTGAAGTAACAAGCATCATCTCCCTATTACCCAAGCATCTGCATGTTTTGTTTCCAAGACAAGTGGCAGAAAATTCAATGAGATTTGGGAGAGCTTTGTGCCACAAGTTAAAAGATACTCGGAAATGAAAGGTTTTGAAAGAAAAACATGTATGAGAATGATCTTCTGGTGACTGCTCCACACAGGCACCACAAACAGGCTCTCACTTTGCTCATCAGTATAAAACCAGTGTTGTCAGCATGATGAGGGGCTAAAAGGCTGAAATCCCATATG
Source organism: Corvus brachyrhynchos (assembly GCF_000691975.1). Taxonomy (NCBI): domain Eukaryota; kingdom Metazoa; phylum Chordata; class Aves; order Passeriformes; family Corvidae; genus Corvus; species Corvus brachyrhynchos. The sequence continues at coordinate 1,445,288 of NW_008238319.1, forward strand.
GATTTCAACAAGAATCAAGAAGAACCAGGTGACCTCTGAGCCAAAGCAGCACCTTGAAGGTTTTGGGAACAAGGTACCTGAGAAGTAAAGAAGAGCTGGAGTGGTTGCTGGACTTGTCCACAGTCACTGGTGTTTTAACAAAGAATCATGGAATTGTTAAGGTTGGACAAGACCTCCAAGATCACCAAATCCAACCATCAACCAGCACCACCAACCATGTCCTCAAGGGATGGGGACTCCAAACACCTCCCTGGGCAGCCTATTCCAATGCTTTACAATCCTTTCCATGAAAAGTTTTTTAACTTTCAGTCTAAACCGCCCCTGGCCCAGCCTGAGGCCGTTCCCTCTCCTCCTGTCCCTGTTCCCTGCCAGCAGAGCCCGACCCCCCCGGCTGCCCCCTCCTGTCAGGGACTTGTGCAGAGCCACAAGGTCCCCCCTGAGCCTCCTTTGCTCCAGCCTGAGCCCCTTTCCAGCTCCCTCAGCCGCTCCTTATTGCTCATCCCCAGCTCCAGGCACAGCTGTGCATGAGGAATGACCCCTCTGGGCAGTGCTGGACAGGACAATGACCAAC
>NW_008238319.1:1446149-1470465 GCF_000691975.1 Corvus brachyrhynchos
TGTCCACCCTGAGCCTCCCCTGGCCCAGCCTGAGGCCGTTCCCTCTCCTCCTGTCCCTGTTCCCTGCCAGCAGAGCCCGACCCCCCCGGCTGCCCCCTCCTGTCAGGGACTTGTGCAGAGCCACAAGGTCCCCCCTGAGCCTCCTTTGCTCCAGCCTCAGCCCCTTTCCCAGCTCCCTCAGGAGTTCTCCAGCCCCTTCCCAGCTCTGTTCCCTTCTCTGCACACCCTTTCCTTTCCCTGCTCCCACTCTCCATTTGAGCTCATCCCAAGCCCAGTAACTTCTTTACTCCATGTTCTCTGGCTCACTCAGGTTTTATCCTGCACCATTTTAATTAGAAAATCTCTGTTTTTACACAACGATTTCAAGGAAGAATTGAAGGAGGAAAGAGCGGAGCCTCTTCCAAGCCACCTTGCCAATAATCCTCTACTCACCTAAGTCACATCAGATGTTCATGGTAGACCAGGAATCTCTTCCAAGCAGCAGAGTAGTCACACCCCTACCTCCTTCAGTGGGTTTTTACTGTGCCCCTGAGGTCCACTAAGTTTCTAAGCCTTGGCGGATGCTCACTGGAAAAATAGGAGGAGTGGCACTCTCCCAAATGCCTCCCACTTGTGGCATCAAAGTGAGATATCACTCTCAGTAAATTTTACAGTATGAGGAATGAAACAGTTAGCAAAGTTGACATTTAAACCATCACCACTGGCTATGATTAAATACCTCAGAGATGAACAGAGTGGTTCACACCTCTCCAAGTTATTGTTCTAGGCTCTTATCAGACTCCCTGCCCCGCTGCATCCGCCACCTTTGCACACACTTGAGATTTTCCTTCAATTCCTAATAGCTGGAAACCTGCTTAAACTGAGATTCTGGAGAGTTTCTGATAATGTTACAGTGGCAGAGAGAGATTGACTGAAACCCTGGCAAACCCCTTGAACTGCAGATTCGCCCTAAAAGGTTTAGGCAGATTAATAATACAGGAAGGGCCAAACTGGCTCCTTGCTCCTCCTCCTCTGATCTCTCTCAGTAAGATGGAGGGAAATGAAACACTAAAGAAAATTGCAAATAACCTGCAGGGGACACAGAGGGCAGATGGGATCACACTGCTTCCGAAGGAGTGCAAAGGGAAGTCTGGGTGTACTCCTACAGCACCAGGAAAATGCAGGCTTTGACCATTCAAGCGACAGCACAGCAAGTCAGGCTGCCCAGCTGTCCTTCCCAAACATGCAGGAAGCACCCAACGCCTTCTCTGCAGTCTCCCAAATTCCAGTTCACGTTCACACCAGCAAACAGACACTTCCCCAGTCCATGGAGGAGGAGCAGACCTGCAGGTGCTGTCTCTTGCAGAGGATGGGAGCTCAGGCTCCTCTGGCAAGCTCGAGCTGATCCTGCACCCCAGCAGCCCCAGACAGCAGCAGCAGGAGCCCAGAGCCAGGAGGGGCTGTCCCCAAATCATCCCCATCCAAGGATGGCAGTGACACACCACAGCTGCTCAGCTGAGCTTCTCAGTGGAAAACCTAACTCATGGTGACATCCTCAACTCCCAAGGTGGATAAATAACGTCCCACATTAGGGCTACGAGCATCACCTGGGATCTGTGCCTGCCCTTCACGTGGCAAATTTAACTTTCATGTCACACACACCCATCAGGAGGAGGATGGTGTTCACCTCCCCACGCACAACAGGATTTTCCAACCACACACTGGAAGCTGCTTAGTTTCCCCCAAAACACATTCTACCACAGCCCTTGTACTAAACCCCTCAATTCCCACCATATTTCCCTGCCCCAGCACACGTGCAGCCCAGAGAACCCCTGCCCCACGCTGACCAGGCAGGGAGCTGGGAAAACCAGGGTGGTTTTCCAGAGGGAAAAGGGAACTCCTGAGGGAATCTGGAATTTTGCAACACAGGGAGAAGCTGCTCCCTGCTGCCATCCCAATGCCAAGCCAACAGCCCACGTTTCCAAGGCACCCTGGGTTGTAAATATCCAGCAGAGGGAAAGCCATGGTGTGTCACTGCCCATGGAAGTCAGGAGCGGGATCCCCTGCTCACCGAGGGGACAACCTCCCCCTCCACCTCTGGAATGAGACAAGGCTTCTCAAAACAGAGTCATCCCGGTGTGGGAACCCCACAGCTGACAGCAGAACAACAAAAAAATGAATTCTGAAACTCTAAAGCAGCTGAAGACACTTAGAAGTACAGTAACAGTAAAAGAAAGGGAGTTTTTCTTTTGGACATGAGCAAGAAGTGTTAAACATTTGCAGTATTTCAAGCAAGAATGTTGAAGGAATATTGATCATTAGATTTGTATGTACTGGAAGCAAAAACTCCAACAGCTGATACAGCATGAAGTAAAAAAAAATATATACTATTATTATATATTACATATAATAATATATATATTATATAACTGTTACATACAATATGTATATAATACATATACACAGCTTATATATACTTAGGGTTTTTTTTTTAAAAATATGAACTGTGAAGCTGAAGTTCTTAAAGACAGACAAATTTGTCCAGATTATGACATCAAAACTCCAGGAACTTGTTTGGATCAGGGCATCCTTATCACAGAACCCCAGACTGGTCTGGGGCCCTTAAAGCCCACCCATAGCAGGGACACCTTCCACTGTCCCAGGCTGCTCCAAGCCCCATCCAGTTCCAGGAATGACATCCACATCGTGGATTTCACAAGCCTGGATCAAGAATCCTCCTCTCCAAAAGAAACCATCCCACTGTGACGTGTCTGGACTCCTAAACCCCGGCAGCTTCCCGAGGAGCAGAATAACCTCAGGTTATTACAATTAGTTTCATCTCATTAATAGATCAATTCCTTTCAAGCATACTGAAACTGGGTTTTACTTTGTTGCTTCTCCTTTTAGGCTCCATTATAGTCTGTGTTCTTAAGTTTTAAGGAGAGCCATCAGTGAGGAGGTTGTAATCTCAGGTGATTAATTGCACAGCATTTTACAAGCTGTAAAATAGAGCGAGATCTCCACAAAGCGATTATGCCATTAACCAGGGGCTCTTATCAGATTTTCCTACAACCACCAGGTTTGTCTGACAGATTGCAAGTCTTAAGTATTTATATATTTCAAAGGTTTACTTATTTTTGTTGTTAAAAACCCCTAAAATCTCTATTGATTCTTACATGCAATTCCACATGAGAAGTCCCAAGCACTGTGGAGCAGAATACCAATATTTATTACCAGACTTGTGCTCATTATGGTTCTCTCTGACAGGGGTCCATTAAAATCAATTTTTATGTTTCTTATGGGTTTTTTTTTCCACCCAATGTTCTTGCCATGGCGTTTATTAGCCAGTTAGGAGAAACACCAGGCACTGCTTTGTTTTTATTTTATTCTGTCGAAAATAATGAGGCCAGATTTAACAACTATTCACTAGTGATAAGTAGAAGAGATTAAATGTTATACTTCAGCACAAACATTTACAGATGGCTTTAAAATTTTTAGAACTTTATCAGTGCTAAAGACAAGAGGAAGTCCCACCTTTGTTCTTCAGATTTAAATTCTTAAAGTAATCGTAAAAGTGCTCTTTCTTGCCTTTAATTTCTGAGCTACCCCTGAGTGATAGACCCTCTAATGTAACAATTTTTGCACATAAATCATGCAGCCTGTGAGGTTAAGAGTTATCAAGATGCCTCTAATGCCTCAAGATGAAGTGAAGTCAGCTCACCACTGAGAGAAGCAAAAATCAAGAACAGGTACAAATTAAAACATTAGGAAAAGGATCTAAACTGTCCAACTTCTGCTGAAGAACAAGATCACAAGAACCTTCAACCTGCAATGTGGCCACGTTACAGGTGAGCAAACCAGATGTTCTGGTAGAACCAAACCAGAATTTTTCACCAGATGTTCTGGTAAAAGAGAAAAATCCATCCCTAAAAATGGCTCTGAGAGCACCCAAATCATTTTCCTACTCTTATTCCACCCCTCGCTGACATTTGCCCTTCACAGGGTGAAGATCCTCCTCCCCTGGGTTGTTCTCCAGGCAGATTTTGCTCTGCAGCCAAGGCAAGTTTCAACTTTATCCTAAATACCCCTTAATTTCCATTCCTCACCAGTGGAAATCCAGCACCTAAACCAGAAAGAAAGTGAAGCACTTCTTTCTGTATCACTGGAGCTGGCAAAGCTGGGAAATCCAGAAGCTTCAGTGTTTTCATATGGGAGGCAAAATCATATTTCAACCAGAACACACATTATGCTTCACATTCCTGATTGATTCTACACCCATTTCTGTTACAAGGAGAATAAAATAGGAAAACAGAAATCCTACAAATCCATGGAGAATTTCAGGTGCAAAGACAGGATGAAAGAAAGACAATGTGGAGAAAAGGAAGTCAAACCTGTTTGAGTCTTGTCAGTGAGAGCATCGACGTAGCAGACTGTGGAAAAGTGGAATTTAATTACCAAACCCAGTTGAGAGACCAGTCTTAGAAAAGTTTGAGATAAGAAGTCTGGATTTTGGCAAAGAAATTTGGCATAGAAATTTAGCATCTCATTCTGAATGAATTCAAGGATCCTTCTGAAAATGTCACTGAGCATTTCCTCACAAATAAGGAGACCTCCAGGATGTGGCCAGGACAGAGGGATTCCAGCAGATTGAACACAACTCACAATGGACAGGCAAATGCACTGATGCCTCCTTAGCCAGGCCTGTATCTGAGCCATCATCTCCACTGCCACGTGGGATCTGCTCCCAGCTCCACAAGACATCACAGCTCTGGAAGAACAACTAAAGCTCTCACAAGCACCACACAGTAATTAAAACAATCAGTCAATCCTGCTCCTATCTGTTGGAGCATAGATCTATGTATAAAACCATAAAAAGAGATTAAGAGTTGTGAGGTGTGCAAGGATGTCTTACCCCTCAGTGACGGATTTATACGTGTGTCAAAAATCAGGGTGGGCAGGAGGTTCTTTCAAAACTTAAATTAGAAACACTTTAAACTGTAAGTGTTTCTTTGATAATATTTTTGATGCAGCAGAGGAATTGATGTATTTTGGAGTCCTCAAAGGCACTGGAGGCTCCTCCTGCCTCTCCCAGGAGCAAGCACTGAGCTCCCAGCACGACTGGCAAAAACAAGTGTGCTCTTAGATCCTCTGGGCAATCTTCTCCCTCCAGCATGAACATAACCACAGGATCAATAGGACATGAACTCACCCACTTGGCAGCACGCTCATTTTGGGAAGTTTTATTTCATGTAAGCCCGTTTCACACCCAGATATCTCGATCTTTCCCACGGGGCTGAGCAGAACCACGTGTTTCTCCCTGCATGGTGATCCTCCCTGTTTGGAATTCACCTGTTCAGGGAAATAAAATCCTCTTTAACTGCATGCATTTTCACCAAAGAACAGGTCTGAGTGGTTTTCAAAAGCAGTTTGAAAAAAGCAAGAAAACAGCGAATTTCAAGTTTCCTCAACTACGGCTTTCACTTTCAAAATTCCAACTTAAAATGATCCATCCTCAGAAGTCAGCACCTAAATCAAAGTCTCAAAAAACCCATTAACCAACAGCACAGTGATCTTCATAAAAACATGAAATAGCAGCAGTTTCACGGTTGGTTTATCAGCTAAAATCCGATGTGTTGTGACACTTATTTAAAACAGGACTGTTGTGACAACAAAGTAGATTCAGTGGTTTAGAGCAGCAGTGTTATGCAAATAACAGCTGGAACACAAATAGAGTATGTCTGCTGGAAAAGAAAACATATGAAAAAATCAATCATTCCTTAGGAAAAGAAGCATATTTTTATTCCCATTGTTACCAGTCTGGTTTTACGATTACTGATAGGATGTAGTTGGAAACAGCTGCCAAGTATTTCTCAATATTGGACAAGACCAACAATAACAGACTTGTCAAATCCATCTTGGCTAAAAAACCCCAGCCCAGTCTGGATGCTGGAGCTGTATTTACAGTTTGGTTTGTACTACCACTGCAGGAGGACAGGACAGAATACCACAAGTGTGTCCACTGCAGCCACCCAGACACCAAACCTTCGGTCCAGACCACAGCCAGGGCAAAAAGTCCTCTGCTCCAAAGAGCTCAGCTCATGTGAAACTGGGAAAAAAGTGACCAGCTGAGAAACTGTGAGGCAGCACAAGGCAAGTCCATCAGCAAACACAGAATAAAAGGCTCCTGCAACTGTTTGGCACGGAACACACCTTAAAAACCACTCACTTCCTTCCACACCTCCCACTGTCCCAGGCTGCTCCCAGCCCCAATGTCCAGCCTGGCCTTGGGCACTGCCAGGGATCCAGGGGCAGCCCCAGCTGCTCTGGGCACCCTGTGCCAGGGCCTGCCCACCCTCCCAGGGAACAATTCCTTCCCCATATCCCACCCATCCCTGCCCTCTGGCAGGGGGAGCCATTCCCTGGGTCCTGGCAGTCCAGGTACAGGACCCTGCACTTGACCTGTTGAACTTCACGAAGTTTCCTGCAACACTGACAGACCAACAAGGTTTCTCTGATTTGTTTACTTCCCTGTGTCCAAGGTTGGACGGGGCCTGGAGCAACTGGTGCAGTGGAAGGTGTCCCTGCCCACAGCAGGGGATGGGATGGGATGAGATGAGATTTATTCCTTCCAACCCAAACCATTCTGGGATTCCACGAATGACAGACCAGGGGTGCAGCAGGAGCCAGGAAGGTCCATGCAGGATGACTTACAGCTGCCCACTGCTCCCAGCTGTACAATAATTAGCTGCTTTCCAAAAAAGAGAATCTTTTCAAACCCCATTATTAAGTGCTGTGGAATGAAGTCACATCTGTGAGTAATATAATCAGTGTGAGAAGAGTAGAAAAGCCATCGAGTTGGCAGTTTTGCCTACTAGGGCAAAAGTAAACCTAACCCCCTGAATTCTGGGAAGCTCTTACGCAATTCCTCCCTTACAGACGCAGCAACCAGAGCAACCTCACTCAGCCTGGAGAAGTTCAGGACCTGCAGGTTCCCTGGGGTTTATTTACTCTGACTTCAATCCTAATTGCTAAATAATCAAATGTTTGGTGGCATCACAAAGAAACTCCTTTCCAACCAACTTTGCCCATGTTCCTTCTCCCTCCTCGAGGACAGGGGTGAACTTGGAGCAGCATCTCGCTGTAGAAGTCAGCAAACAAGCAGTAAAAGTTCACATGTGTGGAGAACCAGTACACATTCTTCATGTTTATTGGTGTGACAGCCCTGAACCACATGCACTGAACCTCACACCACGAGCTCCATGACTATAACAACTTTGGGATCAGCTTTTCCATCAGAACAAAACCCAGGATGCAGGGAGCAGCAGCACACTATCAATAACCCTCTGAGCTCTCGCCAAGTCGAACTAAGCTTTATAGATGAAACCCTGAGCAACTGCAACTCCTATTTGCAGCCTTGTTTCTCATATTCATTGGGCAGCAATATTTAGGAGGTTTATTTTATAAAAGAATGAAGCTGCAGGACATAAACCCACATCCATTTGCACTTGGGTTGGGATGCTCCAGGATGAAGGTCACTGGCAGATCTACAACGCACACTCCTCTGTCCAGATACTAATTCTGTTATTTAGGCTGGATAGTAGGAGAAATTTCCTCCCAGAAAGGGTTGTCAAGCATTGGAACAGGCTGACAAAGGAAGTGGTGGAGTCAGCATCCCTGGAAGTGTTCCAAAGACACGTGGATGTGGCACTTCAGGACATGGTTTAGTGGTGAACACGGTGGTGGTGCTGGCTGGACACTTCTCCATCCCTGGCAGTGCCCAAGGCCAGGCTGGACATTGGGGCTGGGAGCAGCCTGGCACAGTGGGAGGTGTCCCTGCCATGGCAGGGGTGGCACTGGGTGGGCTTTAGGGTCCCTTCCAACCCAAACCATTCCATGATTTATAAAAAATGTGAAGAATTTTCATCAGCTCCTGCATCAACTTCTCCTTCATTCTCCCCTTCCACTTTAAAACCTACAAATCTGAATTAAAATATCTTGTAATTTTGATACTAGGTAGAAAAAAATATGACTTTTAGGGAGGAAACATCTCCTGCCATCTTCTGGAGTTTTCCCAAAGAAATAAAATCATAGGTGCAACATTTCTAAGTTTACCTCACCAGACTGCTAAATACAGAAAACTGGACGACTGTAATTTCATTTACATTTGCACTAACCAGGTCTCACACTACAGTAAAAAATTCAAATATTTCTATGTTCTATTGCTCCTAACACCCACAAAAACTCCACTGGACATTGGCCTGACATCCTAGAATCCAATTCATATCCCTAATTAGGAACAGAGAAATAAAAAATGCAGAGAAATCTTGAGAATCAACATGGTTTAAAAAAAAAAAAAACCAAACTGTAGCAAAGCATTTCCATGCTCCATGTTCTCCCAGAAAACAAGGTGTGCTTTCCAGAAAAGTCCAGAGAGCAAACCATGTTTTTCCTTTCAGTATTATGAGCACTGAATCCTTCCCATCAGAGCCCTATCTCTGATGGATCTCCCCTCCACAGGTTTTTCCATTTCCTTCACTCTGCTTTTACAATATAAACCCACCACACCAATATCAAAATATTAACAATAATCCCCTCTGCATCTGATTTAACAGGGGATTTCCATTAGGCTACAGCATGGAAGTCCTCAGGAATTTTTTTTTCCCCCCCTTAAATATTTCTGAGAATCAAGGCAAAAATAACATATTCAGCTGGCAAATCGAATGTGGCCTCACACACATCCTGCAATTGGATTTTTTTAAACCAAGAGAGTCCTGCATTAATCAGGGAGATGTCCCAGCTCCTCCAAGAAGGGGTCTCTTGATCCTTTCCAGATTAACAGAAAGTGTTAATTGAGCTACCTGTGAATGGAAATACAACCAACAGCAGGAAATTGCACTGCAATTCTTTCCCCCATTTCCCCTGCCTTCTCCCAGACCCCAAAATGGTCCTATTTCTAGCCAAGCCACTACTGCACACTTGGAAAATGCTCTGTTTAGTTCTTCCACACCACCAAAGTCACTTATGTGAAACTGAAGAACCCACCCAGGTGCCACAGGAGGTTTTCCACACAACCTTGCTCCCATGCTGGGCTAGGAGGTAACCACACACTGGCTTCAAGCACTAAAAATTACTGTCAGAGGACCCCAAACTGCACAAATAATTGGCATTTCTAGCCACAAAACCTGAGTTTCTGACTGCATTTATCCAACAAGATCACTACCTGCAGGTGATTCCCTTGGAGGCGTTGATACCCACCCCACCAGAGGTGTGACCAAGCACCACCTTCCTCCTTTGCTTCCCATTCTTCATAAATTTATCCTAAAAACTTCATCACTTCCCAATCTTCATAAACTTATCCTGAAGACTCCATCGAAGTCCTGACATTTGCATTAACAAACGAGCTACGACTCACAAACACCTCCCTTGTTCTGATGGTGCCACAGAACATCAGGGACTCTCCAAAAAGCAGTTCCAGGAATTTTTTTTAGTTTGAGGATGATCAATAAATGCCAGGGAAGCTGCTTCTTCATCCTAATTACAGCAAACAAACCACCAGTCCTGAACTCTTAAAGAGTCCTTCTTTTGAGTATCACCGTGCTCTCAAACCTGCTTGCTATTAACTCAAGTTTTGAATTAAAATTCAATCAAAGCTTCAAATATTGGACTTAAGGGGAATACTTCAGAGTTTGGCACTCTGCGACTTCGTTTCAATCACCCTTCCCCATGCAGTAAGTTTGCATCCTTCTCCTAACAAAACCCTTATCAAATCCCATCAAAGCAAAAATCCATCATCAACCAATGTTTGCAAAATGATTCAGTGTCAAAAGCTGCTGCCACCCCACTGATGAGGCTGCCCATGCCAGTGGGCCACCCATCCAAGGATTTCATTGAATTATAGTTCTCTCAGCATCTCCTTAATAGTTTAAAACTTCCTGTATTTGTTTAACTGGGTTCTGCCTGTTTATTTAAAAGGAAACAATCCATTGTACGTTAAGAATATGGGAAAAGATATTAATAGTAAAGGTAATGTATTTCTGCACATATAGTGCAGGGTGGAGGGTGTTTCCAACCTTATGGGGCTTGTCTTAGAGGAAAAAGCCATTTTTTAGTGTTTCAAAGCACAGAAAGATTTAAGGACTGTGAATAGCACACAGGATCCATGCAACCAGAACAATCTTACAATCTACTCCTGTTAATATCTTGATTAATCATCTACATTTTCACCTTCCAAAAGGTACTGTTTCAAGAGAACAAAGAGTTTATGTTCTACAAGTAGTTTTACTGCAGGGAAGAAAGAAGGGAAGAGTTAGGTGGCTGTTCCACACCAGAAATAGTTTAATGTATTGGAATACTAGTATCACTTTGCTACACTGGAATAAAAGCTAGAGGGAATGAGAAACATTTAATTCTCAGTCTTTTTGCTTATTATGAAATGTTTGATTTCTTTCCAAGCTAAAACAGAAACTTTTCTAAAAGCTGCTTCCCCCTCTTGAAAAAAAAAAAAAAAATCCAAAGATTTCCAACTAAGTAGAATGGTGTGAACTCCAAAGGATTATGTGGCTGGGGCTGCCCCTGGATCCCTGGCAGTGCCCAAGGCCAGGCTGGACATTGGGGCTGGGAGCAGCCTGGGACAGTGGGAGGTGTCCCTGCCATGGCAGGGGTGGGATGGGATGGATTTTAAGGTCCCTTCCAACCCAAACCAGTCTGGGATTCTATGATAAGGATGCCCTGATCCAAACAGGTCCCTGAAGGTTTGACATCTTAATCTGGACAGTTGAAGATGTAAGAAGTCCTGAAAGCCAGGAAGCTTCTTGTCCAAAAAAACTAAGGGATGGCTGCTGCCCTCTGCAACCCACAGGGAACTCTGAGCAACATCACTCATTCCTTAATGGAAAAAATAATTTCTGAGGCAGGTAACACACAATTCCAGTACTGCCACACTCAAACATCACAGTACCCTTAAACATGTGGAAAACTGCCCGCCCAAGCAAAGCCAAGTGGCTCACAGGTTTTAAATAAAGGCAAAAGCTAATTTTTCAGGAAAAGAAGGTGTTGCAGTCGTTGCTTAAATTCAAGAAGAAAGTCTTGGGACAAAACAACCCTCATGGTAGCTAATTGGATTTGATTTTGTCAATATACCTGCTAAAAAATAAAGTAACTTTTAAAATTACCTTTCCTGTTCTAAAATACAAGTCCTTTACATCCTGCAGCAGGTTCCTGTGAACTAAACCACCCCTGACCTGCACACAAGACACCTCTACCCCCTCCACAACCACTGTCTCTGTTGTGTTTATTTCTTCTTCCTACAGCACCCAAAACAAACTTTCAGCTTTCCAGAATAAAGCACTGGAGATCCAGGTCCATGGAATTCTGTGTTTGCTGCAGGAGTAATAAACACCTCCCCAGCTGAGCAGCAGGGCTGAAATCCAGGTGAGGCTCTCAAACAAAAGCTGCACTGAAAGCCTGCAGTGGTCTCCTGGTATCTCACTGCTTCTCTGAGTAAATCTAACCCTGGTTAAGCCAAACCTGTAACTTCAGAGGGTACGAAAACAAAACCTCCTCATTTCCTGGCTCGGGGAGGTTTGGAAAGGAAATGTCAGACAGCCTGGAAGCAAATCCAGGGTTAGTTTGGGGTGATGCAATTTCTTTACCTTCCAAAGAACTAATCCCATAAAAAATGTGAAAGTACAGAATCACGCTGCATATTCTGAACATATACAAATATACACTGGCATAAACACTCAAAATCAGTCCCCCTCTCCCCTTATCCAAAGGCCCACTTCACACAAGCTCCTGAAAAACCAGGGGGATACGTGTTCACATGGAGCAACATTTGCTTTCTACAGCATTTAAAAAGTCTTCGACGAGAGCAAACACGTAATTCTTTATTAAACAATCAAAGACAACAAAAGCAAGTTTCTGTTGTCCCATCGCATTATCCTGCTAATCCTCTTTGGATGGCAACCAAAAGCCCCCGAAATGCCAAGCTAGGGAAGTGCCTTTCCAAGCAGTGGTCGCCTCTGGCTCTTTGGCTGCGCCTTCAGTCGACTGCTTTGGCAGACGGGAGCAATGACAAATTCCCAGCATCCAGGGCTGTGCCTGACTGCTTTATTTTACTGGAAGGGCACTTCAATTGTAATAAACCCATTTTAACTCCTCTGGAAGGGGCAGGTGGGTTACTGCTCCTGCTTTCCAGACTCAACAAGTGCTGTTTTCAACTCCATCTGCTGCTCATGCCAAGGCTGGACTGGAGCCGGTGTCAGCAGGTACTTGAGCACCAGACCCCAGCGGGCTGTTCAAACAGGAATTCTGATGGATTATTTCCTCCAGTACTTCTCCAAAAACAAGTAAACACATCCTGCATCTTTCTCCAGTTATTACTTACGCAGGAAATTTAAATGGGATGCAAGCACAGCAGCCACGTGGCACTTCAACCATGGATACCATAAAAAACCATGTATGTATATATATCAATAGGATATTGATGTCATTTTCTATCAATAGCATGAAGATTAACGCTTGATGATCTTTGAGGTGTTTCCCAACCCAAACAATTCTCTGCTTCTATTTACACTCAGCACAGAAGTAGAATGACATTAAAACAATGGTGTTAATTAGTTGTAAAAATTACTGATCATGGTGAGGACACGGAGTTCTTCAGGGCATCTCTTCAAACTATGGGCTACCAAGGGATATTATAATTAATTACAGTCAAACTGGGTAAGAAATGGAGCACCAAGAGGAGGGCAAGTGGACAGGACAGGGCCAGATATTCCTGGAATAATCCAATTCTGGCAACAGGTGTGTGCACCCCATTAGTGAGTACCTGCAAACCCCAGCAGGAACCAGCCCGAAAGCCACGTGTCCTGGTGCAACTTCCAAGGGGTGTGGAAGCACACTGTCCCTCTCATCCTACCAAGGACCTGCCACAGGGATTAAGTCCCTCTGCTCCTCATTTTTGAAGCTGGAAATCAGAAGGTTCAGTTAGGAGCACTACAAAGCAATGTTATACTTTGCCGAGTCCTTCAGTGTTTTAATGTTCAGTCAAAGGGAATGAAACGCTGAATTTTTCATACTTATAATACATATTTTAAAAAATAATTAAGGAATGTGCTTCCAAACAATTAAAGTAACAAATATACTAAAGAATCAAAAATGAGAAGCCTTGTCTCTTAAAAATTAGAAGGTCCCCCGAAAAAACTACCTTGTTGCTACTGGGTTGAGTTTTAACAAGTCCCTTTCAAGTCAGGACATTCCACAATTCTATGAAATCTCATGCAAAGGGAAAGTCATGGTGCAGTTGTCTGAATTTCCAGATGCATTCATCATTTCAGGAATTCAATTCAAGGTATTAGCTATGTAACTGGTCATCTGTATTTGGTTTTAATTCCCTCTGTGCTGTGTCCAGTTCTGGGTTCCTCAGGACAAGAAGGACCCTGAGGGGCTGGAGCGTGTCCAGGGCAGGGAACGGAGCTGGGAAGGGGCTGGAGCCCCAGGAGCGGCTGAGGGAGCTGGAAAGGGGCTCAGGCTGGAGCAAAGGAGGCTCAGGGGGGACCTTGTGGCTCTGCACAAGTCCCTGACAGGAGGGGGCAGCCGGGGGGGTCGGGCTCTGCTGGCCTTGGCAGGGGCTGCCCAGGGAGGTTTGGAGTGCCCATCCCTGGAGGTGTCCAGGGAATTCCTGGAGGTGGCACTCAGGGCTCTGGGCTGGGGATGGGGCACAGCCTGGACTCGATGGGCTGGGAGGGCTTTTCCAACCTCAGGGATCCTGGGATTTGAAGATCCACTCCTTAAAAATCATCGAGGTGCTTGCTATAAGAGTGTGTTTACACTTTTCCATAAGAGGTTGTACTTTGAGGCACAGGGAAATACAAAATTAACTGCCCAAATCAGCAGTTATAAATCACCTGATATAAATGCACACACACAGTGAGACTGGAGTGCTCAGCTCTTACAGGCTCAGCTTGGATGTAAATACATGGGAACTACTCCAATACAAGGAAAACAGATGAAATTTTAATCAAATGAGCCTCGTATCAGGTTCAGGGGAACTGAAAATGGGCTAAAAATGAAAAAAAAAAAAAAAAAACAAACCGCAGCAGAAGAGTGACTTTAATATTGGGTAACATTTCAAGTTTTTATCACCTAAATCCACAAAATTCCTGATCTGCTCCTGCTTGTCTTCTCTGCAGAGCTGGAGTCAGGACCAGCTAAATAAAAGATAATGCAACTAGGCATAACACAATAAAAGATATTACCTTCCCAATGCATTATTGCTGCCAATTATAAGAATCACTTCAACTTAATTTCAAAGGCACAATCACCCTCAACTGTAACAGTCTCTTTTTTAAATTTCAAACAGTATTACATTAAGGCAATAACTCACCTTCCAGCTATAATATCAGTCTCCCTTATTGCAAAAATACATTTCATAAATACTTCTCATCGACAAGTCAAGCTAATTCAGGTTAATTTTATTGTATTTTGGTGCTATCTCACATTTGTGTGCAATTACCTTTATCATTTTATTGCCGTGCCAGAAAGTAATCAGAACAATTATTTGAAAAAGGAGGGGTATAAATTCTAAATCACACCTGCTGGCATTTTTGATAAAATAGCAGCTTTATCTCAGGAAGTGGCAGGGACATGGGATAAATCATGCATCAGTCAAGTGTAGCTGACCCCCAAGTGCATTGCACAATATCAGGAGTGCTTCAAAAGAAACTTTCCTATATAATCCATCATTCTTTATAATACCAAAATAGCTCTACCTGAAGAGTAGGAGCTGGAGAATAATAACAAAATAAATCTAAGCAATATGAACAAAACCATTAATAGTGCTCCTTAAGCTGAAGGAGAGTCAGGAATCTTGAGTTGTGTGTGAGGAAAGAACTTCACCGAAATTTCTGAAGTGAGCAGAGCAGCAAAATGTGTATTAGGAATTCACTAAAACCACAAAACACAGGGAAATAAATGTGCACAGAAGAGGTGCTGGAAAGACTTGTGTAAAAATACATGAGTGTAGTCTTGGCACACACACATCTGGATTTTCCTGCAGTTATCCATCCCTGCCTGATTTGGGATAAGGGCTTCACTACTAACAGAGCAAAGCATCAGGGTCAGTACAAGAATCTACTTACAAGTTCAAATTTAATCCAGAGAGGAACACAATGGCATTTAGAATCTTCTAACGAAATTCAGAAATTGCCACACTGTCCTAAGAACACCAATCCCCCCTCAAAATTCCTAAATCTGGAGATACCCTGAGGTTTGGTCACCCAGAGCCCAGCCACCTTTCAGCCTCTTCCACCCAAAGCCAAACTCATCTCCGGTCACTGGAACAAAATCAGGGATGGAGCGGGAGGCGCAGACAGTGATTACAGAAAATTCCCACATCTGCCTGCTTCCCAAACCATTTCTCAGCAACCTGCTTAAAAACTGTTCAGCACATTGCACGGGTGATAATTGATTCCTGCAAAGCCCATGGCCAGGCACACGCTGGGTGTCACCCCAACACGGGGCTGTGCAAGCTGATCACACACTAAAACCAGCCCGAAAATCACCAACTACATCAACACATGAATATTTAACAGGCACCCAGAGCACAGGCAAGTGTCTGCTCAGTCCCCACAGCAGAGTTGGGCTGTTTTACCTCAAACCTTCTGTCTTCCCACATATCAAAAGGGGAAAACTCCCCATACAGCTCAAGCTGCACCTTTCAACTCCATGTGAGAGTTGGGGAAATGAAAAGGTTAGATAATAAATTATTAGTTTCATGTCACTTGCCTGCTATATCACACCTAGCCTGCAATGAGAGGGAACCAGGGATTCTTCCTACCAAGTATTTCTCTGCTGAAAGATGTTTGCAACTGGAAGATGCATAGATATCACTGAAGAGATGATTGTTCAAAAGAAACAAGTGAAGCAAGAATTTATTTACCTGAATTTCTTCCTCAACCATTCCGTTTTAAAAAACAAAACCAATTTGCTTCTGTAGAAAAGAGGTAAACAACACAAACCAGCAAAATACTCCTTTGCTAAGCCACATGACATTATGTAAAGCAGATTAAAACCACAAGAGATGCCACTATTAAGACATTTAGAGCAGGGACAGAAGTTGCCAACAGGAATAGTTAGGAATGCAGGTGTGCTTGTACCAGAAATGTTTTCCTAGAGGAACATCACTAATGCTACAAAAATAGATATTCCACACACAAAAAAAAGGCGTTTGTGTCTTCAAAGTTCATCTCAGCTATTTCAGGGAGACAGCTATAGACTAAAATGTGTTGATGCCCTTCTTTCAGCAGCATAAACTGTCTGAATATTTGGATAAACATCCAGGTTTCCTTGTTTTACTATAATGTCACTGACCTACACTTACATCCCTGAAACATCAAGCCTCAAAATTAAGCCTGTTTTTCAGGGAGGTGTTTATTATTAGGGAATGCAAACAGCAACACAATGGAGAGAGTAGCTCTGTCCTGTTATTTATGCTCTGTGGCAGATGGATACGTGCTGGGGAAAGGTCCACTGATGCCTGTTACCAACCATGACAGAGCTACAGAGATTTACAATGCAGCATCAATCTTGTCAACTGGATTCCTAATCCTGACTGCTGGGCACTGGGGAAAAAACAAACTATGTTACGTGAACTCTTTTGTAATGCTGGACTTCCAGTGGACACCTCAACGCAAAGGGACTGCACTGGGAACTTACTTTTGGAATGAGCCTCGGTGCCATCGTGGAAGAAAAGGCTCCACCTGGAAGGAAAAAAAAAAAAAAAAATTTCCAGTTAGTTCATTAAATTTGAATTCCACAGGGAGAGCTGAATATCCGGAATATCACTTCTCCTACAACCACCTCTGTATCAGTTTTTAAATGAGCTCTAAGTTTCAGTACACAGAATTTCCAAAGGGAGTCTGGTTCTTTACAAACAATGTTGAATTTTAATGTTAAGTCACCCACTCGTCATGAGTCAAACAAAAAAATCAACAGATGGCACATTGAAGAGTTCTTCCACAACAAGCACTGCACAACTCTGATATTTGGAATAAGAATGCCTCAAAAGATAAAAGTATTAATTGAATAATTTTTTACAGGCTGTCATGTACTTCTAAGCGACTGAGTAAAATAAAGAGCCTTTTGTAATTTAGGAAATGCCACATTTTAAGGCATGAAAGTGATTTTAAAGCAAGTGATCGTGATATATTCTGTGTTTAAAAGCACAGATTTCACACCACTGCGTACCTAAAACATTTTAGCTTCAATTATTATAATTCTAGCCTTTAACATCATTTATATAATTAAGAAATACAACTGGTTCCTTGCTGCTCTCCCCCTGGAAACAAAGGATATTTCTTACTTCTTTGGCATTTAGCTCCCCCCCCATGGTTTTTTTCAGTGCCACTTAGCTAAGGTCACTCTGGCTTTGAAAGACGTGGTATAAACACTGCATTTTTTTAAAATCAGGGAGATTATGTGCCAAACCTCAGCTTCAGAACCCTGCCTCACAGCCAGCCTCAATGGGAACTGCTCCTCTTCCATCAGGGAACTCGCTCCAGCATGGGCAGGGATAACTGTATCCACTTCAGGAACGGTAAATCTCTTAAAAATGAAATTCCATGAACATGCCAGGCTCTCCAAGACCTCTCCAACATGAAGTCCACTGACAGAACACACGGCCACTTCCCAACCACTTCAAAGCAAACAGCAACATTTACTCTTAATATTGCATCTTCCTTATTTAAACTGTTTAAAATTAAGAGGAGTAATTAGTATTTTAACTGTAGCAACAAGGCAGGCATTGCAAAGAGAACTCACTGCATTTTTAAATGCAGGTCAGGCAGATGAGCAATTTAATAGCACTACTTAAAATATCTGCCATAGAGCTAAAAATAAAATGGCAATTTATTTCTATCATCAGTTCAGAGTGTGTCTTTCAAAGCACCCAGCAACGCTCAGGTTTTTCAGATCTTCCTGAAGGGTAAAGCTGAACTTTCTGCCTCAGTAATCAGATTTATCCAGAAGCTCATTTCAAACCCTGGTTGAGCTCCATCTGCTCACCCAACAAGGCTTTCCTTGGCTGACAAGAATCTGGGCAATGCCAGTAATGTCCAAGCCATGGTGGTTAAAAGACCTACGACCTGAAGCCAGATTGAGGAAACCCAAATTTTCCAAGCCCTTGGAAAGTCCAAACCATCACTCCAAAAAGCACCTCAACCTTGCAAAGACTGTCTTTTTGGAGGAGGTCAATACTTCACATGGAGCTGAAGGGCTCTCCTAAGGCTGACTTCGAAGGCAAGAAGCCAAAACCTCTTTGGAACGACACACACTGACCAAATTCAGTGACACCATTTCCATGGTTGAGACTCCAGAATCAAACCTCAAAGAACTGAAACCTTCATGCCAGCAGTCGCTTCACCAAAATGGAAAATCCCCTCCTCTACTTGCAGAGTGGGATGAACTGAAGGGATTAACGAGTAGTACAGAAAAAAAACCACAGAGTAATCTGTCAACATCATCACCAGGTCAGAGCTGCCTGAGAAGGACCAGGGATGTCCACCTTCATCTCTCCTGCCTCAGCCCACCTAGGCCATTCCAGCAAGACGCTCCTAAGTTCCCCACAACCTCTGCTCCCACCCAGGAGCTGTGCAGTGCAGGAAGCAAATACATCCCATCCCACCCTGTGAGCATCCCAAACCTCTGGGTATGTCAACAGACCAAAACCATAAAGAAAAGTCAGAGGTGACATCAAAAACAGATCCTTGAAGGGCAGGAAATTTTCGAGCCATGTTCTGCTGGTGATCTAGAACAGAAGTCCTTGGGCTTTGAGATACTTCCCTGCCTCTTTTCCCACAGGACTGCAGCCTGATGAGTGCATGTGATGGCACTAAGAACTCAGATTAATAAAAAGTATTTTTTCTCAGTTCATCAACTTTTAAACACTAAAGGAAGATTCTCCTTGAAGGGTAAGTCCATGGGATCCTCAACAGAACACTCTGGTTCAGCACCAAAATTAAAAACCAGCCATTACACCAAGTGACTACACGAACAAAATTCCATACGAAAACATTTAAAGTACATTAGATTTTTGGTCAAGATGAAAGCCTGGAAAAAAAAAAATCCAGCAATCTATTCTAATTGGGTTCCCATGGTAACTGTACAATTGGGTTTTTCAGTATAACATCCCAAAGGCCCAATGCACACTTGTAAAATATACTTCAAACAGCCGGAATTGTTTTTACATTACAGCACTCCCAGGAAGATCAATTACTATACATCCCCACCCTAACTATTAGTGGCAGGAGATGTTAACACTATTGGCCATATTAACATAAGTCATGTAAAAAACCCCACATATCACCATCATTATATAAAACTAATTACACACTTCAGATTCATCAAACACGTTCCGAGTAATAAACCAATACCAGGCTTGTCACCAGATCATGTTTACTGAATGTAAGAAATCAACCCCAAATATATGCCAAGCCATTTTTGCTTCTCATATTGATCCCAAGGATAAACAGAATCCATCATTAATAATTACATTATAAGATGACCCAGAGGGTTAATCATATTCTTAGAAAGTCTCGCTATGGAATCAAATATAATGGCACAAAAAGGCAACTGAAAAGCATTTAAATCCAGGGCCAGGTGCATTAGCAGTAATATAAAATAAAGTACATTAAACTCATGCAATCAGTGAAAATAGTACAATTGGTATGTTTTAAAAAAATAATAAAACAACCATTTTTTACTTCCCTGGGAGGGTGGGCAGGCCCTGGCACAGGGTGCCCAGAGCAGCTGGGGCTGCCCCTGGATCCCTGGCAGTGCCCAAGGCCAGGCTGGACATTGGGGCTTGGCACAGCCTGATCTAATGGAAGGTGTGGGAGCAGATGTTCTTTAAGGTCCCTTCCAACCCAAATCATTCTGGGATTCTACGATTTATTTTAAAAGTTTGTTTCAGATGAAGCACTTTGCCTTGTTGGACCTCAGTTTCACCTTCTTAAAGCACAACCCTGGCCATAGACCCAGACTTTACTTCCATCCCACTGTCTAAACCTCAAAGTTAAAAGGAAACAATGATCCAGGCTGACTAAGCTGGATTCAAAACCAATTAATTCCTTTACATCCCAGAAAAAAAAAACCCACCAAAAAACCCCAAACCAACAAGTGTGGTTGTTAAATTCCATCAACCAGAAATCTTCATATTTCATGAAGTCAGCCAAGAACCAGAGGTATTTCTGGTGTCAACAGGAGACTGTGCAAGGGATTTCCCTTTTGCCCCCACCCTTTCCACTGCGTCCCATCTGCTCATCCTTAAACCCAGCAGAGCACAGCGAAGGGAATATGAAGTTGTGGGAATTGTTTCTCCAGGACACAAGTGACAGCAGAAGTGTCCTGTCCCCAGCAGCAGCCCACAGCTGCCAAGGCAGGCTCGTGCTGCCCATGTACTGCCAGATGCTGAACATGCATCTGCTGGTTTTATTATGTGAAACAGAAAAATTAATCTTTTAACAGGGCCTTAAGTATACTTTAGGTGTTTATTAAAAAGTGTAACTAATTAACAGACCTTCTGCACACTTGAATGTACAAACAAGCCAAGATAAGAGCGCTGTTTGCCTTGTGCTGACTGATCTAAAGCACTCCGATAATTTCAGTATTGCTGCTGATGATTATGCAGCAGCAGCACTGACAAGACAGCACTAATTCTTGCTATCTGCTAATGCAGGGTTACCTGGAGGGACCTAAATCTGCAGGTGGAGCATGGAGATGGCAGGATCCACACAACAAAAACAACTCTGACTCCAGTGGGCTGTGCTAATATATATATTAAAATACTGATTGCATTCATCTGCACTAAAAAGGGGCATTTGTATAAAAATGAAAAGCTAAAATGCCTCCATCAGATCAAAACTCAAATTATTATTTATTGCCCACTACCAAGCTGCTCAAGACTCCAGGCCACTGGTCAATGCTGCTATTTTAATATTCAACTCCTGTTTCACTCCAAAAGCAGAGAAGAAGTCAGAACCTTTGTTTTAATGAACTCCCCTCTTCTTCTTGGCAATTAAAGGTGATTTGTTCAGGTGTTATTAATCACCTTCAGAACCTCAGCTGCATGTCCAAGGTTTACAAGTGACTTGAAAAGATACCTGAAATTATCTGTATCATTTAATCTGGCCCAGGACAAACTGACAGCAGACAGTCCTGAGAGCTATCAGGACTTGGCACTTTAGCTCTGCTCATACAAAGCAGTAAACAGGGAAACAACTCAGAACAGGATTACTAAAAAGCATCAAAATAGCGACATATTCCAGACAACTTTTCCAATTACCCAACTTCATTAGAATCCAAACCCACACAAGCTTTACTGGCTTTCAAATACATTTCAAGCAGTTGCCTGGACCACACGCAGCTCAGTTTTAAAACTGCATTTTGCATTTATGAAAGGTGCTTCAGCACAGGATTGGTTTTATGGTTTGGTTGTTCCTCCAGCTGTGTGTTTAACTCCTGCTGGCCCAAGCACACCTGTGCTGGGTGATAATGTCAAAAATACAGGTGACTCAATTTAATACAGGTTTTTCTTCCATTAGGAAGATTTTACCCATTACACCCTCAGATAAATTAGCACCACTGCCAAGCAGCAACATTCCCAGCTATCAGCAGAGGGAGGAAATTCAGGTGTGGAATTCTGCTGTAAGGACACCAAGCCTTTCACTTTTCAACTACAGCATTAATGAAGTTAAAGCTCCCAAACCCACCCCAAACACATGCTGAAACCTGTCACTACCTAAAAGATTCCAAACCTCCCAAAATTAAAACTTTATCCTCCATTTTCCCACTAGTTACATTCTCCTCACCAGCCCAGATACCTTATGAACACTGGGTAAACGAGAGAATTGCACAATCCGTCAATAAAATAAACGTATTTTCAACTCCTGTCCAGATGACTCAAGTTGTCAGTAAAAACTGCCACCAGCGCTGCGCTTGCAGAAAAATGTCCATAAATGCATTATTGCGACTGGCAGATCGATGTCCATAATAAAAACAAATAGAGTTAACAAGTGCTGGCTCCTCCGAGTTATGCCACGGCTGGGATGTGTTTCCAGCTTCCCCGACAACTTCTGGGAATGGGCAGTGCAGAGAGAGGCACCTGCTGTCTGCTCCAGCACCAGAGCAGGGAGCATCCTGATGCAGGAAATCTCTGAAGTATTAGAGGGAATATTAAAGCCTTCACCATGGATTTAGAAGTTTCACACGCTCAGAATTTGACGTGGGAACAGAGCCCCTGCTCAAAAGGCTCAACCACCTGCCCATCATCATCATGCTGGGAAGGAATTGTTGCCTGGGAGGGTGGGCAGGCCCTGGCACAGGGTGCCCAGAGCAGCTGGGGCTGCCCCTGGATCCCTGGCAGTGCCCAAGGCCAGGCTGGACATTGGGGCTGGGAGCAGCCTGGGACAGTGGGAGGTGTCCCTGCCCGTGGAAGGGGATGGTCTTTAGGGTCCCTTCCAGCCCAAACCATTCTCTGATGCTGCTCTGTGAACGATGAAATGAGAGATGTTAACAACTCACAAGCAGAAAGGCTTTTTATTTCAGAAATTAAGTGTCATTTAGGTCAGCAGTGTCCCAGGCAGAGCAGCTGACTGCTCTGGAGGCTGCTGTTTAATTTTAAACAGCCCAACACACCTGGACCTCCCATTTGTTCCCATGAAGCTCTTACAGCACCAACACCCGAACAACCACCCTGCTGAAACCACCCTGTAGCCACCAAAAGGTGAGGACATCACCAGAGGTGGAGGACAAAGCTGACAGGGAATTATGCACTGCCAGACCAGTCAGCACCCTGAGGGTTAATTCACATGCATCAGCTGCTCTCACTTCTCCAAAACCCTTATTGTATAGGAAAAAAGCCACTACAAAAAGAGCCATCCATGACCTTGACACGTTCTCCTTTGCATTTTTGGCATCACTGCTTCTCCTAGGTGTTTCCCCTGTCACCAGCCAGTTTAACCAGAACTGCTCAGGTGCAGCCTTTCCACCTTCCCATAAAAAACCTTCCTGCTTTTCCTGCACAAGTCCTTAACTCAGCCATGCAGGGCAACCCCAGGAACCCTCCCAAAGGGCAGGAGCTTCTCCTCCAGGCTCTGATCCCCTCAGTGATGCCATTAACTGATCCTCTACATACGTGAAGCATTAAACGGTGGTGACAAGTTAATTAGAGAGTTATCAAGAGGTAAAGTAGCCACGGTAACACAAGTTGCACTCTAACTACAACAGTTTCCTATAGGGCTTCTGTTCAGTTGCTGGAGTAATTGGTGTAATTAACTTGTCATGGGCCAGAATGCAGACAGGAATTGCTAAAGCCACCTCACAAGCTCACACAGCCACATCTTTTTCCTGCTAAAACTTGACGCTTTTGGTGGAACTGTCCATATTCGGAACATTTCTGTTTGAAAACAAAGCAAACAAAACTTTCACTAGCAGAAATTATGCCACAGACTGACAACATTCACAAGAAAATGATGTTTTTAGAAGCTTCCCACACTGAAGGGGTGGGTTTTGCCCCAGAAAGAATAAGCCCACATCCCCAGTTTTAGTCCCCAGTGCATCAGGGAGACAGGCAGTGCTTGGAAGCCAAAACCTCCAGCAGGTTTACAAGAGAGCTGTCATTTCAACAGACCCCTCCAGAAGATGACCCTTGTGCAGGGCGAGCACAAGCCTGGACACAAAAGGTAGTTGAGAAATGACTGTCACAGCCTCAGTATACTGCCCCAGCATATAAAATTGAGATTTTTCAAAGTGAAACACTGCAGAGACTGGACCTCACCATTCAATAAGAGCTCCACCCTGCAAAAAATAAGATACACACCACCAAAAATAAGGTTTATTTGGGAGGAGCAAATAAATTAAGTAGTTCTTTACATTTACCGCGCTTTAAAAGCTGCATGCAGTTACATCATTGTAACTATTTTAAAACACCTGCAGAGCTTAGCTTTTATACCAGTGGTAAAAGGATATTTCAACCTTAATATTAATTTGCTATGTATTACAGAGTGGGTCAGGCTGGGAGCGACCACAGCGGGTCATGGGCTCCAGCAGCGCCATCCCCGAGCACATGGCACTGGGCGGTGCTCAGATACTTCTGGAATATTCCCAGCCAAGGAGACTCCATAGCCACTCTGGGCAAGCTTCTGGGCAATTATTTTGGTGCAGTTTCGTTCTAATCTGCCCGGAGCTCATGCAGCAGCACCGCCACCCGCCCAGCCCCGCACCGCTGCCCCCGCAGCCGCGCACGGGCCACACAGCACCGCGCCCGCCCCCTCCGGGAATGTCC
>NW_008238319.1:1470994-1474218 GCF_000691975.1 Corvus brachyrhynchos
CGCATCACACGCGTGGGAGAAACGCGGAGTTCTGTAAAAATCCGTCCCAAAACAGCGATCTGTGCGCGCTGACACAGCTGGGGGTGTTCATGGGGAGGAGAGAAGGCTCCAGGGAGACCTTAGAGCCCCTTCCAGTGCCTAAAGAGGCTTCAGGAGAGCTGAAGAGAGACTGGGGACAAAGGATGGAGGGACAGGACACAGGGAATGGCTTTAAACTGAAAGTGGGGAGATTTAGATGGGAAACTGGGGAAGGAATTGTTCCCTGGGAGGGTGGGCAGGCCCTGGCACAGGGTGCCCAGAGCAGCTGGGGCTGCCCCTGGATCCCTGGCAGTGCCCAAGGCCAGGCTGGACATTGGGGCTGGGAGCAGCCTGGGACAGTGGAAGGTGTCCCTGCCATGGCAGGGGTGGCACTGGGTGGGCTTTGGGGTCCCTCCCACCCAAACCATTCCATGATTCTGGGATTTGCAAAATTATGGGTAAAAGCCAGGGAATTGGAGCTGAGTGTAGAAGGAGAAGCATTTGGTAAATACAGTTCCTAAAAGGAGACATGGAGGAGATAAAAAGGAGTGAAATGCCAGAGGAAAGTGAACTTACAGTGAGGTTTATTTGAGGTAATAAAACTCAAAAGAACAGGATACGAAATGCCAGTAAAGTTTGCAGCACGAAACCACTAATTTTCAAGCTGGAGAATCTTTCACAGTCTCCATCTGAGTTACATCAGCAAAAATTTTATGAGTTTTTCTATATGATTCAGAAACTATCACAAAATGGAGGAAACCACGAGGGAAGGATCGGAACAATATTTTAAAAGTCATTGCAGAATTCTGGAAATCCTTTTTTCATAGGGAAAATATGTAAATAAATATAGAATTAACAGCATTGAGATAGTGCCTGTGTGTTAAATCTGGTTCTAAAAGAAATACAAAATAAATATAAAAATGGTCCAAGGTGCAGAAGGTTCCCCAATACAGTTGAAAATAGTTGTACTGGAGCAGCTGACGTTTACTGTCAAGAAAATGAATCTTTTCCCTGGTTCTAATGGAGCTTGGATTAATGGTCAATTAAAAGGTGCTGCCATTGCGTGTCCATACCAAGGCAGGGGCTTACGGGAGGTTGATCTCAGCTCTAAATAAAAAAAAAAAAATCACAAGCTCTGTACTGCATGGGATAGCCTAGAAACAGTTATTCTAAACTGGCTGGAATATTCTCTCTGTCCTGGTATCCTTGTCAGAAAAGTAGCCAGTTCCTGAAACTTTATTAGAAGTGGAAACCTCCCCAAAATACATATTAATCTTCTCTGCCTCCTCTCCCAAGGTGATCTCCTTATTGCCTGGAGCATGAAAATTGATTATCTTTAATATGATTTTAGTTTGCATTATAACAGGCTTGAATGGGGAATGTAAAATATCCAGACTTTCTTAAATCCTACCATCTTGGGCTTTGGCAGTGGATCCACAAGTTGTGTGTTTGCACTATAAAGGAAAGTTTCTCTGTGCTCTTTCAGACTTGGCTGCATTGGAACTTGATTAAGTGTCATGTATTCCTGTTTATAAATGAGGTAAAAAAGGTGCTTCTGACCAATGTTCCCTCTGCCCTCAGAACTGTGAACATCTTATTCAAATCTCTAACCCTTCTGCTGGCCAGAGTGGGATCTTTGTGACTTCAAGTATCATTTCAACCACTGAACTTTTGATTTCCAGTCCCTTAATCATAAGGGACTGTGCCTTGTTAGATGTGTCTAATTTCCTCCCTAGGAGAATTCTGGCATTCAGTGATGACACATCCAGTCTAGTTCACTAATACTAAAGCTTATGAAGGAATTTACATAACACTGACTTTGTAAAAAGGTACAACATTTCTAAAATGTTCTTCAGTCCTGTCCAATATCTTTGGTTTTCATTCCAGGCATTTTCTCTCAGTTTTTATTTTCCTTAAGTCTGCTGCTTGAAGGACACTGCATTTCCTTTAAGTTCTTCACTTTATTTGTTAAAGGCTCATTTAGTGTGGCGTTTTCAGGGACAGGATGGTATTTTCCCAAGACTGGAACATCTGTCTGTAGTTGTCTTCCAGCACCAGCATGTGAATTTGCATCCAAGTAACCCAAGGCTTAAACCAACACATGAGCTTTGTGGTCAAAGATTGTGATGGGGTGGGATGGAAAACTGGAAAAAAAAGGGTTTTATTAAATGCCTTGAGATGTCAATTCACAAAAATTTCAGCCTGGATTAAATTCCTTGTTAAGGACTAACCTCTGGAAGCGTCTCCTTTCTGCAACATCTGCTGTGGAGGAGGGACTTGGGCACTGGAGCTCGAAGGACCCTCTCGCCAGGCAGAGAGACAAACAGATGGAGCTCGGGGAAGATGCAGGAATGAAAATCGCTGTGGTTTGGACCTCACTTGTAGATCCTTAATTTCCCCCCAGAGAAAATTGTCAGATTGGAGCAGAGGCATAAAATATTTCTACCTTTGTGTGTATGTGCCTTACTGAGTCAGAGCCTGGCCTGGAGCACTTCCTCTGCTCCGCCGGCCTCTCCTCAGCTGCAGAGAGCCCCAGCAACGTCACCTGGTGTGAGTTCACTTCAACCAGTAAATAAGGCTTGCCTTTCACATTTAGAATCACCAGGAAAACTGGAAAAAAAAAAAAAATAGCAGGCTGAATGAAACCAGAAACTGTGATTTCGTTTGCCAAGATGCTCGTGTTTTCTCAACAGCAGGGATGTGTCCTGCAAATTGAAATCTGGAAATATTCCTGTCCGTGCAGAGCTGGCTGTTTGATCTGGGCACGTTATGTGCTTTAATTGGCCCTGAAGGAGAGTGTGTGTATGTGAAAACACTCCGAGTCTGGTTTCTTAACAGGATTTTAATGATAGAAGTAATCTCTTACACAAAACTTTTGTTTGCAGCATACTGGGGGCGTGTCTTTGTGTTTTAATTGATGTGAAATGCTGGGAAGCACCTGGGTCACTGGGAATCGCTGGGAGCTGCAGCTTGATGGGTGTGTGCGGGCAAGGAGTTAAATTTTGATGGCTTGGGTTATGATCTGTATATAAGAAAAGAGGTCCAAGGGTTGTTCTGAAGATGTGTCATGTTCTCAGCTCACCCTTCAGTCCGGGTCAGAGCAGTTGGGACATTTCAAACCCCTGTAATTCTTTAAATTCAAGGGATTTGAGATAAAAATCTGTACATTTTAAATTACCTTCAATTTTGAAATACTTTGTGACTCT
>NW_008238319.1:1474247-1486952 GCF_000691975.1 Corvus brachyrhynchos
CCCTAAAATATTCTCCAAGCTTGTTTGATACCACTTTTGATGGGGAAGCATGGAGTCATCTCTACTGAAAAAAACAAAGCGTAAAGTAGGAGTCGGGATATACTGAGCAGGAATACAAGTGGTTCCTGTGCTGGGAGAGGAAGGAAATTGGGTGGTTCGAGGTGTAGAATTACTGGTAAGTTAAGAAAATTTATTTTAGTAGGCAAAGCATTTTCAGTACTTATGAAGAAGCTTGGGATTGGGAGAAATATGATTTCCTGTAATCAAGGTGCTGGGAGTTGTTTGCCAGCCACTAATGCCTTTAGGGAAATCTCGTAGCAAAGCGCGTAAATGGAAGGGATATTAGCAGAGATTGGCTTCATTTTCTTTAGGGCAAAACTGTAAAAAGTTATGGTGTTTCATATGCCCTACTTCAGGTGCTTTAGTTATCTCCTGGCTGCTCTATTCCAGAAGTTGTTGGAAAATGTTTTGACAATACTGGTGAAGCTAACCCGGTATAAATTTTGTCTGTTGTGCTACAGAGAAATTTGTGTGGTAAAAAAGGCTTATAAATGTTAAATAAGAGGAATTTTGGGTCAATAAGACCACTGATAAATCTCCTGTTAAGTTAAGTGTGCCTGGAGTCCTATATTTAGTGGAGCTATTGCCAAATTCCAGCATTTCCAATAATTATTACAGTGAAATTTACAGCATATTTTTTTTCCTACAGACATATTAAGCATATTTGCAAGAGAACACATCTTTCAGGGGACTGAGTAACTGCAGCCTGGGTAAAGATGGGCCCAACCTCGTAATCATTATCAATTATTGGAGAAATCACACAACCATTGAGGGGTTTGCGTGGGAAGGGACCCCAAAGACCACCCAGTGCCAGCCCTGCCATGGCAGGGACACCTCCCACTGTCCCAGGCTGCTCCCAGCCCCAATGTCCCGCCCTGCCTTGGGGCATCACAGGGGTCCCAGCCCCAGCTGCTCTGGGCACCCTGTGCCAGGGCCTGCCCACCCTGCCAGGGAACAATTCCTTCCCAATCTCCCATCCATCCCTGCCCTCCTTCAGCTTAAAGCCATTCCCCCTTTCCTATCTCCACACACCCCTGTGAAAATACCCATAATAATTATTTTTATTTTGGATGAGGACTCCTCTCTGCATTCCTCCCTGTGCCATGGGCAGGTGAGGTGCCAACCGTGCCACTGCATTCACAGAACTCACGGCATCGATTCCTTGGTAGGGACAGACCTGGGTGTTTACGGGGAGGGAGTGGGAATTAAATCAAGCTAATTCCTTTTGGTCCCTCTCACCAAGGTGTGTGTGCATGTGTGGGGTTGTGTGGAGTCACATATTGCATTCCTAGAATTGAATCCACTTGGAGTTGGTCCTAATGTGCCTCTTGCACCGGAGGAAATGGATATTACGCTTGCTGGGTTGAAACGTGCGCTCAAATGCATTGGGAGTTTGATACTATTTTTCAAACTGCCAAATAGATAATGTCAGAACATTTCTGAAATGGGATCCTAACATCAAGATATACGGCACCAATCAGCTCACATCAGGCAAAGTACAGCGTAAAGCCGGGGATGGAGGAAACTACTACAGAATTTCCATTTTCATTCCCTATGTCAACAGCTTTGTAACTTACCTAGTAGATTGTTTTATGTTTTCCAGACATATTCTCAGTAGACCACAAACACTACATTCAGCTCAGCCTTCAGAACCCAAAGAATTAGATATGCTGTAGTTTATGAAATGGATGTTTATGAAAGTATCCTTTGTTTGAATTGCTTGAAAACCCAACATGAATTCAAACTTTGACAGCGTAAGCAGAAAATAAGAGGGCCATAGTGATCTCCCAAATGTAGCCTTAACTATTGAGGTTCTCATATTGAAAATGCAATTTTCTGTCTCGATGTTTATGAATGTCTTCAAATTCCCTTTCATAATAGCCCCTTTTTGACAGGCCTTTTTCAACTCTGAAATATGAGAAGAAAGGTTGCTGCAGAGTGTAGAATATACCATTACAGGAGGTGCACCTCTGTCCCTCAAGCCAACCGTGCTCCTTCGGAAGGCAGGGATGATATATGCACATGGAGGAGCTTGCAGAGCCCAAGATCCATTGCAGAGAAGCAGGATTCTTTTACAGAATCCCAGTCAGTTCAGATGCTAAAATACACTGTGGCACTTCGGGGAGCCTGTCTATGTAAAATGTATGAATTCTGTGTGATTTTATAAACTGGATATAACTCCAGCCTCACGGAGTCTTCCGAGTGCTGGCAAACCTCATCACACCATTGCTGAGGAACAGTGGGAACTGTTAACATGGAATTGCTCTCCACAGGTAGGAAAGTGTGTTTTGTTTGGGAGAGGGCCTATGCTGAAGGAATCCAGTTCCCTCTGGATCACCTGTGTGCAATTTTCACATTGTCCTGGTGCTTCTGTGAGAATCTGGTGGCACCTGAGGGAAGAGTCCTTCGGGACATTCCATCCTGAGCTGGATCCTCTGCTCTGGTGGGGCCCCACCTGCAGGGCTGTGTCCACCTTTGGGGTTCCCAGCACAAAACAGACCCATTGGAATGAATCCAGAGGAGGCCATGGAGGTGCTCTGAGGGCTGGAGCTCCTCTGCCCTGGAGCCGGGCTGGGAGAGCTGGGGTGCTCGCCTGGAGAGGAGAAGGCTCCAGGGAGAGCTCAGAGCCCCTTGCAGGGCCTAAAGGGGCTCCAGGAGAGCTGGAGAGGGACTGGGGACAAGGCATGGAGGGACAAGACAAGGGGGAATGACCTTAAGCTGAAGAATAGTAGGTTTAAATTAGATAATATGGAGAAATTCTGTCATCACTTCTTGTCTTAGTAACATTTTTACATAAATACAGTGTGGACTGTGAGAGGGGACTAGAATTCTGCAGGAACCTCAAATGAAAACAAAATTAAAATGTTGGGGTTTTTTTAAGTGTCTCTAGGACATGAATTGTCTCATGACATGAATTGTCTGGGACATACCCAGGGCTCTCATCCCTCACGCTGCTCTTGGCTGGGGTCTGAGTTCAGCTCCCCATTCAAACAGCAGCCTGAGTATCTAATGTATAAATAGATGAAGTGTTTTGTAAATGTGAAAATGGTTGAAATTCCCTTTGGCCTGTGTCCGTGCCCACTCTCAGAGGGTGCTGATGTCCAGGCTGGGGGCAGAGGAACACACTGGTTAACTGGAACCACGCACTGGGACATCCCCTGGCTGGGCTGTGCTGGACCTGGCTGTGTTCCTGCACCTCCTGGGAGCTGACATCCCTCCAAAATGCTCCTGAGGCCATAGTCCAGCAAATCCAGGTGGCAGGTGCACAGCTGGGCTGGGATGCTCCCCTGTGTCCATCGGTGGAGGCAAATCTATTCCATGCTCAGCTTTCAAAGGTGGTTTAATAATAAACATTAGAATGCCAACTGACCTGCAACAGGAGAAAAAACATTGTTTGTGACATTAAGCACCTTCACATGAAATAATTCAAGTGAACCTGGAGCAGATTTTAAGCATAAGGAAGTCCCTGGGTGGTGAAGGTGGAGATGCTCACCTTGGAAAGGTCAGGCAGCTGCTGAAACCTACGTGTGCTCCCACTTCTGACAAAAACAAGGTGGGGGCAAAGGCAGCTCCAGAGCCAGCCTGAGGAGTAAGGGGGAAGCTGTGCCAGTCAAAAGAGGGGAAGCATTTCTATTTCTGCTAGTGCTGAAAGGCACCAGCAGTCAGCAGGAGCAGGTGAACAGGTGCTTTGCTCCTGAATTTGCACATCTTGTTTAAAACTTCCCAAATTTCTCTGCTCTCAGGATGCTTCCTCCAAATTTCTGTCATCCTGTACCTGGTTTAGCTTTTTCTGGCCTTTGTGGAAGCACAAGAGGAAAGCCAGCAGAGTTGAACCCAGTTTAATGGTTGAACAGTTTTATCCTGCTCTGGAACACGGAGCAGAGATAGTTTTCATTTGTTTATTGTTTCAGCACTGGGCAAATACAAATGTTTCTCTTGTGTCCGAGGATATTTTTAATGCTGCTTTTTAGATGTTGTTTTATTTTGCTTGAAACTCCAAATGCATTCTTCCCAGAATTTCTGAGCTCATTCTTTTAATTTTTTTTAAGGGTATCCTGTCAGTTTTTAAATACAGGCTTTTCATGTTGCTAGTGAATTGCTTTGATCTGCAGATGAGAACTGAAGAGACACAGTTTCCTCAGTGCTGAACTTTG
Organism: Corvus brachyrhynchos; assembly: GCF_000691975.1. Taxonomy (NCBI): domain Eukaryota; kingdom Metazoa; phylum Chordata; class Aves; order Passeriformes; family Corvidae; genus Corvus; species Corvus brachyrhynchos. The sequence continues at coordinate 1,478,462 of NW_008238319.1, forward strand.
CCAAGAGTTGCGAGTGCGCCTGTGATGGATCCGAAAATCGGGAAAAGAAAATTCCTGACTGGAGTTTCCAAAGCAAAATCTTTTTCCTTTGTCTGAAACCACAATGCCCAGAAACATTTGTCTGTGGTTTGGTGGGATGAAAGTGAATGAAGGAAAAAGGAGCACAGTCTGATGAACGTGTTCTTTGTTTTATTTATGGAGTAATAGCTGGGAAATAAAGTTATATTCCTCTCTCTCCGTGCCACATCTTCCTGTATTGTTAGGGGAGCTGGCAAGGGAGGATCTGGCAGCATGGAGGGATAGCTGGGGAAGAAAGCTGCCCCTGAAGTGGTCTTTAAAATTAATCCTGAAAAGGACAATATCCAGGGATGCTGCAGGATTGGAAAATAGTCCTGGCTGGATTGGAGGAGGTCTCCAGGCCATCAGCAGCTCCTGGGCCAGACCTGGCTGCTCTGGGCTTTCCCTCAGTGGGTGTGGAAATCCCCAGGGATGAGGAAGGCTCAGCCTTCCCAGGGAGCCCATCCTGTGGCTCCTCTGCCCTCCCAGGGAAGACATTTTTCCTGAAAATCCAGAGCTTTTGGTGCCTCTTGGGGCCTAAGTTCATGAAACACACACATCCCTTGGGGGGAAGTGGGCTATTTTGGGCAATTCATGCCAAATTACACGGTGGGTGGTTGGAGGAGGCAGCCCAAGATTATTCTCAAAAACACCACAGTTCCTTCAGATTCGGATGAGCGACTCTTTTTAGCTTAACTGCTACTTGAATTCTACAGCATATTCCAGGGAATAAGTAAATAAAACACCATTCATGCCATGGGATCAGCATACTAATTTATGGCCAGATCTGAAGCCTTTTCCCAAGGCAAAATACAATTAAAGCCAGGCAGAACTTGACCCGAGTGAGCACTTCAGCATTTGATCTGTGAATTTGACTTTTCTGCATTTTTATTATTTTTATACAGTAGTAAAAGTCGTTCTCCTGCTGGATATTTTACATTGTGCTGGATATTGAATTCCTTGCAGCAAAGGCCTCATGTCTTGAAACCTAATCTTATATAGCGTGCTGTCTAAAGAACTTAATTCTTATTGGGATAACGAGTTTAAAAATATATATTTTTAAAGCATATCCATGACATTTTTGTTAACCTGGTTCTAACAGTGGTCCAGCAGGAACAGCAGAGGATGAAAAGCGAGGAACAGGCTGAGATCTAATCTGACCCAACTCATTGATTCCCTCTCTGACCTTGGGTAAGCCTTTTGACCTGCCTGGGCCTCAGTCAACTCAGCTGGAAAATTGGGTAAAGAGTGGAGCCTGTTAGAAAACCATCTTCAATTTGAACAAAGATTTCCCGGAGACCCAAAAAAAGGGAGTGGAGTCATTCTGCACAGACATAATTGATTGTGCACTGCACAGGAATAACATCCTGAGCCGTGGGATACCATGGATGACATCTCATTCGTCCTGCTGTGGCTGGGTGGTCTCTGGGTCCACTTTTCCTGTCTCCAGAGCTGTATTTTCCCTTTCCCAGCGTTAGTCTGGCCATGCCTGCCCTCAGTGGGAATGTGGCTAAAATACTGCATGAGCCTAAGAAGGTGGTGGGGAGGAATTATTATTCCTGTTTGGGTTGGAGTTAGTGAGTAGTGAGGTTAGTGAGTCCCCTGGATTCAGCGTGACCTGGAGTGGCGTCACCTGCCACTGTGCCAGTAACACCTAAAAATGAAATCAGGGATTTACTCAGAATTCATAGAATTGTGGAATTGTTTGGTTTGGAAGGGACCTCAAAGCCCATCCAGTGCCACCCCTGGGACACCCCTGGGACACCTTCCACTGTCCCAGGCTGCTCCCAGCCCCAATGTCCAGCCTGGCCTTGGGCACTGCCAGGGATCCAGGGGCAGCCCCAGCTGCTCTGGGCACCCTGTGCCAGGGCCTGCCCACCCTCTGAGGTTCTCCTGAGGCTTTCCAGAGTGTCCTGGCTCTCCCAAGCCAGGTTTCCTGCCGCCAGCCTGCCATCACCAAGAGGAAGGTCCACCCGGCACCCCAGCACGAAGCCTCGTGCGTAAACTGGAGCAGGATCCATTTCCAACTGGGACCGATTGGCTTTGTCCACATGCCCCCATCCCGAGTGGAGCCGCTCATCCCAGCCCGGTGCTGGAGCCCCCCAGGAGGGCTGGGAGCCGGGGGAGGTGAGCCAAGGGCACTGCCATGGCATGTGGCTCCCGGCACGCGGAGCTGGCGGCGGCTCCCGGCCGCGTGCGGCGGCTCCCGGCTCTGGCACTGTTTGTCCTGGGCACAGGCCAGCTCCTCCCGCCCGTGCCAGCATGTTCCAGCTATCCCGGACTCACTAATCTATTCTCCATGACCCACGCTGGAAAAATGACCGTTTCCTTTCCCCAATTCCCACATCTGCGATTTGTTTTGCTCTCTTTGCCTTTCCCGAGATTTGGGAAGGAGTTCAGGAATGTGGAGCGCTGTTCAAACCCAGGCTGACCTCAGAGGCTGAGTGGCATTTTTCTGGCAAGGCCTGGAGGTAAATAGTGAAGGGGAAATGGGCATATTTCTTCACTTCCACATGGGTATTTCTAGTTGTTTTTCAGTAAAAATAATGATTTTGCTCTAAAATGTTACCCAGAGTAGGAGGGACCTGGTGTTTCCAATGGAAACCAGTAAATCCTGCTCTGCCTGTTAATTGGCTGTCGTTATCCTTCAGTGAAATAGTTTAAACTTTAATGTTAATATTAGGTGCAAACACCTAAAAAAAAAGTCACTTCTACCAGTCCAAATGAAATTACTATGTGAGAATGACATTTATGTTGGAATAAAATCATCACTGTCCCTCATATAACATAATATATCTGTATATTTTGCATCACAAAACAAAAAAATCCCAGGCTCTGCTCTCTTTAAAAATGCAGGCACAGAGAAATAAAAATTTTGCTTGAAAATATTCAGTACTTTTAATGGAATATTCTGAAAAGGTGTGTTTCATTTTGAAGGCATATTTAGCAAGGAAATTTGAAAAGCAGTGAGCACAAACACAGTGTAGAAGCAAAATACAGTGAGAATTTGCAGAAAACCACAAAATCTTACAGTTTGAGAGGGGCTGGAGGATGTGCAATGACCAAGAATTCATCCTTTTTTTCTCCCCTTCTTTTTTTTTTCCAAAGAGAAAACGACTTTTTTTTTCCAAAGAGAAAACGACTAAATGCATTTCCCTGCGATCCCTTTTAATTGGAAATAATTGCAAAAATTTTTAGGCCTATATAGCTATATCTGAAATAAAGAACAATAAAAACAATCACATCTTGGGAGAGGTAAACTTGTGAAGGAAGATTAAAGGGAGATTTAACCAACAGAATTACTGTCCACAAAGATACTTCCCTGCATTTTTTGCAGCAATTCCATGGAAATTTGGTGTTAAAATAGAAACTAGGGCTAAAACTGGGATCTAGGTCTGCTGCTCTGTATTCCTCTGGGCTTACAAGGCTAAGCAGAAGTAGAAGAATTACCCACAAATATTTGGTGGGTTTTATATCAAGAGCCTAAAATAGCTGGGTACTTATGGAATTAGAGGGAAGGGAATTTTAAAAGAGCTGATTAAAGTGGCTTTTTAGATTAATGGCCAAGACTGAGGAGCTGGATTTTTGTGCCTTTGGAGACACGTGATCCTGCTGGGAGTGGGCAGGTGATGTAGGAAGAAGTGTTGAGGTTTGTGTGCTCTGCGCTGGCCGGTGACAAGGGACACCTCCTGCCCTGTCCTCTCCTCCAAGGTGCCACGTGTGTCGCCAGAAGCCCTCAGACACTTCTGAAAGCTTTGGGTTATTCATATTTCATCTGCTGCTATCGCTCTCGCGTTCCTTTTTCTGCTTTTGCTCCCGGCCAGATTTCCTCCCACCATCGAGCACCTTTGTCTAAGATCATTTCCCCCCAGATAGATCAGGTTGCATTTTTTCAAGTTCAGTGTCATTTGTCACCATTCAGTGAGTGACTCTGCTTTGATGGCTGGGGCCATCCACGTGGGCTGCTGTGGGAGCAGAGTCAGAGAGGAAAAGTGCCATGAGCTCATCCAGCTCCGGGGATGGCGCTGGCTCTGCTCCGGTGGTGGGGGGATCTTTGGGCAGCTCTTTGAATCTGAGCTCCCTGTTTGCTCCACAGGCAGATAAGGGTCTCTTTCATGTGCAGGAGCCATCAGGAAAGGAAAATCCAACACTCTGGTGGAATGGCTCCACCATTGTGACTGGGAGACCCTGCACAGCGTCAGTTGATAGTGCCTGTCTGTGCTTCAAAGAGCTGTGCCGGTGACAACAGCGACTCAGGGCTCGTGGCCTTGTCTGGAGTCCTCTGTCCATCCTCAGCCAAGCTCCACGTGGGCACAAGCTGTTCGAAATACAGGAATTTTTGGCATAATGCTTAAATATGGAGCTGTTTTGTGCAGAGTGAAAGGCAGAAATCTAGCTAGGAAGTGATCAAAAGTCCCTATTTTTGGTAGAAAATGAATACAAATAGTTAAGCCAGGGTGATAAATCATTTCTCACTGAAGTCAGTGCAAAGGTCCCTTTGATTTTTACAGAAACATAGAATGGTTAGAGTTGGTTAAAGCTGATCTAGTTCCAGCCCCTGCCATGGCAGGGACACCTCCCACTGTGCCAGGCTGCTCCCGGCCTCAATGTCCAGCCTGGCCTTGGGCACTGCCAGGGATCCAGGGGCAGCCCCAGCTGCTCTGGGCACCCTGTGCCAGGGCCTGCCCACCCTGCCAGGGAACAATTCCTTCCCAATCTCCCACCCAGCCCTGCCCTCTGGCACTGGGAAGCCATTCCCTGGGTCCTGTCCCTCCAGCCCTTGTCCCCAGTCCCTCTGCAGCTCTCCTGGAGTCCCTTTAGGCCCTGGAGCCTTCTCTTCTCCAGGCTGAAACACCCCCAGCTCTCCCAGCCTGGCTCCACAGGACAAGTGAAGAGAAAATCTGGGCTATTTATGTTTGTAATCAATGTAGTTTGTGGTGACAAAGTTGCTGCATGGAGGGAAGTTTTACATCCCAATTTTCTTCAACTTCTTGCTGTCCCTACATTTAACTGTGAGTACTTGTTGGTCTGTAATGTTTTTTTTCCTGTGCTTGGACACTTTTCTGGGCATGTCAAAGCACCATAACTGCAGTAGGGTCCTGCTGATGCTCAACTAGATTAAAACCAGTGATTTCTGTAAATGCTTTTGTTGTTTGTCTTTGTGACATAGGTGGGTTTTTGTTCCTTTAAAAATATGTCAGGAGATTCATCACAATGAGTGTCCCTTTATCAGTGGGAGCAAAGAGGATAGAGAGAGCAGGTAGCTCTGTTAGTGTAACTGCAACCAAAAAAAAGGCAAAAAATGGAGAAAAAATACATTTAAATACTTTAGTCTCATCAGACTGACTGTCTTCCAGCTTATGAACTAATTGAGGAGAGAATGGAAGCATAAAAGCACTTCTTGTTAGAGTTAGAGAAGTAATTAATTGATCAGATGTTGTTCCTTCAGCAAGTACCTGTTATTGCCCTGTTAATCAGTTGAAAATTTTGGTGTCAGTATCAACATCCAACATCTCTCTGTTTTCCACAGTGGATGAACGAGGTTCTTTTCCTTCTCCAGGGGACCTGTGGCTGGTTTTGACCAAAGCTTTCTGGGAGTGTTTGTCATGTCACAGATGCCGAAGAACTCTGCAGGCTGGAGACTTTTCCATAATTAAACTCGGTGCAAAATAAAGGGAGATCTTCATCACACTCTTTGTATTCCTATAAAATCTGTTGCCATGGGAGCTGGCATTGAATAGCAAGGTAGTGGAAATCCAGAGTGTTACATTACGTTTGCCCTGTAGCCACAGGAGGGTCCCTTAAAATAAAGTCGCCTTTTATCTTTGCTTTCTGAATAAACATAAAACTAGATTTTTAGTGCAAAATCCTGATTTCAAGGTTATTGATGCCAGACTAAATTAATACAGTCTGTGCCATAGCATACAAAATCCCCAGCAAAGCCAGGGATACTCCTGTCTTTTGAAAGCTTGACATTTGTTTTTCATAATGAACTTAAAGGTCACCAGCTACAGATGAATCAGGATACCTGCTCGAGTTTACATTTACATGCATTTTATTTTATTCCCATGTGCACTTTTTATGAGATCCATCACTGGAATAAAACTGTAGCGCTCTCTTATTATCCGGGTTTGATGGTCTAGAAGAGTCATCAACCTGCTGCCTTTAGGAGCAGCGACTCGGCTCCCGCAGAGCCGCCGCAATTCCAGCTGGGATGGGCACAGCAATGGCTGCCTTCTTTCCTGAGCATCACCACCTCTAAATATGACATTAGAAAGTGTCTGTTCCTGATCCATAATTCCTCATGTCCTGACGCCCTGCTTAATCCCTGGAAGGACGGCAACCCCATCCGAGTTAGTGAGAAGTGCTTTGTGTGTATTGATGCTTCTTTAATTCCTGTTTTATTTCTACAGGGGAAGCTGTAATTAATCAAAACCCAACTTCCAGAGATTCAAAATGCCTCATCCAGCCCTAGAATGGATGTGTCCCCTCTCTTCTGCATATGAATTTTTGTTTTTGCTCAGCCTAGCAAGTGACCTGTATTGCTGCACGGATTTTTTGAAACCAAATAACATTTTATACTTTTACCAAAATACCTGTGGAGCTGACAGAGCATGATGCATTCATTTTCCTTGATTTTGTAGTGAGGGAAAAGGCTAGCATGAATAATTCAAAAATAATGCTGAGACTGTTAAGATTTAGTACTGGAGAGGTCATCACAGTTGGGAGAATGAGCTAGGAGACTATTACTATTCCACGATCTTTGAATCTCAAGGTGACATCATTATTATTTCTCTATATCTATAATGTGGTGCTGCAACCAACTCATTGCGGTGTTTCTCATGTAGGGGAGAAAGATCAATTACATACAGACCTCAAAATGTGAACTATAAGCATAGTGTCCAATAAAACTGTCATTAACAGTCACCACAATTTTAACTGTGTGCTTCCAGGTCAAGCTGCTTTAAAAATGATAACTGACATTGAAAGGTTGAATAAAGAGCGCCCGTTCCGAAGGGAACGGGGCTGCACCCAAATAAGTTGTCATTAACAAATTGGCTAATTCCCTTCTTCAGTTTACAGCACTCAGCCTTTCTCTCTTTGTTGCTGGCTGTGCATCCGTAGAGAACGCTGGGAAAAAATAAAGTCCTGAGTTTTCCACGTGATCAGCATCACCAGTGGTGCTGGGGATGCAGAGGAAGCGCCCCTGTGCAGTTTAGTTTTATTTATTCCTGTCTTGGATGAGAAAACGAAAGATGTCACCCAAATGGAAGCTATATTGTGTGGTGCTTTAACTGTTACCTCACTTCTCGCTGTGTCTGTGGAAGCCTGAGTTATCCAAAATAAACACACCCTGACGAATATTGGGAGTAATGTATGCCAGGAAACAGCCGCCAGGACTTCAGAGGCGCCTTCCATTGGGCGAGTGCTGCCTGTGTGTTTAATTAAACATCCCTTTCCCTTGGAGAATATCCCTCAAGACTGCAACTCTTCCAATAAACACTTTTCCGACATGTTTTGTTTTCTTTTTTGTAATTTTCAGATGAGTCTGAGAGATAAATAAGGCAGCTTTCATAACGAAATTACAGAGGAAAAGGGTTGGTGAGCCACCTGTTCTGAACACGAGGACATTTGATGTAAGTAGAGCTTAAATGTTTGTAAAAAATATGCTGCAACTCTTTGAGGCTATGATTCCTCCTCTGGTTTTGAAGGACCAAGCTGCTATCCTCCTCTCTTAGTTCTTTCCACTTTTCCTTGAGGGATTTAGGCTTGCAGCCCTGGGAGAACTCCTCGCTCCTGCATAGCTGGGCACGGAGGTGGTGCAGGATGAGGAGCATCCCAGGGCTGTGCCTGCCTGGCCAGGGGCTCCAGCAGATCCTGCCCTTCCCACTTCTTGCTTCCTGTTTTTTTCCCCCCTTGGCTCCTTTAGGGCTGTGACCCACAGCCAGGAACACTCACAGCACCTTTCTATAGCCAGGGAGCTCCAGCAGCTGCTCCAGGGGGTCTTCCCAGGACACTGGTGGCTCTTGGATAGCCAACAGCTCCTCCATGTTTAGGGTCTAAATGGGCTTGTTGGTGCCTTTATTTTCCTAAGTTCTGATCTACATCACTCCTATGAATTAGATATTTTTACCATACAACCACAGACTGGTTTGGGTTTGAAGGGATCTTAAATCCCACCCAGTCCCACCCCCTGCCACAGGCAGGGACACCTTCCACTATCCCAGCTTGCTCCAAGCCGTGTCCAGCCTGGCCAGGAGCACTTTACAGTGCTATAAAATGTATTAATAGGACTGAGAAACCTATACAAGGAGAAAAGAGATGAAAATGTGTAAAAAATGAAGAGCCTTTGTTGTTTTGCTTGCCAGGCTTTCTGGTGTGCACAGCTGGAGGGAGAGGGCACTGGAGCAGGACTGTGGGCTCCAGCCCTGCT
>NW_008238319.1:1487000-1495693 GCF_000691975.1 Corvus brachyrhynchos
AGATTAAGAGGAGATTGGTCAGAGAAATCAAAATGATAAAGGCTGGGAGAGATGTGATCCTGCAGCAGGAAAAGATAAAACAACTGTGAAACAATGTCTCTCTAATGACTACAGGAAAATTAAAGAGAGAGCAATGCAGCAGCTTCCTGGGTATTGCTTTTTTCCTGCTCAATCAAACATTTATTTTAATTTTTAGCTTTTTGAAGAAAGCCACATGACTTCAGCTGCACTTCACCCTCATTATGCACCCTGAGCTGCCGGGATGTCTGTGTCAGGTTGTTGCACACTGTGGTGCTCATCCTCTGCAGTGGTTAATCCAGCAGTGATTGACTCCTGGGCCTAATGCACTGCCCTGGCGTTCCTTTGGGAGGGCCAGGGGATTTGAGCATCATCACCAGCAGGGATGGGCTTGTTGGACAGCTAAGAACTGGAGATCAGAGAATCATGGACTGGTTTGGGTTGGGAGGGACCTCAAAGCCCACCCAGTGCCAGCCCTGCCATGGCAGGGACACCTCCCCCTGTCCCAGGGTGCCTCCACAGCCTGGCCTTGGGCACTGCCAGGGATCCAGGGGCAGCCCCAGCTGCTCTGGGCACCCTGTGCCAGGGCCTGCCCAGCCTCCCTGGGAACAATTCCTGCCCAATCTCCCATCCATCCCTGCCCTCTGGCAGTGGAAGCCATTCCCTGTGTCCTGGCCCTCCATGCCTTGTCCCCAGTCCCTCTGCAGCTCTCCTGGAGCCCCTTCAGGCCCTGCAAGGGGCTCTGAGCTCTCCCTGATCGTTCTCCTCTCCCGGTGAACACCCCCAGCTCTCCCAACCTTGCTCCAGAGCAGAGGGGTTTCAATGAGATGAGAAAAAAAAAATCAATTTTGTGGCACAAACACTGAGTTCTCTGGAGACTTCAGCTTGCTTTTGTCCTTATCACAGCCCCTCTTGTTTTGGGGCCACCACACCACAGCAGCAACTCCATTTACTGTTAGATTTATGTTCAGGTGCTGTGGTGACAGAGCTACAAAATATGGGATTCTACAGGTCAGGGGGCGATTTAAATGGGTCACCTGCTCTAGGATTTCCAAACTTAATATTGCTCTGATTTGTGTTATAAGGAGTCTGGGAAGAGTTTTGCTGCCAGTTATGCCTTTTAGATCACCTGAGGATTTCCTCTGGAGCCCATGTGCTCCCTGCATAGTGCTGGGTTTTGCTTGGAAAGGCCATCTGGCTATAGGGGATCTTGCTGGAGATTTAAAAAGCATAATAATAATTTAATAATAATGAAATCTTGTTGACAAAAATGGTGTTTTTGCAGAACCAAGCAGGGAGGAAATCCTCTTTTTGCCAGAGTTTGGGTTTCATAATGTGTTTTGAAACAACACTGGAGTCCTTTCAGAAGAGGGAAAGTTACAGTGCACTGGTCCCTAAACCAACCCCAAAAAACACTGCAACAAGTGTTCTGAATGGATTCTTTGTTCATCACTGTCCAAACTAGAAACTCCATCAATTAATAATGAATTTGGAAAAAGTGTTGAAAAGCTACAACGGTGAGGAATTGCTTTTCCCATGGAGGACATTCTGTGCCCAGTGCCCGGTGAAGGATGGGATCCTGTTATCCCACCGGGAGAGAAGAGGAAGGTGGCAGGAAAGGAAAGGCTGAAGAGAGTCATTAAACCTGTTTACCATTAAAAAAACCTAGCACAAGTTTGTTCCTAGCACAGGAACGCCAAGTGCAGCGTTCAAGGAAATGTAAACACAACTGCAACTGTTTCATTTCACGGGAGGTTTTTGTTGCTCTCCTATTAAATTTAATGGGTTGCCTCATGAGAAGCAGCTCATTAATATGAATATGAAGAGCACGTTTCAACCTGCAAACTAAATAGCACAAAGATGGGTGATGTTGATTTTCCTTTGCTTTTTAAAAATATGAACTACAGCCATGGAAGTAGCTGGAGCCTGGGGATAAGGCAGGGAAGTGGGAATCAGGGGGCCGTGCTTCTCGTTCCACTCCGTGTCGGATCCCTCTGATGTGAACCCGAGCAAATCAATTAACTGCTGTTTGCTTTGGTTCCTGAATCAGGTTAAATCAACGAACACTGCACTGCTTATGGGGAGGCTAAATAATTAGAATTAATTATACTGGTTTCCATGAACATCATGGAGTGCCTGGAGTGATGGGCAGTGCTGGAGTGGGGCTCCAGGGCTTGGATTTGGGATGTGTTGGTGTGCTGGGGTCTGGGCTGACCCAAAAGCTTCACCCCACTGGCGAGGTTGCATTTCTTGGTGGTGACTCCAGAGCGACCGTGACCATGGAATTTGGGATTTTCAATATGTCTGCCCATGGACAAGGCTAAAAGGAGCACTCCCACATCCTTGGTTCCCTTTGGAATGATACACAAGGCTCTTTTCCATGAGGTTGCTGCTTGACGTGTTTTCAGGGAGTTGCTACATGAAAAAAAAAGAAGCAAAATGAGCAAAACCTTCAAAATGAAATTGAAAAATCTGACAGCAAACAGCCAGAAAGGGTCATATTTTTGGCCCTCAAGAAGATATGAATTTTCCCACATTTATCAAACTAGGATTAATTTTGCAGAAGACTCTGGATTCCAAAGTCCCTTTTGTGATTTCACTGTTTGGCCACAAGACTAATGCTCACCTGTGAATTGCCCATGTGGTTTAGGGACTGGCACCTCCAGAAACTTCAGTTGTGTTTCTTTATTTGTCACTTATTCATCAGCACAATTCTTTATGATCATTTTAAACTCATAAGTAGATGTGGGGTTTGTCTTAAACCCTCCTAGTGGAGTTTATTGGGGGGGGGGGGGGGGGGGGGGGGGAGGGGGGGTGAGGTTTCACAAAAAAATCATTATTATTTATTTCATATAAAAATATTTAAGAAAATAAATGTTATAACTGAAAAGTGCCAGAAACTCAGGCTTTAGTCCTACAGCATGACAGGATCTGTTACATTGCTACAAAAAATTGCTTAATTCCTTCAGCATGAGCCTTCCAAGGTGGGTATTTACCCCTGAGCTGTCCCTCTCCATTCCTGGTGGGAGCTCATCTCTGTGATGCCTCCAAGGTCTGTCCAGGTGTGGGAAAACACATAAAGGCAGCCTGATGAAAATGAAAAGAAACCACAAAAATCGTGATTTTAAAAAAAAAAAAAGTTCCCATCTCATTGTAGTTGTGAAAAGTGGAAGGAAGATACAATTTACATATAACTGAGATTGACACAACATTTTTTGATCATTCTTTCTGGAATTACTTGGGGTTAATTAACTCATGAGGCTTTTTTCCTGGGCTTATATTTTGTGATCTGGTGCTGCTTCTGTGGGTCTCCCGAAATGGGAATTACACTCAATACTGGGAATCCCAGAAAATCCATTCTGTCCATCACCAGACCAGAATCTGAGTTTTTCCTCTTTCTTTTGCTCTGTGCAGGAGCTGCCATCCTGGTGGGAGCTGCAGAACTCTGGGATGAATTCATCCCCATCCCTGCCTCCATCCTGGTGGGAGCTGCAGAACTCTGGGATGAATTCATCCCCATCCCTGCCTCCAGCCCAGCTCGGAGCTGGGGTGCCCAGGGGAGCTCCAGACCCAGACCACGACCCACAACCCTCCAGTCAGTGGATTTTCCTGAAGAGATGCTGGTTTGTACTGGGAGGGAAGACTGTGGAAAAGTCTTGCCTTGTGTGGCGGCCTTGGGATGGATCCCAATAAAGTGAAAAAATTCATAATAAAAATAATAAATAATCAAGTTCATTACAAGTCCATAAATCTTCCAGTAATAGTTAAGCTTTTAGGATAAAGCACATAAAAATTCCTTTGAAAAACTCAGACCTAATCCTCAACTTGCACAAAGAAAAAAGTGTGAAACATTCTACTTTTTTTAAAAATTTTGTTACATTTTTGCTCCGTTGTGCATACTCAGGAGACCCCTTTATTTCAAATTTAAAATAGTCCATGAAAATCTGTATTGACGTAATAGCTTATTAGGCTACAAGCAAAATATTCCCAGAACTAATTTTTAATTAATATAGTTCACTGAAAACTTATAAAAGATTCATACATAATATGATAAAAGAAATAAACATCCTCAATACCATGTTAAGTTCCTTTTCTTTGTCAAACGTTGGGTTTTTTCCTCTGCTACCAGCACAATAAAACCTGCTCTCACAAAATTGACTTGTCTTTGGCAGCTCTGTCAGACGTGATATTTTCTGATCCATAAAATGGTGCTTATTAATCAGAGTCAGATTCTGACACCTTTTCTCACTGTGGGCACTGCCTTTCATAAACAGCTTTGTATTTTTAATCCAGACTTTCCCTGGAGTTGCTGTCCCTCCAAAACGCTGCCCCAGAGCTCTGGACGCCACTGGAAATCTCCTCCCTGACCTCCAGGAGTTTTGTGTCACTCATAAAAACAGGCTGGGAGAGCTGGGGGTGCTCACCTGGGGAAGGGAAGGATCCAGGGAGAGCTCAGAGCCCCTTGCAGGGCCTAAAGGGGCTCCAGGAGAGCTGGAGAGGGACTGGGGACAAGGGATGGAGGGACAGGAGCCAGGGAATGGCTTCCCAGTGCCAGAGGGCAGGGCTGGATGGGAGATTGGGCAGGAATTGTTCCCTGGGAGGGTGGGCAGGCCCTGGCACAGGGTGCCCAGAGCAGCTGGGGCTGCCCCTGGATCCCTGGCAGTGCCCAAGGCCAGGCTGGACATTGGGGCTTGGAGCAGCCTGGGACAGTGGGACAAACCAGTCTGGGATTCTATGATTTATAAGTGATGGGGTTTTCCTAGAACTGATCTCAGCTCTCTGCAGTGACCAAGTGAGACACCAACTCCGGGCTCCCCTCAGCCAGTTCCCTCTGCAGCCGGTGGGAAGTTGCCATCTCCAGGGATGGTTTTTTGGCCACATCCCTGGCAAAGGAAGGTGCATGCCAGGATTGCTCAGCCGGAAATGCCTTAACCCAGATGCCTCCTGTGAAGGGTTGGTCCCACCTGCTGGGGCTGACCCTGCAGAATTTTTACCATCAGAAGGCACAGAGAGAGCTCCTCTGAGAATCATGAAGGTCTGCCTTGAGCCTTGCCAGCAAGGATGAGCTTCTGTGACCTGTTTGGCACAGTAGACTTGGCTTTTGCCCTAAGGAAAGCAGCTGTTCAAGGGATGATATCTGATATTGAACACTGTGCTGCTCTGAGGAGCCCTCTTCTCCTCTCACTCTTCTCTCCCGCAAGGTCCTCCACAGACGTAAGTCCTGTGTTTCATTTTGAGTCGTCTTTATTTCAGCCTGTGCACCGTTCCCATTTGCATCAGAGGTTTCCACTGTGGAATTGGATACTAAAGTTAATCTAGGACAGCTCCATAAGAATTGGGGGCTCTTGGGGAGGGAGGGATGGGGCTCCTTGGGTGGGACCGACCACAGCTGGGGCGTTCAGTAATAGGGTGGAGGCTTTACTGCTTCATCCTCCCTTGTCTTGGCAGGGACAGGGGAGGAATTGCACTGGAGGGCTGACAGCCTGGATCCGCACTTCCTGCGCCGTTATTCCCGGAGCTGCCGTTCCCCCTGCAAGGGCTCCACACAAAGGCTGTGTCACGCTTCTCTTGAAGCAATGACAGCTGAAGCTGTTGATTTTTATGTGGCTCTAATCAAACCTCACTGCTTTTGTTTAAAGGAAAGGCACTCGCATTCCCACCGAAACTGTTCCGCTGAACTTCAGCATCCTGAGACACTCCCAGGGGGCAGAAGGGGATTTGGGATTTGAGCTTCTTGTGCTGGTACTCCTGACCGAGGGCAGAAGCTTCTGCTGGTGGACAGGGGAAGGAAGAAAGGCAGGGATTTATGTTTTTATAATTTTAGCAGAAACATTAAGAAGTAAAGACTGAATGACAGCAGCTCCCAAGGAAGGGCTGAGGGCTCTCTTACCTCTATCTGCAGAGCCATCTCCAGGTGCCAGAGAACCTTCCATCCATGCCTCAAGAATTGCCCAAATCACTAAATTCTGTGTCTGAAAGACCTCAAGTATTTCACTGGAGATCTGATCCATTAAAATCTCCTTGGGGGACACTTGCAAATGCTGTCCCGTGTCCCATTTGTCATCTCAACTGCGTGTCCACTGCAAGAGTGAGGTGAAAATCTTGGCCATCTCCTGGAAAATCTTTCCTAATTAATCCAATTGAGTACCTTAGTCTGAGTCAGGATAACACTATGTATTTAATAGGATTTAGCCCTGTGAATTCTTGATATCCGTAGCTCCTATGTGGCTTTAATACACTCAGCATTTTTCAGGCTTAGGTGTTAAGGGCTTGATCCCAAAACGTTTAAAATCAATAGGTGTTTTCCTTTGACTTCAGTGGGCTTTGCTTCAGCCTCTAAATATCAGTCGATACTTTCTGATCTGAGCACAGAAAAATACTTCTCAATCGTGTTTCCAAAACTCTTATTACTTACTTTGCACCACGTAACTTCTTGAGCCCTGTGTGGATTTGAATAGGGAAATATTAACCAAAACAATAATGATATTATTAGCTGAAGTTTTAGCTTTTAAACTCAATAAAAAGTACCGCTGGGTATTCTTTAATGTTATAGAAGAAGAATGATTAATTTAAGGTTCAGGTGCAAGACAAGGTCAGGAAAGAATTGTTACTGTATACGGTGAGCATTTCGAGATGAATTTGTAGTTTGAAGTATCATTTTATGATGCATTTTCTGTTTTGTTATCAGGGGAAGTATGATGGGTGACATACGAGTGATCACAGTGTTTTGGTGCAATGTTCTGTGATGGGCTTTTCATAAAAATTAGCTGACAATGTCATGAGTATACAAGTAAATTTATAGCTTTCATACTGGACTGCCATTCCCAGAGCTATTTCCAATCACTTGGGCTTTTTATTAAGTTTATTGTTCTTTTATTGTTCAGTGGAGTGTAAGCAGTGAGATTACAAATAAATGTAAGTTGCAGCGGGTATGAAGTCAGGCTTGCAGAATTAGGGAAGATGCGAGCAGAGAGAGCAGAAATTAATTTGAGTCCTAGGGAAAGGGGAGCCCTGCCATCCCCTGGCATCGTGTGCCACGTGTGGAGTCAGAGCCTGCTGTGCCCTCCTGCCACAGGCACCACCAAACAGCCCCCAAACAAACTCTCCCTTGTGCTTCCAACATCCTGGCCACTTTCCCCCCCTTTTTTGCTTATTTTTGTTGCCCAGTTCTCTCTCCACTCTCTTTCTTCTCTTACTCCAGCACTTTCTTGCAGCAACGCAGCCCCAACAAGTGAGAGGTGATGAAGTTTCTCATTTTTGCATCATTCTCAGAACATCTCCAGCATGAAACCTTCAGCATTTATTTCCCTCTCCTTTTTCTCCCCTCAAACAGCGAATACTTTATCATTTTGGTTAATATCCTGACCAGCAGAGCAGAAAATCAGACTCATAGCTTTTAATGACACATTTTCAACTGCAAGTTAGTAAAAAAAAAATCATTTTTATGTGGTTCTCCAATACTTATACAGACTTGGAGAAACATAATTAAAATTTGTGTTCCTTCTTTGTTATTACTGCTGTGGACTCCACTTAAACTGGATGCTGTTTGTCTGGGCAATCAGACAATAGCTGGAATCCAAAAGCAAATCGATTTGCTGTGTGGCTTGTGCTATTACTTAAGTTATAAATAAAATGATTTTTCCCAGATGGCTCCCTGATGGCCCTGCACTCTTCCCGGTACCAGCTACAGCTTTTCATCCCTGCTGCATCTCCCTGGTGCATTCCCAGGCCGCTGCCACCTCCCACCTCACTCGTGCTCGCTCCTGTCTTCCCCAAATGGCCAAAATCTGGCTGGAGTGGAGCTGAGCAAGACTGGAAGGTTTATTGGAATGCCAGGGTGGCCACAGGATTCCTCCCAAGGCCAGGCCTTGCCAGAGAAGCTGCAAAAGCCTGGCTTAGCTTTGGAGGACCAGCATCAAACCCTAGAGAAAGGGCGTTTGAGTTGAGGTTGGAAGAGATTCCAAGGTTTTGGGCCCCACCCTGAGGGCTGGGACAGGTTTTCCCCTTTCTCTGTGCCAGCTGAAGGTCCCTGTGCCAGGAGATGCCCAGCCCTCATCCCTTCCTTATCCCTCCCTCTGATGAATAAACCCCTTGAAGCCACTGGTGAAGAATGAAGTGACATTTCAGGTGGCCAAGTTGGGCTCCTAATTTATTTTTCTAGAGAAAACATTTTGAAACAGAAAGTCTAACTTTTCTCAAGGTTGTCTATTTACTTCGTGGGCAAGTTCTCCTTCCAAAAATGTGGGCAGGGCACCACTGGAAACTAAAAATATATCTGAGAGCATGTAACACACACTGACCCAAGCTTTGCTTTCATTTTGCCTTTTCAAGATGAGTAAAATTGTTGATCTTACATGCTATATTTTTGTAATTTTTTTTGGTTGTTTTTTAGAAAACAGGGAAGATGTTCCTGGTAATCAGGCAATGTTCGTAACGGGAGGAAAACGATTATGAGGAAAACAAGTATATTGGAAAAATGGTGGGACTAAAAATAAATATTTTTCCATGAACACACAAGAACTATATTGAGAATTACAGGGGGAAAAAAAATCAATAAAAAGTAGTATATAATAGCCATAGAGTTCAAACAAAGTGCATTCATTCCCTAGTCCCTAGGAGGACCCCTGATATATATGTGCAAAACTTAATGAAAATCAGACTTTGTCGTGTCATCA
>NW_008238319.1:1495703-1518698 GCF_000691975.1 Corvus brachyrhynchos
CCCTACATTTTGGCTACACCTTGCTCCATAAATAAAGCACCCATTTAAAGGACCAAGCCTTGTTCCCATTAAAGTTGCAAACCACTTTGGCACAGATTTGGGGGCCCAGATATTTGCTTGGAGTGTGGTGGGGTGTGCAGTGTGGGGCTGGGGCTGTCCCACAGGGATGCACCTTTGGTGGTGTGATCCAGGTGGTCAGACCTCCTTGGTGTGATCCTGGGGCGTGAAAATCCCAGACTGGTTTGGGCTGGATGAGACCTCAAAGCCCATCCAGTGCCACCCCTGCCATGGGCAGGGACACCTCCCACTGTCCCAGGCTGCTCCCAGCCCCAATGTCCAGCCTGGCCTTGGGCACTGCCAGGGATCCAGGGGCAGCCCCAGCTGCTCTGGGCACCCTGTGCCAGGGCCTGCCCACCCTCCCAGGGAACAATTCCTTCCCAATATCCCATCCAAACCTGCTCTCTGTCAGTAGGAATCCATTGCCCCTTGTCCTGTCCCTCCAGGCCCTTGTCCAAAGCCCTTTTCCAGTCCCTGGGAGCCTCTCAAACACAATGGTTGTATCTTCTCGCTAGGCTGGCTTTCAGCCACGGCTGTGGCTCTCATTTCTGTGAGTATTCACACGAGCCAAGTGTGTTTTATAGCAATGTCTGTGGTTTGGTTTAGGACATAGAGACTTTTGGACTTATTTTTGGTTTTAAATGCAGGAAGACGTTCTGCTGTACTTCCACTCGGTGCCCAGGGATTTACCTCCTGATCCCAGCTGGTCGGGGAAGCTGTGGTGCATGGCCCTGCACAAAGCTCCTGTTGGGGCAGGAATAGAGTAATTCTGTGCCTCACTCATCCAGGAAATATTTGATTAATTTTTTTTCTGCATGTTATGCAATCACAGCATTTTTTAAGGATCCAGGCACTTTTTCTTCACATGGAAGTTTCATCAACCCTCTTTCTTTCTCTCCACTGACACTGAATGTCCCTCAACTGTCAGCTGAACAATTTTAGGGATGTCAAAGAAAACCTAATCCTGAGCTCATTCCTGTTTGATTAAATTTAAGCTGTGAGACCCCAAGCCAAGGCCAGTTGAAGACAATGGGAGCGTTTCTGTTTGTTTCCATGGGTTTTGTCAACTTTTGTTCGTGCCAGAGGCCCATCATGAGTGATGCAATTGGGAATCTGTCCACAGGAGCCTCTGCTTTGCTTCACTTTCAAAAAAAACCCACCAACCTAACATTTTTGTTTTGCTCATGGAGAGAGTACGGGAAAGGATGAGAATGGAGACATCGAGTCTGGCTCTGAGCCAACCCAGCCTGGCCAAGAGGCAAATTTCCTACAATTTAGAGATATGCTGAGAAAGAAAACCCACTGTTATGCCAGGCTTTGCAACTTATAAGAAAAGAAAAAAGGGAAAAAAAAGGAAAAAAGGAAAAAAGGGAAAAAGGAAAAAAGGAAAAAGAAAAAGGAAAAAATAAAAAAGAGAGAGAAAAAGGGAAAAAAGGGAAAAAAGGGAAAAAAGGGAAAAAAGGGAAAAAAGGGAGAAGGAAGAAAAAAGGGAAAAAAGGGAAAAAAGGGAGAAGGAAAAAAGGAAAGGGAAGGAAAACAGGAAGGGGAAGGAAAACGGGAAGGGAAGGGAAGGGAAGGGAAGGGAAGGGAAGGGAAGGGAAGGGAAGGGAAGGGAGGGATAACGATCTCAAGTGGTTGACGAAAAAGTATGAGAAAAGAAAAGAAAAGAAAAGAAAAGAAAAGAAAAGAAAAGAAAAGAAAAGAAAAGAAAAGAAAAGAAAAGAAAAGAAAAGAAAAGAAAAGAAAAGAAAAGAAAAGAAAAGAAAAGAAAAGAAAAGAAAAGAAAAGAAAAGAAAAGAAAAGAAAAGAAAAGAAAAGAAAAGAAAAGAAAAGAAAAGAAAAGAAAAGGAGTCAGTAAACTATAACTTCTTAAACTAGTTTAAAATTAATTCCTAGAACTTTCTTTCCCAGAAGACAGGCTGGCTCCTCCTGCACTCAGTCATTCCCATACAATGGCTGGCTCCAGGGCAGAAACCTTCAACAGCAATTTTGCAACTCCTCGGGTGAGTAATCTTTACTTCTGCCCCACTCTCATGAGGAAGGGATGCTTGAGTAAGAAGTGGTTGAAGGGTCTGGCCTGCTGACAGGAGTGCGGGGCTGGGCTGAGCAATGACTTCTCAAAGTGGAGTCAGCAGCTCCAGAAACTTTGCAGGAATTTCTTCCACAGAGATTTTGGGCACAGGCACAGCAATCAACCTGGGCTCAGCAGGCAACTACTCATAGAATCATGGCCTGAGCTGGGAGGGGCTTTAAAGCCCATCCAGTGCCACCCCTGCCATGGGCAGGGACACCTCCCACTGTCCCAGGCTGCTCCCAGCCCCAATGTCCAGCCTGGCCTTGGGCACTGCCAGGGATCCAGGGGCAGCCCCAGCTGCTCTGGGCACCCTGTGCCAGTCAGTGCCTTTCATTTTTATTCAAACACTTTCCTTCAAAATACATCCAAATTAATGATCTTACAAATGTTTTAGAATTTATCAACTCTGTAGAGGCAGAATACGAGCATAATTGTGGGCTTGGTGATGAAAAAGGCACACCCTGCTAACAGGCCTCATATTGGAAATCTTGGATTATCAAGCTTCAAGATTTCACTCTAAACTTGCAAAGTTTCTAGCTGGATAAGCAGGTACTTTAAATAAGATCTTCCTGACTGCACTCCTCAGATGATAATATTTAGAAATAAACAGTATCTGTAAGTATTTTCACCTTTCTGGAGTTTTTTAATAGGAATTAATGAGGCTGAATCTCAGGGGACAGCTTTATTTTGTTAAACCTCTAACACATTTTGTTTCATGTTGGGTCTTTGGGAGCTCTAATATGTTTTGGGTGGGTAATGTTTCCATACATTACTACTCCATTCATAATCCATTACTTGGATAATTCCTCATTTGTGAGACTTGGAGAAATTATGGTATTCACAAGCATTTTTTGAATATTTATATAATGTCATAGCAGGGCTTAGGATATCAGTTGGCTGGAGACAAAGGCAGGATCCTCAGTTATTCTCATACTTAAGTACCAGTTTGATTCCTTGGCAAAAATGTAAATTACAACGTTGGAAGGCAAAGAATTATTGAACAAGGGGATTACATTGCAAAGCAGTTATTTCAGCAGCTGCTGCCCGTAAGAGGGGATCGGAATTTTTCAGGGATGTCATTTTCCTGTGCAGAACTATTGTACCAAGTGAGAGTATCAGCACAATTAAAAGGACAAACATCCACCAAATTCCATGTGCTGTGCTGAGTGTGGGTTGTTCCTCCCTGGGCTGGGAGCTGCTCCCACATGGAGCAGGGGATGTTGGTGGGTTTGAGGGGAGCTCACGTTGAGCAGCAGTTTGGGCTCTTCCACAGCCGCAGACCGGAGTGGTGCAGATACAATATCCCTGCAATGTCCCCTGGTGCCGTCATCCCTGTGGCTCCCAGTGTTCCCACTGCCATTTCTGGCCGGGAAGTTAATCTTGCTCCTACTTAAAGGCTTCATTTTCTGTCACGGGAGGCTCCTGCCTTCCATCTCCTGAGGACATCCAAGTGTCACCGGGCAGTGGACGGCTCCTGGGGCGGATCCTGGGATTGTTCTGCAGGAAAGGTTAACAGCCGTTATTCTGCACTTGGCCATTTCCATCTGAGAATACAAATGATGTTTAAGGAGCAGGGAAAACACGATCCATTTCCCTCCTCAGAGGGGGAAGGCACCGAGCAGGCCAGGTAAGTGGGTTGCCACCGATCATGCAGGGAACCAGGCTCAAAATCCAGAATAAATACATCTCCTGAATCCAATTTCCAGTTCCTGGGTAGGAGGTTATTTTTCCCTGTCTCCTTCCTTTGTAGCAGGAGCTCTGTTGTGACAGTTACTAATGGGTTGCAATCACTGTGGGTCTTACACCAGCATGCAGTACAACTGGCAGGTGTAACAACAAGGCTCCAGTAAATAATCCATTTTGACACCCAGGAGAAGTTTATTTTATGTAAATAACGCTTGATTTAGGTCTGAATCATTGCAGAGACTCCTCCTGGTTCTGGGACCTTTTACTTGGGAGGGGAATTTTGGAAGGGGAACAGAGAGAGGGAAGTGCCCACACAAATACGCAGCTGGGATGTAACACAAACACCAACGTGGGATTTGAAAAGTCCACTGTAGGAATAAATGTTCCTTCTATAAATTGTACTCTACTTGCAGGTGAAAAACATCTTCCCATAAAGCCAGGAAACAGTAAATAATCCCTTGGAGCAATTGAAGACAGACACAGAATGGTCTCATCCCAAAAGAAAGGGTTCCACCCTTCAGCAAGGTGTTCCCTGGGGTGGGCTGGTCCCATGGCATAAACCAAGGGCCAGAATTCTCTGGCATAGAATCATAGAATCCCAGACTGGTTTGGGTTGGAAGGGAGGTTAAAGCCCACCCAGTGCCACCCCTGCCATGGCAGGGACACCTCCCACTGTCCCAGGCTGCTCCCAGCCCCAATGTCCAGCCTGGCCTTGGGCACTGCCAGGGATCCAGGGGCAGCCCCAGCTGCTCTGGGCACCCTGTGCCAGGGCCTGCCCACCCTGCCAGGGAACAATTCCTGCCCAATATCCCATCTAAATCTACCCTTCTTCAGCTTAAGGTCATTCCTTCTTGGTATCCAGATGGAAATGCGGGATGAAGGTTGTGGGAAGTTGGGATATTGGAGTCTACATCACACAGCAATGGAGGGCTCAGGACTGCAGGTGTTTGGGAATCCAGGGAGGATCTGGGGTTTATCTGAGGTAGTTTGATCTAATAGAAAATAGTCTATAAAAAGGCTTTTGCAAACACTGGTGGGAATTAGTCTTATGCAGAGAAAATATTGGAAATTATTTAAATTGCAGTGTAAGTATTTACTTTTCCTGGAATGAAATCACAGTGTCCTTGTCTCTCCAAAGCCTCAGTGCCTTCACTGGCAGCAGCTTCCTTTTGCCTGCACTGCTAAACCCAGAGTCATCAGAGGGCTTGACTCCTGGATTAACTTTAGTCACAGCCTTACTAACCCTACTTAAAAATGGCCAGTTTACTTCACTGAGTTGCTAAAGGATGTTCTGAATGCCTGTTCTGCTGCTCAGTCAAAATTAATGGTGCAGATCCATTGTTTTTAAGGAATATGCCCTGGGTTCTCTGGTTCTTCCTGAGACATCTGAGCTGTTACAGGGAATGTTTGTTTTTTTCTGTGGGGTATGAATTTAAGCAGAACTGTTTTTATGGGAAGTGTGATGTTGCTTGCATCGATTTGGCAACTGGGGAGACGGTGTTAGTGGGTGACCTTGAAAAATGTGATAAGTGGCAAGGGTGCTGAAAGGTTGAGGCACAAATGGGGTGGCTAAAAGCATATTTATTTCTAGCCTGTGCCAATGGAGAGGGGTGAAATCCATGATCTCTTCTCCACAAGAGGAAGCTCCTCAGTAGCCATGGAGTACTTTCCACCACGTTCATCTCAGCTCTGCAAAGAAAATATTCCCAGCTATGACGAGGTTATGTGAAACCTGGCAACAGGGAACCTGGAAGCCTCAAAGAAGAAAATGAAGGGGAAACTTTCAAAGTGAGACCCGTAGCTGCTGCAGTTTGTGTGGAAAAGGATACAGAAAATGGTTAAAAATAGAACAAAACTTGCATGAATAAAACTGTAAACGCCAGTTCTGCTCTGTGTGTAGCAGATGCAGGTGAGTGCAGTGTGTAACAGCAGAGTAAGGAAATTACAACCATTTCCCAATCCCACTCTGTCTGGGATGGAGCAAACACAACCCCCAGGGTGCAGATGGTTCCTGTACCACTTGGGCATCCACAGAAATATTTCTGTTTGCCAGAATGAAGTGGAGATTTTGGCTGTTGGTGATTAATTATTCTCAGCACAGTGACAATTTAGTAAATCAGCCTGAACTCTTCAAAGAAAGCTGGCAGGACCAGTCCCTATCCCTGAAGAAGATCCAGTTTGCTTGGGCAGGAGCATAGCTAATTAAGGACTTGCAGGAAAACCGAAAACATGGATAAAAAAGGAGTTTATAAAACATTATTGATGCCACCAGTTTGTGTTGTGTGAAACACACCGGGGTGCCTCTGAGCGGGCAGGGAATGGATTTATGGGTTTAGTGCAGCAGTGATGGGATGTCCTCTCCTGGTGGATCCCAGCCAGCTGAAGGAAACAGGAAATCAGGGGACTCAGAGGTGGATGCTGAACGAAAAAATTAGGCTGGACAAGTCTTCTTGGTGAAACATTTAAATGGAATTGTGCTTAGAGATACTGATGTGACAGCTGGAAGAGGAAGAAATCCTCCACCTCGTGCTGGCTACAAAATATCCTGGAGGTTTTACCAGGGAAATATTTAGGCAGAGTCAGAAAAATGGGAACAGAAAGTGGCATTCTTTGAGATTCCCCCGGTTCTAAGGAAAGCTTGAAGCCTCTAACAATCCAAATAATCAGAGACTTCTGCAACCAGGACTTCGTTGCTCTGACTAATTAAAATAACAGGGAAAAAGGAAAGCAGCTGTCATTTCTGCAATAATACTCATGGCCTGACACCACATGACAATATTCCTTATTTTCCAGGAGGATATTTGCTGTGTTTCCTCATGATTCCTCCAGATATTGGTTGTCTTTCCAAAGTATTTCCAAGGCAAATAGAAGTTGTGGTCCCTTATTATTCTTTCTCCAGTGTCTGTTTTTGTTTGAGCTCTTGCATTCCCATCCCTGGCAGTGCCCAAGGCCAGGCTGGACACTGGGGCCTGGAGAAGCCTGGGACAGTGGAAGGTGTCCCTGCCCAGGGCAGGGGTGGCACTGGGTGATTCCAACCCAAGCCATCCGGGATTCTGTGATTCCCTGGCACCTGGAGTAGCCCAGTGCAAGTCTTTGGATAAACCTTGAAATAAAATCAAGGGATGTATTTAATTAATACAGTGGTTGAGAAAGCCTCCTCCCATCCCCAGCTTATTCAGCTGGTTGCTTTGTGATCATGAGATTTAAGAGAAAAACCAACAAATCCATAAACCTGAATTCTTTGTATTTTCCTCCTGGGCTGTGAGGCTGCTGTGCCGTTGGAATTTTTCTCCATGGTCATGGAAATTGGAGAGGAGTTGTTGTTGCAGTGGCATTTGAGAGCCTCGAGGAATCAGCTGGTTCTGAGTTAAACTTCACAAAGAAACACGAGATTTTTTTGGCACAGTGCTAGACACAAGTATTGTTGCATTATTTCATGTTTCCCTCAATGGGAAATTCCCAAATACATCCTGTTTTTAAGTTGCATGCTAGAGGAATAATAGGCTTCTGGAGACAGATTAATTTATAAAGTGAAGAACTGAAATTCCTCCTTCAAAGATGTGACACTCATTTGAAGTCCTCACATTGTTGCAGGCACAATTGCTTCTCTCTGCTTTGTTTATCTCTAGGACTTGCATTAATTAGCACTTAGAAATGCTTTTGAAGAGTTTCATTCATCGAGTTCCTACTGAAACCATCTTTTAGAGCTCCAACTGACCTCTTCCAAGCAGCCCACACTGGAGGTTCAAATTTCTTGAACACATTGCTTTAATATTTTTGTCACTGCCATCAGCTTCTTTTGAAATAATTCAGAAAAGGTAAAAAACAAAGATTTGAAATTAAGCCACATGAAGTAGCATTTATTTAGCATATAATACATAACAGAATGAAGGTAACATTTTCACATTGGTATTTCTGCCTCTTGAAACCAAAACATCTGGAGCTATTTGAGGATTTGCTGCATTTTCCACTTGACGGGGAGGAGTCAGTCGCATTTCGGTTGCTGTCATCTCTGTGTCCTTTGTCCCTTTACTCTTTGAAGTGAAATTCAGTTTATTTTTCCTTGTCTGTGGGCTCAGACTGAGATGTGCCCACAGAACTACAGAATCCATAGGGCTGGAAAAGCCCTCCAAGGTCATCGACTCCAACCATTCCCCCAGCACTGCCAAGGCCACCACTAAACCTTGTGCCCAAGAACCACATCCACACATTTGTTCACAACTTTAGAGGACAAGGACCTGGATATTCCGAAATAATTCCAGTCCTTGGAGAGTGACAGAGGGTGGGGGGCTGTCCCTGCCCAGGCCAGCTGGCAGAGGGTCCCTGCCATCCCCAGGTGACGCTGCCTGGCACTGCAGACCCCCCTGGCCGGGCACTGCCAGGATTGATCTGTTTTCCTCTTCCTTCTGAGCTCGCCTTGTCTTAAGGGACAAAGAGTCAAAGCTTCTCCAAGTGAACATTCCAAGCCGGATGATAGGTGCTTTTAAACCAGAGGGAAGAGCAAACGAGAAGAGAAATAAAGAAAAGTGCTGACTTTATTCTCAACCTGGGGAGTCCTAGGCAGTGAAGGGAAGCATCTCCCTGCCATGGCACTGTAGCAAATTTCAGGAGGAAAATGGTTATTTCTTCTCTCAGGCCCAGCCATCTGTCACAGTTATTGAGACACTCCTGCTCCACTAAGTCTTGCAAAACTCTCACTGAAGTTGGGAAAGCTGAGGTGTCTTAAAGCAAAACCCACTTTCTGCTGGCAGAAAGCAGGAGGGAGCCTGAAATCTGAGGCTTTTGAAATGAAGATACACTTTCTTGGCTTTTGGTGAATCAGTCAGGACGCACGAAGCTGAGAACAGAATCAAAAGAGAAGCAAAAAAGGAAAAGTGGAGGACTGTGGGCTCTAACATGGTGCAGCTCCTCTGGGGAGGGACCCCACTCCAGCTGGTGAAGTGGAGCTGCTGAGGGTCAGGTGTGAGGTGCCCACCCCATCTCATAGATGCTTTGGAGAAGTGGTGATTTGCATTTTATGCTATGGAAAATCGTTGATCACTAAAAGGCAGATCAGCTTTTCGTGGGGCTGCTGTTCTTTACGAGGGAGGGTGTGATATGTGACTGTCCTAGTCCGGAGCCGACTGGAAGTCGTTCTGTTCTGGAGTCAACCCAGAAATTAATTTGCTTGTCTGAAAGCCAAACCTACCTTGTCTGCTCCCACGTGCTTTATTTACTGCTCCATCTTTTTGGAGCTCTTTGTCAATAGATTTACAAATACTGTCCGTTAGTGAGGAATTCTGAGGGAGAATTTTTTATACAGGATGTTTCCAGTGATCCTTCTACCTTCTACTTAATGTGCAATGTTTATTTATTGCCGTGTTGTATGATTGCAATAAACAATTGTAGCTGTCAGCTCCTTCTGATTAAATACCGTATTTGTTAAATAAATAAAATGATGGTAATGAACTGGGCCATTCTTTGCGTGTAATGTATGGCTTTCATATTTCTGACACTTGGGAAGATATATGAAATGCTGATGTGCAGGAGAAGGCTTGTAAATCAACAGGAGCTGCAAAAGATTTGGATCTGCTTCCTTGCAGAGGGTCATCTTTGCCATTAGAAACTCTGAGGGCACTTTTGACTTCTGTCTGGTCCAAGAGGAGCTGGTCTGAGGAGGAAGCCGGGCCCGGAGGATGCTCATTAAGAGCTGGTGGAGGAAGGATTTTAAGGCACACGAGCTCTCTCAGGATATGCAGAAGGATTTGTGCTCACAGTGAACGAACAGGTCAAGGTGCTGGGGCAGGATCACAGGTGGAGTCTCCATCCCTGCTCCCGACCAGCAGCACCCCCAGGTTGGCTCTGCTGCCGGGCTTGGTTATTGGTCCCAGCAGAGCCACAGCTGAGGAGCAGGGATTTTTTCCTCCTCAGATCCGGCTGTAGATAACGCCAAGGCAGATTGATAACTGGCAGAACCCGTCACGTGCACTTTTTAATTAAACAATTGGTTTTGTTTTCCTGCAAATTGAGCTGTGTTATTTGGTGGTGAAAGCTGTGGGTTTCTCTGCTGGTGGAGGTAAGGTGTTAAGTTTGGCTGCTGGAGGTGTTTCCAAGAGCTTCCTCGCAGCAGAGCTCAGCAATTCCCACCAATTCAGTAATTCATGTGCAAGGTACTCTCACATCTCCTCTTCATTTTATTCTCAGTATTCCGCAGAGCAGCCTTATCTCCACCTATCAATTATGGTGGTATTAATTTATATCGCTCTGTATCTCTCTCTTACCTCGCTGTTTGTCGCATGCTTGCTTAAAATATGTCAACGTCCCTGAGTCGGGCTCTGCAAAATGAGGCCAGAACTGAGCATTGCAGGGTTATTTATGTGCAAACACCACAGCAGAGGTTTGGTGGTGGGTTTGTTGTGGCTTTTTTTTCTGAGAGGGCTTAAATAATGAACAAAAATAAGATTTAAAAAAGTTGTCAGAAGAGTACCCAGAGATACCGTGCAAACAGGAAGCGTTTTGATTATGTTCGCTGGTGCAAAATTAGTAAAGAGTTTGAAATCGTCTTGTGCTTACAGATTCCATTGTTTTCAAAGAATAATTCCATCTATTTTAACATTTTCAAGTATAATTCCATTGGTAATAGCTCTTCCTTTGATTGTGAGCTGCGCTAATTGAAAGGTGTGGTGCAGTGTCTGTTTTGGCAGTTATGCTTATATCTTTTGTTTAAAAACTCAAAGTGTTGGCTTTCCTGTCCAGCCTTCCTTAGTATATTCTGTTTTGGTGATGTGATGACAGACTTACAGTGTGTTTCCTTGTGTGTATGGTAACAGATGTTTATGTGAATAACAGACTTTTTTATGAAGGCACACACTTTATAGCCAAATACTAATTAAAAATAATTGCATGTAAGCATTTTTGTTTATTCCCTGTTGTGCATCTTTAATCATTTGAAATCACCTGCAGTTGAAAACTGAGGCAAAGATTTGATACTGCAATTATAAGAGGCCATCTGACTCTATATTAGAAAGGAACAGCCACATATTTGAAGAGGAAATTATTACAAAAAGTGTGTGAATTCCTGCCCTCTTGGAATTTGCTTTTATACAGGATGAAAATACCAGCGCATGGTTTTGTTACACTAATAGAAGCTTAAGGTATCTTATCTCTCAAAACAATCGGTTCTTGACTGACTTCCTGTTCAGGACATATTCTGTGCACTAATAAGCTCATTACAAATATATTTTAATTAGACGTGTAACAGATGGTTCACAGTAAATACGGGCAGTGGTACTTTTTAAAGACTAGAGAAAAAATACAGGTTCTTTTTAAGGACTCAGCATCTCGGGTTGGATTTTATCAATAGCTGATTGAGTTAAGCAAAGGGAAAATTACTGTCAAAAGCACTTGAAGTCATGAAAGAAGTAAAAACTGAACAAACCCAAAGAAAACCCACCAAAGGCAGCGTTAGCAGAAGTGTGTGTGTTCAATAAAGACCAATCAATACTGAAATGAAAGGGACATTTTCTCAGGCTTCCAAAACACTTTAATCTTTCCCCATAAGCAAGGCAGAGTTTTATTCCAGATCCTGCCTGTCGCTGACGAGAGGCCACAACAATTCTCTCCCTGTGCTTTCCGGATCTTTCCGTCAGATCCGTGAAATAAATTAAAAATAAAACTCAGGACCTTGCTTGGCTCAGTTTCCTTTCCAGAGCAGAATTATTGGGAGGGCAAGGAAGGATCCCTCTCCCTGGAGGAGGGAGTGTGCCACGGCCAGCCCAAAGCAGATATCCATGGCTGTTTCCCAGTGCATTTTCCTGGCCGGGATGGGATCAGGAATCGCTGCCTGAGCTTCTGCAAGCCTTAGCTCCCATCTGATGTTCACAAATAGTACAGCAGGTGTTCATAACATATAAATCCACAGGTTTATAGATTTATGGAAGGCGGGGAGGTGCATCATAGGGACATTCAGGGGATGGTTCTGGTTCTGCACATTTTGTTTCTTGTTGTCATGGAGGAGTGAATGGGAACTGTTAATTGAGCCCGTGGTTTACAGGTTCCCAGCAAAAGGAATTGCTCTGCACAGGTTCATGAGAGGGGGAAATGGAGTAATTTAGATAAAATCCACTGTCATCCCTTCTGGAATTATCCAATCACAGAATCATGGAATGGTTTGGGTTGGAAGGGACCTCAAAGCCCATCCAGTGCCACCCCTGCCATGGGCAGGGACACCTCCCACTGTCCCAGGCTGCTCCAAGCCCCGTCCAACCAGGTCTTTGACTGGCTTTTACCTGGAGAAAACCTTTGTGAAGCAGCTTTGCGGTGGTTTGGAACAGGAAACAACTCCAAGTATTGTGCAGTCTGGAGTTAGTTCTTCCTATTGATTTAAAGATGAGAAACAAAGAGTGGTATCTCTTAAGAATATTTTCTCCTCTGCTTCTCTAATGCTGAATCTCATCTTGGGTGACATCCCTGCTGTGAGCCAAGAGTCCAGTGACAGTGTCCCACCCTTAGGCTGGTCTGGGGAACAGCTTTCATATATATATATATATACATATATAAATATAAATGTAGGAGGTGCAACAGATTATTGTGTCCACAATGTGTAAGGATCTGCAGGAGCCCAACTGGAGGTCCCCTGACTCCTCCAGCCTGTGCCACCACCAGGCTGTGGCTGCTCAGTAGGCGTGTGCCTGTCATTCCATCAGCCCCCATTCCCTGGACTATCAAATGTTATTGTTCTTTTTTACCTTCTGGAACCTAATATCTTAGGGTAAACACGGCTCAAAGGAGGATCCGGCAGAAAAAATTATATGATATTTGACCTTTTTGTAGCATAACATTTCTGGAAAATATTATCTCACATGAGATTTCGTGTAGTAGTGTTGGGATTAATTATGTGATAGATGTAGCACGATGTAAGAGCTTTTCACAGCGTGCTGGTGCGGGTAGGATAAAGCTGTCTGCAGTTCAGGCTGCAGAGTCACTGTGAGCATGTCTGGGGCTTTGGAGAAAGAGTCCTGGTTTCAAAGAGCCTTACCAGGCAGTAAATACACCCTCAGCCAATGGGATGCCCTCATAATCCAGCTTTTTTCTGCAGCTGCAGCACAGCACAGAGCAGGTGTTAAAATCACTAATAGTAAATAGCTGACTAATTCTGGTTCTAACCTTAATTATCAGCTGTGCTGCACTACTACCATGTCCACTTCCAAACCTATTCCCTGCTTTCACCATTTAAGCAGGAGCACATCAGGCTCACGGTGAGAAGCATTATGGGTGTCACTTAAGGTAAATGAGCAATTGTAAATTAAAGTCAACAGAGTAAGGATGGGTTTTTTAACCACCTGAGCAGCTGCTGGAGACTAGAGCTACTGGGAGAGCTGGTTCTGTCTGGTGGCTGACAATTGCTTGGTACCAGGATGTTATGAAGGTAAAAATTTGTGTGAGCATAAATGATGTGATCTATTTTTAGAGTGAAACTAGATCTCATCATGGTATATATAAAAAAAGAGGTTTGTCAGTAGAACACACTGTCAGGGGGTGTTTGGGTGAACTGGTTTGTGTGGATAAGGACTGGGAAGCAGCTTCTTCTCACATTAGTGGAGCTGAGTGACCAATGCAGACCTACATTTCCCTATTAACACTGGGGATGTTTTCCAGCTCTGACAGACTGGGCTTTTGTGGCAAGTTTTCCTTGGGATCATTTTTGGAGACAGAAGCTGTGGCTGCCCCTGGATCCCTGGCAGTGCCCAAGGCCAGGCTGGACATTGGGGCTGGGAGCAGCCTGGGAC
This sequence comes from Corvus brachyrhynchos, assembly GCF_000691975.1. Lineage (NCBI taxonomy): Eukaryota > Metazoa > Chordata > Aves > Passeriformes > Corvidae > Corvus > Corvus brachyrhynchos. Next base: position 1,509,288 of record NW_008238319.1, read on the forward strand.
AGTGGGAGGTGTCCCTGTCCATGGCAGGGGTGGCACTGGGTGGGCTTTGGGGTCCCCTCCAATCCAAACAATTCCATGATTCTTTGGTTCTGTCGCTCAGTCTTTGCTTTGTGCTTTTATTGCTGTCTTGTTGCCTTTTATGCTGGATTCAGATCCTTTCCCCCCAGTGCCATGCACAGGAACAGGTCCTGGAGAAACGTCCAGCACATTTCTTCTCCTGTTCATTGCAGTTTTAGAAAGAACAGAATACTCTGAAATTAAAAGATGACCTGAGAAGGGAGCAAAATGAGAATCAGAGGTGCCAGCAATGTACCTTGAGCCCTGGGAAAGAAATGCTATATCATGATTGCCCCTCTGGTTTATATTCCATTGGAAAACTAACGTGCTCAACCCCAGTGGCAATTAGAAATAAAAATCCAGTTTTAATTTGAAAAAAATATAGAATTTATGAGGGAGAAGAGAGGCAATCAGAACCCAGGGAAGGGCCATGCTGAGGGAAGGGTTAGGAGGCCCCAACCCTTTCGCAGAGGTGATTCTGGAATAGTGGGGAGAGAAATGGGGGGGAGGAATCATCCTGCGCTGGGCTGGGCCCAAGCTGGAGGTGAGGGAGGTACCTGAACACATCAGGAACTCCTTCCCAGAGCTCTCCCTCCAACATGAGGGTTTGCTATTTATGTGACATAAATTATATCTGAAGTTCCATCACGTTCCGCAGATTTTCCCTGGATTTGACTGGTAAAGGTGGTGGAGGCACAATTTGCAGGCAGATGTACTTGGCAGCACTTGCATCTCTCAAGGAGACAGTATTGACAACATTCCCAAAGACCTTTGGAAAAAAAATGCTGAAACTATGTGGTCTAATGTCTGTTCCTGGCCCGGATCACATCTTATAAGTTCTGCAGCTTTCTGCAGTTACATCACAGATTACATTATTTATTTTGCAATGCAGCAAACACAGCCATGGAGAAATGCTGGACAAATGGCTTTTTGCAAATATCCCCAGAAAAAAAGGAGTTTGTTATTGAAGTGCTTCGCGGGTGATATCACAGAAAAGTCCGAGATAGAAATATTCATAGTATTTTCTAATTTATTTACCTGTGTTTGGGCAGGCCTTTGAACTTTTTAACCATCCAATACAAGTTTTTCTGCTTTATTATTGTGCCTTGAGGGTATGAATGTCCAGTTTCACACTCAGATTGGACAGAGGCTGGGACAAAGTTCATTTCATATAGTATTTTAAGCAAAGTATTTGTGGCACCAAAAGTACAAAACTGGTGTCAGATATTCCTGACTGATTTCTATGGCAAAAATTGTCAATGAATTTCTCATTTTAAGAAGAAAAACTTTTCTATGGTGCAAAACAGTGGAAAATGAGAAAGGAATTCTTTTTTTCCCAATTTTAGCTTCCCATTCTGCTTTGAAGTTTGAAACCCCCTCCAGATTTCATTATAATTTAGGTGTGTTTTGATTTCAGTTGAAGTGATGTGGCGTTTTGCAGTATTTTAAATGATATTATGACATCTTTGCACATTTTGCTGCCTTTGTCCTCTGCTCATTTTTATTTCACACATTTTTTATTTCCAGAATCCAACAAAACCTGTTTTGAGTGTGAATTGTTTCTTGGATTATTAAGATTATTTTTTTTTTTAATGAAGCAGAATTTCCTAATTTTCAATCATATTTAAATTTCCAGCCTTTCAGAGGGCCTGGCTTGTTTTATGCACCAGCTGATGATCCCTATTCCAGGTTTATTCCTGTTTTTCCTGTGATTCCATCGCTATTCCAGCTGTGCAGGGCATCACACACTCCTTTAATTTTTTTGCTTCATCTGCTTCAGTCTGGGCTTGATGCAATCCCAGTCTTTTAATATCATTTGATCTCCATCAGGCGCTCCCAGTGTGATCCCTGCAGGAATTACAGCCTGGAAGTGCCCTGCAAGGCCTGGCCATCCCCCTCTCCCCCACTGACCTGTCCCTTCTTCTGCACCCAGACATGATTTGCTGAGCATCCCTTCTTTTTCCATCAACTTTGAACTCATTTGCCAAAATTTACTGAAGAGCTTCCGTGGCGAAATCTGGGGAATATATTTTTATTCTGATAGAAATAAAATTGTGACTGGAATTGCATTTCTAGGGAATAAACGCTGGATGCAGGATTGATGATTAAATCATCTGATTTTACTGCCGTACATTAAAAAGTGCTAGAAACAAATTTAATTGTTTTTACAGTAAACATTTAATCACTATTGGTGAAATGATTATTTATATGGGAGGGATGGAGCAGGGAATGTTTGGCAGTCACAGAAGGAAAAGACTCTCACGTCATCCATCCGCTCGCTCTGCTGGGGCTGTCTGGAGAGGTCCTTCCACTCTTCCCACTGGGACACTGATGCTCAGCTCTATCTTTTATTTCTATTTAATTTTTTTGCAGTTATAATTTCCCTAAACTGATTTCAGAAAAGAACTGCAGCTTTAATTATTTGATTCTTTTGATTAACTATCTTAAAATAAACATTATGCTACTCTTTCCATCCCTTCCCTTTTTTCATTACTTATCCAACTCGTGCTGTTCATTAATCTTGGGGGTTTTCCGTGACACCCTAATGGCTCCTGCTGCCCAGCAATCATTATCCCCGTGCAACTTGTCACCAGCTCTTCCATCCATCAGCCCCTCTCATCTGTCAGGGCTGCGGCTCTGCCACGGCACCAGCCAGGCCCCTCCGCCTGCCCCGGCCACTGGAAATCCACCAAATCCTCCATTTCTCATCCTTGGGTGCTAACCTGGTGTTAACCCCGCCAGATCCATAAAATTAAGGCTGGAGAGGACATAATGTAGGTGACACCCCGGGTGAGGAGCGGGTACTGAGATGTCTTTGCTGGTGTTTCACTTCTGCCCCATGTTCTGGGTGAGACTTGCTGGGTTTTGCTGTAAACTTCCAGTTGTGCACCTCGGACACTCAAAAAAATGGGAAGCTGAGCTCTAAATTCCATGAGAACAGCATAAACATATATTAATATACATAAATACAGTCGGTTTTCTCCCAGTTCTTTCAGACTCTACCAGCTGCTGTTTCCAAAGTTTTCTCCTAGATCACGAAGTCTGGAACCCTTTTCCCAAAGGGAAAACCAAACCCCTGAAAGACTGCCATTCCCAAAAGCTCAGGCCCCCAAATAAAAATGTGAAATATTGTGAAAGCTGGTTATAAACCCCTGAGCAGCCTTGGGAAGAAAGGTGGAGTTGCACTTGGGTTTCCAAGATCTCCCTGTGCACCTCTGCCCTCCCAGAGCTGAGGGGATGCAGGACCCGGGTGTTCGTTCAGCCTGTGGATCTCACTGAGAGCTCCATGATTAACTCAGAAACTCTCCCAGCTTTGCAGACAGCAAAGAGACCCCTTTGAATTGCAGAGGGTTTTGAGATGACTGAAGGGAAACTTCTTTGTGCACAACGTGTCAGCAAAGCCAGAGGGTGCTTTGGCTGGAGGATGTTTGACCCTTTCCTTGACCACCCATTAAATTCCACCACAAATCCCATTTTCATCTCATCTCGTGCTTCTTCACCCTCCCATGGAACATCCTGTTAGCAATTTGTGGAAGTCTCTTGCCTGGAATATCCCTGCTCCACCAGACTGTTGACTCCAATTTCATAAATGTGTAAGAAGTGAGCAAATTAAGTAGTATGAACTCTGACAGTCCTCTGACACTGCCAGTGTAGTGTACTGGCCCACACATGCTGTACAGCATAATGATTACATTACAATCTTGTGATATTATTCAAAATGACTTCAGATAAATGAATGATAAACTAGGGGTTATGCTTCCTTTATTACAGGGCTGATAAGGTAGCTAATCAGTGTCCAAGTATATGTCATTACATAAATTATGAACCAGGGTTTGATGTGTATTCCCCAAGAGCCGGCGCCCGAGTGTCATCTGGTGTGAGGCTGCAGCCTGAAAAATGAATTCTGAAAACAACAGTCGGTTTTGTTCCAACTGTATTAATAAATTACTAATAAATAACCTTAAAAGGTTGCAGGAGAGTCCTTTAATCTATTAGCAGAATTTCATACCAACGAATCCTGCATTTTCTTTCATATAAAAGATTAACTTCCCGTGCAAGGAGTTGAACCCTCACGGCCCCTCTGAAGGAATGATCTTTTGACAGCTGTGGAAAGAATAAATAAGGCATTCAGATTGCTCTTCTCCCGCCTGGCATGAAGTCAGGGCAGGTGGGAAAGCCTCATGGACAGGACTGAACCCCTCTGTAAGCCCCTAAGTGATTTTGGTAAATGCAGGTGCTGCCCATCCCAATCTTCTTCTCAAGGTGGATGGACCTCAGTAGAAAGATGAATCCAGGAGAATCACTGAGTTTGGAAAAGTCCTGTAAGGTTGTTGAGGCCAACCATAAACCATGATCCTCTCCCTGATGCATCCTCTTGTTCACCCCTAAATACCACTTGTGTGAAATGACCCAGCAGGAACTTTGCTGACTGAAATGTTTTCCCCAAAACTCTGCTCAGACCTGATCCTTTCAGCAAAGAGCTCATGAGCAGCCCCTCTAGAGCTCCACGTATTATTTATAGGGAGTAAGAGTTCTTAAACTGGCCTGCTCTCTAGGCAGTCAAACTAAGCATCTATTAAAATAGATATTATTTGAAAAGCTGTAATATACACTTGCTTTAGATGTCTTGATTCTATACTTTTCTGAAAAATACTCCAAAATCCTATGAATCAGGAGCAATGTAGGCTTTTCCAAGAAATTTTAAAATATGAAGATATGGGGGTTTTTTCCCCCACGGTGAAAACTGTTTATGCAAAGGGGAGAAAATGCTTCTTCTGTAGAACATTTTCTGTTGCAGGCCCTTTTTGAATGTGCTTGACCCTCTCTGTGAGCCCACAGAGTCGAGGAATGCTGAGAGTGGAGGGGACAACATTTGACTGCAGTTACATGGACACAAATCCACTACACTCAGGTCTGTGTGTCTGACAAGACTTCAAGCTTGAGTTCGTCTTAACTGCAACAGAACTGAGCACATTCGAGTGAAGATTGACTTACAGAGCACTCGGATTTACAGATACTCCCAGCAATGTTTACATAGTTCTCTGGGTGTTTCAGCTCTAATCCTATTGCTATCAGAATTCACTTTAAACCTTATTTTTCATTTAGTTGCTGAAATATAGTTGGAGAGTCACTTGCGACTTGAATGAGCCTAAGAGAAAGAAATGGGGCTTTTCCTTTTAGTGGTGCCGAGGTGGAGCTGCTCCTGCAGTGCCTGCAGGCATGGCTGAGATGTAGGATGATGATGTGGCAATAACCTCATTAGGTATTTTGGGTGGATATTTGCTTGTCCTGGGCTGTGTTAGCAGTAGAGGTTGGTCCTCCAACCAGTCAGCATCTTGTGTCAGGATGAGGAGTGGATTCAAAGTGACAGAGAGTAGGTTTAAAATTAGGCAAAAGTTCCTTAGTTTTCAAATTAGGAATTAAATTAGGAGTTTTAGGTTGGGACTTTTTTAAATTAGGAATTCTAAATTTTTAAAAAGGGGTGGTGAGGCCCTGGCACAGGTTGCCCTGTGGCTGCCCCATCCCTGGGAACGCTCAAGGCCAGGCTGGACGAAGCTCCAAGCAAAACCTGGTTGCATTTAATGCATTCAAATTATTTTCATTGATTATGATATGCAAATGTAAGCACAAGGAATCTCCTACAAACTCTTTCGTTGTTCCTGTCTCAGGCTTTAGGAACACAGCATCAGCTCTTCCCAGGAGTTGTTTCTTTGGGGCTCAGTTGTTGTAATTCGCATCAGAGGTACCAGGTCACGCAGGATGACGCCGGTGGTGGCACCAGCCCTCGAGCCCCTCTTGTCTGACTGAAAACAAGACAAAGGCAGTGAAATGGAAGAAGACAAAGAGGGCAAGAGCAGCAGCAATCAGATAATGCCATGTGCTGACTGAGATCTGAGCTGGGTGGCTCTGAATCATCCGAAAGGACTATTAAAATTAAATTCATTAAACGCTGTACACTTGGATTGCTCCTCAACCATCAACAATTTGTCCACTTTTTTGCAGCTGTCAGAACCATCTAAGAGACTGATGAGATTTGGATGTTTTGAATAAACATCTAAATTCTGCATGTTTACCAAAATCAAATCCCAAAGTAGGCAGCACTCTCTGATCATTAGTGAGAACTCATCAGCTGTAAGCGAGAGATCAGTTCCTTCACTTCAGCTCTTCAAAAACCCTCTCTTCAGGAAAAAAGAGCAGCAGGAAGTGAAAATTTGCCTTAACCAATACATAAGTAAGTTTTGAACCCACCACCAGCTCATGGGAGGTCACAGCAATGATGAATGAGGGTCCCTGGGAGTCCCCACATCCTCATCCTCTCTCAGCTGTGAGTCTCTGGAACTTAGTATTCATCAGATGAAAAAAATGTTCCAGGAAAAACTCAGACTAGGGAAAAATCTGGCTTAAATGGATTAGCTGTGCAGAGCTCAGTTGGCACGTTACATATTTCAACAAGACTTTAAATATTGAGGTAGAATTTTCCCATTTTCACTATGCTGAAGCTTCCTACCTGCTCCTGATCACAGCCCATGGACCACGGGGGGCTGGGAGGTGGATGTTTGTACAGTCCATGATCTCCAACACTTCCATGGGCACCTGGATGAGCTCCTGGCAAAGGGAGGGGCTGCAGCTTGCACCCACCCAGGGTGCTCCTTACAGGGGGCTGGACTGGATGAGCTTTTAAAGGTCTCTTCCAACACAAACCATTATAGGATTCAATGATTCCATGATTGCTGCACTTGGGGTGGGTGGGAGGACATGGAAACTACAGGTGAAAGCTTTGGTATAGTGAAGTTCATGGAATCCTGGAATGGTTTGGGTGGGAAGGGACCTTAAGCCCACCCAGTGCCCGCCGCGCCATGGTGAGACACCAGCCCCAGCTGCTCTGGGCACCCTGTGCCAGGGCCTGCCCACCCTCCCAGGGAACATTTCCTTCCCAGTATCCCATCCAGCCCTGTTCTTTGGCACTGGGAAGCCATTCCCAATGTCCTGGCACTGTCTGCCCATCTAAAAAGTCACTCTGCTCCTTTTTTATAATCCCCCTTCAGGTACTGGAAGACCACAGTGCCCGGATCCTTCTTTTCTCCAAATTAGCTGCAGGATTCCTGGTTTTTAGGGCCAAAGCACCAATTGCTCTGCAAACCCAGGGCCTGTGGTCCTTGCTCAAGGCTCTGGGTGGGATGGGTTGTCATGGGCTGGGTGTGGGATGCTGCAGTGTGGGGATGTCCCACCAGCCAAGGGCACCTCGGGCCCCTGGAACTGGGTTCTCACATCCTGAAAAAATCACGAGAAGTCCTTTGACTCTTTAATCCAGCCATAGACTGAGAACTGCAAGCAGGATCTTTATCAAAGAACTTCTAAAAAATGAAATGCAGAAGCAGAACAATCCCTTTATCATCCAAAATGATGACAAATGGCAGTTTGAAAGTAGAACAATTTGTTCTCATATAGAAGCACAGGACCTGAACTGGGTCTATATTTTTTTCACTCTTAGACTATTCTCATCAGTTGCTTCATGCTCGTATTAATAACAATTAATTATAATTTTATCCTGATGTAACTCTGTTGACTGAAATAGAGTCACACAGGGGATTAATTTGGTCCAGGATACTTTTCCATCACTTCATTTCTTGCCTGTGTTTTTTCAGAGCATTATTAGAATAAATTAATTTGAATATGGTTAATTGTTCAATTGTAAGTTGAAAAGCTAAACTTATTCTCCAGATTCTCCAAACAGAAAACCTCTGATTCTCCTCAGCAAATATTTACAGCCTGGGACTTGGGCAGTGAGTGAGGATGCAGCCGCCACGATGGGAGGACAATGGCAATTTTTAAACCCCAAACACCATATTTACAAAGTCTGTTGCACACAATGGACAATATTGTAAAAGAAAAATATAATGCATGTGCACAATAAGGTGAGAGCAAATACGTTTTCATTTTTTATTTTGTTGACTGGTATACAAGGTTCTAAAAAGGGATTTTTTTTTTTCCCTTTGTGAAGAACGCACTACAGATTTACAATACCATATTCCACTGTATACATTTGCTAACAAAAAATACCACTACTGTATCCACACCAGTGACAAATCTGCCAGGAAGTGACTAGTTGATATGCCTTTTTATTACTGCAGCTGCCTTGTTTTTTCTAGTCAAAATAAAAGAAAATCACAGGATCCTTAAAATAATAGCTGACAGCAGGTAGTTACTGAGAAATGCATGTCCCTGGCTCTTAACTTTGTAGCATCCATCCAGATGGCAGATTAGAGGCTGGGATCTGCAGGTTGGTGACAAATACATGGGTAATAGCATTCAGCTTGCCTAACTGTAAAAGTGAATTCACTATTCCTCTTTGATTGTAGACCTGACATGTCAGATGAGAGGAGCCTCTGGAAGAAGCTGCCAAAGCAATAGCACAAATAAATGCCAGACACAGGCGCTGCTTGATGTGGGATTACAAACACGGTGCCCGTCATCAATTCAAATTTAGCTGCGATGTGAAGCCAGCGGAGGGGGAACATCGCACGAGCAGCAGGAGCACGGGGCCCTGGCGGGTACCTGGGCATGGATACCGGAGGCAGGAGGCCCCCAAAGGCCTCTCCCCGTGGAGATCGGGTTTGCCAGGGGGAAGGAAAGCTGCTGGAATTGCCCTCCTGACATCTGGCACGTGGGGTGCTGAGGAGCCACAGCCTGATTTGCCCCTCTGCCCTTCCCTGGGCTGTGTTATCAATCCCTTGACTTTGGAGCAGCTCTGAGCCATTTCCCTCTCGAACTCTTCTTATTTTTTTTATTTCCTCGCACTCTTTATTTTTTTAAATTTTATTTTTCCCCTTTCTTTCTTTTCCTGAGAAGCGCAAAACCAAACTCGGGAATGAGGCAGTGCCAGCTCACTCCTCATCTCTGAATGCTGACTTTGCACAGGGAGAGTCTTCCAGACCCCAATTACTCCAGCCAATAATTAGGTGTGGATGCCAGCTGAGGGTGTCTGGGTTGGGCCTCTCTCTCTGCATTAGTTACAGGGCACAAATCCCATGTTGGGGGAGCCTTTCATTGTTATTGCATGGAAAACATCCTGCTAGGAACAGAAATGATGGTTTCTAGGGCTTCCAGCAATCCAGTGTCACTCAGAACACTCATACTTTTAATGCTGGAGTTGTGAAGAAGGTGCTGAAAAAGGCAGAACAAGCTCCCATACTGTGGGAGGAACTTTATCCCAGTATTCCTATTTCACCTCTTTTGCACTGTCATGTTATCCAAATAAAAATACAATGTCTTGTCATAATCTTTACATGTCTTGTTTATTCAATGAAGATGAAGAGTGGCATTTTTGGTGGTGGTTGGAAAGATGCAGGTAGG
>NW_008238319.1:1518724-1526141 GCF_000691975.1 Corvus brachyrhynchos
GAGCTTCACATTCAGAGTTGCCTTCAAACTCCAGGCTGCTCTTCCTTTGACAGGAATAAAGCACTATCCATTGAAGCCAGCTTTTTAAAAAGTAAAGGTTATGTAAATCTCAGGAAATCCCACTTTATATATGGATTTGTTCAACAGGTGTGTGTAAGATAACATGAAAAAACACGGCAGATTAAAAAAACCCTGTTTAAATAGTATAAATAAGTATAAATGCATATTCTAAAATGTCTATTTGTGATTGTGTATTTTACCTTGACTGATGACATCCTCTCTTCCTATAGAATCGTGGAATATTCTGAGTTGGAAAGGACCCATCAGGATTATCCATTCCAGCCCCTGGCCCTGCCCAGACCCCCCAACAACCCCACCCTGGGCATCCCTGGCAGCGCTGTCCAAACGCTCCTGGAGCTCTGGCAGCCTCGGGGCCGTGCCCATTCCCTGGGGAGCCTGGGCAGTGCCCAGCACCCTCTGGGGGAAGAACCTTTCCCTGATATCCAAACTAAGCCCTCCCCTGGCACCACTTCAGGCCATTCTTAACAGCTTCTTTACCCCACAGCTTTCGCTCTTCTGTCCCTCTTTTATTACTTATATAACAAACTGCATCGAAAAGCCAAACTCAAGAAAGGCAATGAAAGTTCAATGTCAAACTGCTGACTAAAATTTTGCAAAAATCAAGTCCCTCCTTCTTGATCATGGAGGAATTAGCTGGGACTGCTGCATGGCTATCACTTATATCCTGAAAAAAAGTGATCCTCTTGCTGTCTCCTTCCTCCAGCAGGACTTAAGTCCCCCCAGCCCATCTTCCCAGGGCACAGGAGTCCCAGCACTGAAGGTTAAGTCGTGCTTTACATCTCACAGGTTTAAAGGCTGAATTCTGTCTTAATTTAGGGCATTTAAAGCTGTGTAAGCAGAAGCAGAATTTGGCCTAATTCTGTAATCTTTTTGCTCAAAATTAAAGCTTAGCAGATGAGAATGAGCTTTTTGTTTCTGCCATTGTATTAAACTGTTATCTTCCCCATCTGAAAAAGCTTTTGCAGATCGAGGAGACCTGCAGTTCTATTGAATTGTTCTGTGTTGCTGCAGTGAAAACTGAGGATTATTCTATTTAGATCAACAAGCTGAAAAGTAAAACAAAGAAGTCAAAATCCAAAATCTTTTAAAGAGAATACAGAATAATGACTGTATCTACCAGGTTTTGTACTGATCAAGTTTTAATGTTTCACTTAATTTGCCCTGATATTTAAAGCACAACCCTTCCCCACCTCCCCTTAGCACCCACACAAAGTTTCTTTGCTGAAGATCTGCTTTTCCCAGAGCTGATTTATTGCCCACAACTCTCAGTGTTCCTGCATCATTTTTATCCTAACTGATACTGATGCTCAAATAATTCTGTTTACCAGCTAGTCATCTAATCATCGCTTTACATAATCATATTTATATTAAGGAGATAGGAACAATTAACTTTGTTTTAAGTGTAGTTATTTGAAATACAGTAGTGGTAATATCTGCCAGAAGCAAATAAACATATTAGCAGGAAATGCTTAAATGATCTGGATAACCCTATGAGCCAGCATAGCAGGTGGTAATATCCTGTTTTTAAATTACATTTCAGCAAGTGAACATAATAAATCCTCTTGTGTTATATATTTCGCTGGTAGCAACTTATACTCACATTATTCTATTTGACCTCATTACTGCTAATCATTATCACATTTTTAATAGCTGCCACAGTGAGTGAAACAGTTAATACAGTATTTCTTGCCGAAAGAGAGCCTGTCAGGTTATTGATGACAAATTAAAATTAATAAAGAAGATCTGTGTTGAATTTGAGGGAATGGAATAACTGCGAGCATCCAGATGATTGGAAAGGCCTCTGGGGTACTCTGTGAAGAGTAATGTTTTTGGTGTACGTGTATTGTCTTGAAAGGAACGCTAAAACTGCCAAATCTCTGCTTTTGCCTGGAAGACTTCCTGAAATAGGAGCTGTATTCTTTTGGCCCTCATCACATGTAATTTATCCCTGGGAGAGTTATTTCCTGCTCTGTACACCTCCGCTCGCTGCTGCAATAACAGCCCGTTGTTGGGGCTCCACACTTTTATTTACCTCGCTGAGGATCTTTACAAGAACCATCACCGCCAGGGCCGGATGAGGCAGTAAACAAGTAGAACTCCAATGCTGAATTCCTGCCTGGAAATTTAGCCTATTGCTATTTAGTTAAAACTTTCTGGGGCTCTTCAATCCTCCTCGCAGCGGCGGCAAAGCATCACTGCCCCGTGTCTGGGCCACGGCGCTGACGGCGGGTACTGGGCACTCACTAACTGGTTTTATAAAAAATTAATGCATTTGCATATCCTCTGAATGCTCCTGCTTGTGTTTATTAGAGGTGAGGGCTCTGTGGGGAGAGGGCGGCATGGCGGGAGCTGTTCCCTGTAGAGGAGGGGCCATTCAAGGCCATCCCGAGGTCCTGAATTAATTGCATGTCGCAGTATTAGCTCAGTCCTTAGCAGACAGGAGCCCACACCGCAGAATCACCACACATAATTTTGACTGTGCCCAGGAGGCAGACCAGGGAGACTGAATTATCTCTTACCAAAAGAGAAAGTAGTCCTTTGAGGTCAACAGCGGAGGTCGTCGGTGGGTCAGCGCACAGAAACACCAATGCGAGATCTGCCCTAAAAAGGGAAAAAATAATGGGCCAATTACCGCGCGTAAGCAACTCATGCAGAATTCCTTCAAACAAAGGGGTTTTCTTTTGGAATAGAGAAGGAACCAGCAGCAGTTAACAGAAGTAGCATTTCAGGGAGGTACTTGCATGAATTTTTTGGAAAGGAAAATAGAAGGTGTTGCCATTAATTGCTTGGGAGCCGTTAAGTGGCAGAACGGCTGTGTAGCGTTCAGCAGATTCATCCGTATTTCCTCAGAGTATGAAACAAAGGTCTGGGGGGTCATAGGCTCTTCTGGTCACTGATATTGGTACACTTTGCATACAAAAAGGTGACATCTTAGCTCTAAAACATCACCCAAATGAGGAGCAGCCAAAAATAAGATTGTCCCTTTTAGGAGCTACGTTTCTTTTAGGAGTTTTGTCTCTTGTAGGACTTACTGAGAAGTAACCCTGTTTGGAGCAGGGGGAGGTGGTGTTATGGACTTACAAGTTTTAGAAAAGTGGAACAAGTCTGAGAGGTTTAAACACTGTCTCAAGGTTCAACCACAGCAAACCCTTTCCCCACCGCTGGCCTGAGACATGGTCCTTTTGGAGTCCTGACACTCAGCAGTCGTATGTGCAATTAAAAGATGTCAGGGAGGATATCAGGGAAAGGTTCTTCCCCAGAGGGTGCTGGGCACTGCCCAGGCTCCCCAGGGAATGGGCACGGCCCCGAGGCTGCCAGAGCTCCAGGAGCGTTTGGACAGCGCTGCCAGGGATGCCCAGGGTGGGGTTGTTGGGGGGTCTGGGCAGGGCCAGGGGCTGGAATGGATGATCCTGTGGGTCCCTTCCAGCTCAGGACATTCCATGATTCTGTGATTTAGGTCTTCATCTGCGCCTAGAAATGCACCTCCTCACACAGGATGGAAGGGCACCAAGAGCCCCAGCACTGAAGATACAACTTGTGTGGTTGACAAATACCACTCCAGTTGCTCTGCCGGTGAAATTTGAAATAAAAATATAGGAAATGAGGAGTTAATTCAATTAAACATTTTCCCACCCACATTTTACCTTTCCTCACCACTCAGGGGAATCATTCATGGAAAGTATATCACCAGCAGACTTATTTTTACCATTATTTTTAACTTAATGAGTATACCTTCCACATCAGAGGGAAAGTACAAAGGTTAAATTTTACATTAAGAGCACATTGCAACATGGTATGCAAATATCCCTATGCAAATCCAGAGCCGGCAGAAGATAAATGTGTTATATTTTTAACCAGTTAACTATGACTGTGAAGTATGGTGCAAGATATTCAGTAGTTTCATTTTATATCTTTCTTGTAAATAATGCATAAAGTATGTAGATGTTGTCAAAATATGATGAAGCTATTAGCTTTATAGTTTTCATAGTTAAGAATGTGTTCAGCATGTAGCTCCTAATAACTCATTTCGAAACGCAGACACCATTATAAAATATTTCTTGTTCAAGTGAACGTTATCATGTGACATAACGATTTTGCTTAAAACCAAGTTAAATGAGGAGTAAAATTAAACAATATTGCATGAATTGTGTTTGACTAATTTTGTGTCACATTATATTAGCCGAGCTTTCAAAATATGTGTTAATGACAAATAGTGTAAGCCCCTAACATACTTTATATGTCTGTAAAATCACCCCTAAGTCATTAGCTTTTAAAGGTTCATTTTGTTTGCAGTTTTTGTAGCCACTGGCTTTTTAGTGATTACTTTTGTCTATGAAACTAGACATGATTAAAAAAGAGATATTTTACATAAGTCTTTGGGACTTATTGCCATATTACGGGGGCACAGTGTGTGCATTAAAACAATGCCTAATAATTGATGAGCTCTACACTTTGGAGGTAAACAGAGTTAAGGGTGAATTTTAATGTTTACATCGTATTTACATAAGAATCACGCTGAGCTCTTAATCAACAGTTTGTTTCTTTTACATCTGGATTTATCCATTCCCTGCTACAAGAATCTTTCATTCCAAAGGCAACAAAAGTCTTATGGATCCCTGGATTTAATTCAAAAATTGTAGGATCACAGAATCCCAGATTGTTCTGGGTTGGAAGGACCTCAAAGATCCTCTCTTTCCACCCCTGCCATGGGCAGGGACACCTTCCCAGGTTGTTCAGTGCTCCATCCAGCCTGGCCTTGGACACTTCCAGGGATGGGGCAGCCACAAAAATGCCCAAATTTGTCTCAATAAGGTAAGTGCCTACTTTTGACACGGTGTGAGTCCACCAGAGTTCAGCAGTAGGGACTCGCAGCCTTCACATCATGAGTGGAGAAGCTTCTTTAGACTTGTTGTCTCTGGAGTGAGACTGTATATGTTATACTCATATATATGTAATGTGTATATATATTTATATTGATAGATATGAAATCTATATTTCATTTATCCATACATTTATATATACACACACATATGTATGCATATATGGGTATATATAAATACATATATTCATCTGTCTATAAATCTATCAATCTAACATTTATTTATTCTTATTTATATATAATACATACACACAAATATATATACATATATAGATATCTGTATATATTCATATATATCTCTATATTTGTATAGAGAGATAAAGAGATATCTATCTAGAGAGAGAAATATATGAAATAGATGATAAATCTATACCTATCTATCTATCTATAAAGGGGTGCGGTTGCTAAAACAGAGCAGGGTAAAAATCTGCACCAGTTTCTGTTCTGGACAGGACTTCGGATGTAACCAAGCCTCCACACCCCAATAGACATCTCCAGTCTTTATTTAGCCATTTTCCTGAATTTGTCTGTTATTTTCTCCCCCTCTGTCCCATCACAGGAATTTCAAAGAGGTGTCTGCCCCAGCACTGGTCGCTGGGAAACACAGCCTGGTCTTTCCAGGTGACACCAGGCAGGGATAACCTCAGCTCTTGAGTCTCTCCTCAGAGGGTAAAAAAGACTCTTTATGTGGTGATCTCTTCCTATATATATTTAGTTATTAAAGAAAAAGGGAAAAAAGTCCCTCTCTATGGACTGGAAAGATTCTGGCTGGCTGTGGGAGGTAAGGGCAGGACACTGATGGGGGTGAGAAGGTGCAAGTGAAGGCAATGTGGTGTTTTTCAGTGTTTCAATGCTCAACTTCTTTGATAAAATCTTCATTCTGCCCACCCTACCCCGGTGCCTTAGAAAGCTACAGCTTTATCTCCAGAATTTTCCCTCTGGACACTTGTCAGAACAAAGAGTATGGACTTTGCATATCATTTATCCTCTTGTATATAAGGAGCTTGTCACATCTTAATGTTGAACCTCACCAGAGAGCAGACCTCTCGAGCACTCCGAGCTCTGTTTTGCATTTGGGTGGGAAAAGCGGATCCACGGGGCCGCTCCAGCTCCTGCTGTGTCCTCACTGTGCCCCTGCTCCTGCCGTGCCACCCATGCCATGGGCTCCCTGCGATGGAGGAGGGGGAGTAACAACCTGGGAAAGCATGGGGTCCGCTGGAAATCACTTCTAGGTGGCCAAATTCCTTTATTCATGGCTTTCATCACACTTCTGATGTGCTTTTGTAGGGTGCCCATGATATTAAAATGCCTCAACTTCTTTGGCAATTCAGTCAGGGTATTGAGCTGGTGCTATTTGTGTGCATCCTACTTTGGAAAATAAAAAAAAGCAATCCTCGAATTGCATCCTGTAAATGCCCTGTTACATTGCCATGGTTTGATCCAAAGCTTTCGGAACAATGGTGTGGCCATGGTTTGCTGTGGAAGAAAGACTTTAGTGTCACCTGGCAGGAGACAGGGAGGATGTGGGTCCTGTGGCTGAGGGGGGAGAGGCTCTCCTGGGCCCTGATCGCTCATCCATGGCCGAGGTCCCAGTGTGGCACCTGGGTGAAGAGGTGCTCCATGAAGTGCCAGGAGCTGGGTGAAGAAATGGGGCATGAACATCTCTCTGCTCCTTTGGTTTCTCAGAATAAAGGTCACAGTGAAGACCTTTCACAGTGGGAGGAACTGAACATTCCTGACACGGTGATCGCTGAGGAAAGATGATCCTCAGACATCAGAGATAACACAGCTTCTAGCTGAAGATATTTCCTTATCCGTGGGACTTTCCTGCGTTGCACTTGGCTCTTCAAGTCCTTTGCATGCCAGAATATTTAGTAACAGCATTCTGCTACCAGGTGAAATACATTCTGAGTACTGGTGGGTTTTGTGCAAGACCCACTGAGATCCCTCCACTTTGCTGAGTCCCAAATGAGTCACGTGGAAGCTCAGTGGGCTTCCTGACAATTCTCAGAAGAGAAAAGCTGTCAAGGAGCGCCTTGAACACCAGAATAGTTGGAGATGGGCCTGGTCATATTGGTTAATACTCTGCTGGCTCCTGATTAATACTCTGGGTTCCATCGATCCCGAAGCTCTGCCACAGTGGTACCCTGAGCTGATGGAACTGGGTATTTCCACAGCTATTTCTGGAAGATCAGGAGAAGAAAAACAAAGCAGGTGAAATGGATAGCTCGCAGTGAAGCTGTTTAAATATTGATAAAACAGTTAGCTAAGATTCAGGATCCATTTAACATAGCCAAATTTGATATGTTAAGATGAATAATTGCTCTTCTGTAATACCATTCCACTTATTTATTTATTTAATCCTTAAAATCTTATCACTACTTTCCCTATGAGTTGATGAAAGATTCGGAAAGTCCTGTATTGTCCTTGCATCAGACTCTGAATGATCATCAAATG
>NW_008238319.1:1526161-1545597 GCF_000691975.1 Corvus brachyrhynchos
GAAAGAGTTGTTGATTTTCTTTTCCATGTTGAGATCAGAATTTGGAAATGAAAAAAAAGGAAAAGGAAAAGGAAAAAAAAGGAAAAGAAAAGGAAAAGGAAAAGGAAGAGGAAAAGGAGAAGAGAAGAGAGAAGAGAGAAACTCTTATCTGCCCAAACAAGATCATTTCAAAGAAGAAAAAAAAAAAAAAAAGTCAGTCATTTATTTCCAAACTGGAAAATTGCAATATTACAACAAGAAATAATCCATAAAATAATTTAGAAATAGCTTTTAAAATTAGGATAAAAGCTGTCAATATTTTTAGAATGCAAGAGTTACATCTGAAGGAAAATATTTAATGTTTTAAATTCACCAGTGCTCCCCAGACCCTGTAGTACAGCCCAGTGTATGCTTAGAAAGAGCTACTTCATCTATTTAATTAAGAGAAACTACTATCAAAGCAGATTTCGCATTTAAAATTCGTGTTTAAACTTCTCACAGATTAAGTGAGCTTAAACAGTTGCTATTCCTGACTTTAACAGCATTATAAAATACATTAGAGATTGAGAGGATAAAATTCTGCCATGTTAGGTTATAACCTAACTGCTATTTGCAGTTGTAAGGACTACTAATGGCGCAGGGACAAGATTTATTATAGCAAAGACATCCTGCTTAACATTACCCTTGTCATTCCATTAATAATGACTGCTTATGAGCCATCTCGTTGGCATCTTTGTTGTCCTGAAAACTTAAAACTCACAGCACAATTCTTTACGATGTGCTACATTGCCCCCTCTGGGTATTCCTGACCATTATCCCATTTGGTTATATTCAAAACTGCTGCCTCCTGAGAGAGCATTAGGGCCGACCTTTAACCCTGCAATATTCTTGGTTCAAATGGCGTAATAACATGTAGTGAATATTTACAAGCATACTTATACTATAATAGAGTACTGCTGTGAACATTAGCACATATTTTCTGCTCAATCAGGCTTTGATGTAGAGCTTGGCTTGTACCCTGGAGAAAATGCAGTCCCCAATAAGCTGTGCTAGTGAAACACCCTTGAACCTCCACAGCTCCTGCCACGCAAAGCGCTGCCAGGCAGAGGAGCGGGGACACACAGCCCTGTGCCAGGCGGAGGGGCCCAGCAGCACACGAGGTCCAGGGCAGCCTCCGAGGGGGAGGCACAGCCCCTCCTGTGGTACCTGGGGTTTTATTGGCATCAGGAAAGGGTGATCTCATCCAGCAAAAGTGAATCAGGGTCATGGAATATTGTGAGGTGAATCAGCAGGGATCATGCAGTCCAACTCCTGGCCCTGCTCAGGACACCCTGACAGTCCCACCCTGTGCCTGGGAGCATTGTCCCAACGTGTTGTGCAAACGCTCCGTGACCACTGCCCTGAGACCCTGTTCCAGTGGTCCCTGACTGTGACCTAAAGCAGGGATCCCTGATGGTGCCAGGAGCAGCGTTTCCCCTTCCCTCTCTGTTTCCTGAGTGGCCATGGAGGTGATTCCATGGCACGCCGCTGACTTTTCACTTCTCTCTCTATCCTTGCCAGTGCCATCCTCACATCCCCACAGCCTCTTATCCTTTCCTTGCCATCACCCCGCGCACCTGCCCAGATGTCCCGAGGAGACACTGAAGAGCCCTGGCAGTGCCCTTGTGAGTGGGGCTTGATCCCAGAGCACCATCTCTCACTGCACATCCCGTGCTGGCTGTGCCAGGATGGGATGCTCTCTGGGAATTGCTCTCCAGCCCTTCCTGTCTCGTCTTCCCCTCCATTGCCTGCCCAAGAGCTTCAGCCTGAACGGGTGGAGTTTCAGCCCTTATGGAAGGTGGTGGCAGATGATAATTTCACAACAGCCATGGGGATTGCACTTGAGGGCTCTTTTAGGTTCATGGGTGAACATCTCTGCTCTTCTCAACAGGAGAGAGCTTTGGTTTCCACATGTCCTCATGTCAAGCTGTCCTTCCCCTGCAATTAGCATCAATTAGCATCATTCCCTACCTAACTCCTGTCCTGCCCTGATCAGTGTGGATCCATCTTCTCCAGGCCAGCTGTACTTTTCCCACCAACCCAAAATATCCCCAAAGCCTTTTCCTCCCCACTTTCCCTCTGTCCAGCATCACCTGTCCCCCAGCAGCCATCAGCAAACCCCTCTGTGGCACTGTCCCTTCCTGAAGAGAAACCAGGGGGTGTCCACAGAGGGTCACTGCCTCAAACCATGGGGATTGGAGCAACCCCTGGCAGGGGGTTAGAATGAGCTGATCTTTTAGGCCTTGGAACGGACTGCCCCGGGAATTGGTGGAGTCCCCATCCCTGGAGGTGTGTAAGGAACACCTGGACATGGCACTCGGTGCTCTTGTCTGGGTGACAAGGTGGGGATGGTCACAGGTTGGACTCAGTGGTCTTGGGGTGTTTTCCAACCTAATTGATTGTGCAGTCCTGAGGTTCTGTCTCTTTCAACCCAAATTCCGTGACTATGACATCACTTCTGTGTGATACACTGATGAAAACCAGGGCACAAGAAAGGTCCCTCAGCCAGGTCAATGTCTTTAATATTAATTTGGGTGTAGGTTTTTCTAAGTCTGTTCCCCTCCATCGCTGTTTTCTCCTTCCTTAAGAACAAGATTATTTTTCCTCATTTGTTATAAATCTACTTTTGCCATGCTTTGCTCTCTGTTTCCTGTTTCTGTAACGTGCCCTGTGGAGATTTGATTGCGAGTGCAAGTGGTTTTCTTGTGAAAGTTTTCTGATTTTCATGGCTTGGAGGAGAAAGGGTCACTTCTCAGTTTTGTTGGTTTATGAGTGTGCTGTTAATCTGCTTAGAAGAGTCCGGCACAGAGCAAACGTGAGCGTTTGAAAGAAGAGTCTCTTGTGGTTATGAAAAACTTTGACTGGGCAATATCTGTCTGTCTCCAGCCAAAGACAGAACAAACCTCCCTTATTTTCTTGGTGTAACTTATAAACCTGTTACAGTTTTTGCATTAAAATCTTCCTATACAAAGGAGATGTCCATTTTTTGATATTTTATTCATAAGATCCCTCAAGGTGTCATTGAAATTCTCTGTGTCTTTCATCAGCATGATCCACTCTTGGAGAGTACACCTGCACAATAGATGAAATGGTTGTCCTCGGAGAATAATGGCAGCCATCCTGATATTAATTTGGTTCCAAGTAATTATCAAGTTCATATCTTTCAGTTTGCTGGGAAACTTTTTCTTCCTTTTGACTTTCTTCCTTTTTTTTTCTGTTCTAAATAGAGTTAGCAGGGCTTGTTAGTGCTGCTCCAGACTCTCCACAGACTGATCCTCTTCTCTGGGACTTCAGCTCAGGTTCATAGCTTCAGCCACAAATTTTTGTCCTGAAATTATTGTTACTCTGTGTGTGTGAGGATCAATAATGGGCCACACAGAAATTGGCACCTGCTGGGTGTAGTTAATGCTGTAGGAAAATAAAATGCCTTTTATCCCTTCTGTGCAGGTGCTGGTCTCTCAGTTACACCCCTGTGTGGGTGGACAATCAGGTTCAAGTCAGTGGTGGCCTCTCTCCAGACCATTTAGATGCTTTTTCTATAATAATATTGAAAAAGACAGTCAGAATGTGCCCACGAATGCATCTCTGCTGGGGACAAATCCCCCCCTTGTCCTGCAGAGCTGTGAGACCAAACCTTTCTCCAGCAGGGCTGGTGATGATGGAAGAATAATTCCAAATTCCAAAATTCTTGAGAAGTTGCTTCAGTGAGGAATATTTTTAAACTTACTGTGGTGCATCAGCAATTTTGGGCTCCTTAGAGCAGAGGCCCAGCTCTATCCACCCCGCAGGAAGCAGAGCTCACAGGGTGGGTCAGGTTGGAGGGGACTCCAGGGGGTCACCTGGCCCAATCCCCCTGCTCAAGCAGGGCCATCCTGGAGCACAGGGCACAGGATTGTGTCCAGAGGATTCTGGAATATCCCCAGTTAGGGAGACTCCACAGCCTCTCTGGGCTCTGTTCAGTGCTCGGTCACTGCACAGGGAAGTTTTTCCTCATATCCAGGTGGAACTTTCTGCCTGTTCCTCTTGTCCTGAGAGGCTCTTTGGGTGTGAAAAAAAAGCAACCCTTTGGAAAAGTTGAAGGAGGCTTTAAATCCAATTGAAGCCTTGCAGCACAAGGTCTGAAGGGTGCAGAGAAGTCCAAAGGACCAGCCCTGGCAGTGCATATTGGGGTCTCCCCCTTCTAGCTCATCCTCTTGCATGCCTGTGTGAGGTATTTGACCATCTCTGCCTGTGATGATTAAGGCAGAAAAGCCAGTTTAAACAGATGTTATCTAGAAAAAAAAAGGGGTTTTAAATTTTTTATTATTATTTGGGAAGCCTTGCCCATGGGTGTTGCTGCAGCACAGGGGTCTGGGCAGAGGACGAGCCCAGCAGCTTTCTTTGGATTATTAGGGATTTCTCCTTCTTTCCCCTGGCTCTTGCCAACCAATTTGTATTTTGAAGGAAGCCTGCAAGAAATTTTGTGTTTTCTTCGATTCTCTCGGTTTATTTCTGTTCACATCACTCTCCTTTTTCCCCCCATTGGCAGTAAATCCTTAGGCTGAGCCGTCCATTTATTACAGGTTGGCAGTTGTTCGGTCTGCCAGCATACAGCGATCTGTTCTTAGCTGCCAATAGTGCAGCATTAACAAATCTCTTCTGATATTTATCTGTGGCACTGCCTTTTGTTAAATGAAGAACACAAAGTTTTGGACATACTGTATTGGGAGTTTTATTGCATCAGGTAGGGCACTTAAAACTTCCCTCCAACATTTTTCCAGCCTGGGTTAACATCCCCAGCACTCTCTGCATCCTGTGATGCAGTTTGTTCCTATTTATTTTTCAGATGCTGTTGCCCGAGAAAGGAAGGTTTGGTGGGAATAATCCTTGTTTCTTTCCTGAATATTTTATAGGAAAGTCTCCATATTATGGAAAACATCGAGCAATGTATTGAACCAATTTTCTTCCCAGCTGATCTGATTTTTTTCCCCATTTTTCTCCTGTGGAATTATCTCCACTTTTACATGGAGGAGTACTTTGCATCCCTGTAGGTCCCACCACCTGGGGGTTTTATCAGAGGAAGGATTCAGGCCACAAGTCTGTGCTTGAGCTCATTCAGACCAGCTGTGCACCAGCACAATGCTTTGGCTACCTACTTAAAAAAATATTTATTTCATAATTCTCATTTATTTACTAATTTAATCACTTGTTCTCGTTTATTTATTTATTTATTTATTTATCCATTTATTTTTAAGGGTTGGAGAATGGTGTGAATTGCAAGTTACTTTAACATAAGGAACCACTCACTTGATAATTGTGTTTTACCTTCTTTTGTGGTTTTTTTGGTAGGATGTTGGTGGCTTTAATTAACCAGCCTGCAGAGGGGTTGGAGAAATGATACATTTCACAACACATCTCCATCTTTTTCAGCCATCATATACTTAAATTGCAAATTCTCCTGAACTGTAACCCAGTGTCTTATGGCTCTTGATTCTACATTTCCCCGCAGATCTTCTGCCTTCAGTTGTGTCAGAGCTGCAGGATGTGACTGTTAATAAAAGGGATTAAACTGCAGCAAAGCCCTGACATTCAAATGATGCTGAGGGTCTGATTTAAGACCACCAAGATGGAAAACTGAGAAAGAAGAACCTCTGTAGGTTTGTTCCAGCAGGTTGTGCTTGTGTGCAGCAATGGGCCTGTTCAAGGGCCTGTTGTGCTAGGACAAGGGGGAATGACTAAAGTGAAGGAGGGCTGGGATGGATGGGATATTGGGCGGGAATTGTTCCCTGGGAGGGTGGGCAGGCCCTGGCACAGGGTGCCCAGAGCAGCTGGGGCTGCCCCTGGATCCCTGGCAGTGCCCAAGGCCAGGCTGGACATTGGGGCTGGGAGCAGCCTGGGACAGTGGGAGGTGTCCCTGCCCATGGCAGGGGTGGCACTGGATTGAGCTTGAAGGTCCCTTCCAATCCAAACCAGTCTGGGATTCTATGATTCCCTAAGGATCACCTGTAATCTGTAATGCAAACCACGAGACATTTTTCTGCAACTCTCCTCCTGCTGTGGAGGTCTGAGCAGGCACAGAGTTGGCACAGATGGTCAGCCTGGCCCACCAAAGTTTATCAACCAACTAAAACCTCATTCTCCTCCTTGGCTTCCTGCACAAATCTGCCCAAAAATCAAGTTACTGACAGACAGGCCAGTTTTCTGCCAAATTTCAAGTCCTACTTTCCACTCTGGAAATTTTCCATTGAGCAGCTTCAGCATCCCCCTTGTTTGGAGATGCCCGGTGCTGCGCCAGGGCAGGGGCAGCCCAGTGGTTCTGTTTCATAGAATCACGGGATCATTTTGGCTGGAAGAGACCTCTGAGATGATGGAGTCCACCCAGGCAGTGCCAAGCCCCCTCCTACACCATGTCCCATCTATGTCCTATCCATGTTTTCCACCCCCCTCCCCCATTCCTGGCAGCCAGGGAGCCATCCTGATTGGAAACTCCACTGATCGATGAGAGAGGCAATAGCTCCAATAAATTCTGCCTGCCCAAGGCATCACCCAGAAGGGAGGATTTCAGGCTGAGATGAGGTTTGGCAAATTTATCAGCATGTGGGAACGAGGTTGTAAATGAGGGAATTACAGTCACCGTTAAGGTTGTTCTGTAATGTTCTCTGCCTCTACCCCCGTAATTTTAATTCCCAGAAACAGGCCTGGGTGCCAAGTGCTTTATAGGCAGAGGAATGACTTCCAACAAACTTGGGTAAGTTTGATATCAGGTCTGCAATGGCAAAAGAAATGGACGTGTTTTCTCGCACTTAAAATTCAAAATACCCTCTATTTGACTATTCAACTCTTTTTCCCTCCTGTGTTTAAAAACATGGAAAGCACAAGCCTCAAACCCTTCTCCTGGAGGATGGATTTCACTGAAGCTGCCTCATGTGCACCTTTCCCCCTTGGGCTCATCCTCTTGCTGATTCTTCCAAGATTTGTGAGAGGTTGTTACCACGGCACAGACCTTGCCGAGGATTTAATGACCTGTGCTACTTTGCATTAAGAAGTTTTACTAATCTCCTGCTTAAAATGGCTTTTAGAGATGTGTTGGAGCCAGGGCCTTGGTTTAGCGCTCCGCTCCCATTGGTGAATTTTCTTTAGGATTCACAGCATCATGTGAGGTGACTCTATTTCTTCTTTATTTCAGGCACGTCATGGCTGGTGATACTTTGCTAAATATACTGAGTTTTAAATCGTCCCAAGGCTCTTGGCCATGAAATCCCTCAGGGATTTCAGGGATGAGCTGTGGGAAAGGGGGCACAGGATGCACCAGTGCCTCCACAGCCCCAGTTAAGAGCTGGACTCCTGCACGTTGGATATTTTGGGGTGTTTTGGGGCTTAGGACACAACATCTGGGGTCAGTAAACGGGATTACTTTGCCCTGGACCCTTTGGGTGCTTGTGCTGGAGTGTGGAACAGGATCAGGTCCTTCCACCTCTAACAGATTCCAGCTTAGTTAAGATTTTTTTTCTCCTTTCTTTTTTTTTTTTTTTGTCCCTGATGCCTTTTTCCTTCAGAAATAGCTGTTTATAATCAGTTTAATGCAGATGAAACCATTACTTCTTCACTCTTCAGAAACTCTTTATGCTTCTTAATTAAAGCCTTTGTCTGAACACAAAATAATTAATACATAAAATGAAGCAGAGGGAAAGAATCGACTGTGAAACCAGTCACTCAGTTGTATATTTAAACAATATTTAATCATTAGAGTAACACAGTGCTTGCACTTTTGGAAAGAAAACAAGCCTTATACTTCATGTTTATTTAACACTTTGACTAGTTCATTCTTGGAGGTATGAAATGAGGCTTATAGAGTGCCAGAGCAGTAAATCAGACGTTCTGAAAATTACTGGGTCTTAAACAGTAGTGTCATTTTTAACCTAAACAGTTCAGCGGTGCACCAGCACATAAAAGTGACCTCTTAGAACAACATCTACTGTTTACACTGAAAGGCAAGGCAAGGAAATAAAAACAAGGCATAAAATATGGTGCAGTGAGGATGGCATTTACTTGTGTTTCTGCCTCTGTTCTGGATGCTGATGGGTGTGATGGCTTTCGTAGAATTAATGCATTAAAGAGAGTCCATGCAAAAAATGCCATGGATATCTCATATGTGCACATACCAACTGTGTGTAGCCAAAATTTTGGGCAGCTTCTCACAGCCAAGCACTTTCCACCTGAGCATTCACTCAGATTTTAAACCACATTTGGGCTGGCACTGTGGTTGCTCACTTTATAACTTTTTATATTGGCGTTCTCATGAAAGAATTTATTGTCCGGGATATTCGTTGGGGAAAAAACACGCAGATTCAAAGCAAATATTCCGTTTCTTTTGTGGAGAGTGAATGCTGAATGTTTGAATTGTAGGTGTGATTTGCTTGCACTTTGCAAACACAGAGGTGCTGCTTCACCATAGGTTGTGTATAGGTTTTTATGACCAGCTACACACTTGGCTTCTGAGCACAGAATAACCCCAGAGTTTGGCTCAAAAGTGAACATTTTTTTGCCAAAGCTGTTCATTAACATTTTTTATGGAGCTGTTCTTCAGAGCGGAGTGGGCAGACAGGATTTTGAGTGGTGTGTAGGTGAATATTTGCAGCGAAGGCTGGAGACTCCCCTCACCAGGAGACATCGGTCATTCCCAGGTTTGGTGATGCATTTAAAACCTCTTCCCAAGTCTGGCCCACTTCAGGACTGATCCAGGTTTATTACCCAGTCCTGGAGGATTTTGCAGTGCTCTTCATTCTCCTGATGAGATAAATGGAGGCGAAATTGGCTTGTGGAGGTAAAAAAGCAAAAGCATCTTCCCAGCTGCCCGGCAGCCCTTCCCTGCTCGTGGACCACACTGACCTCTGGGCACACCTCTGGTCAGTCTGTGACCCTTTG
Source organism: Corvus brachyrhynchos (assembly GCF_000691975.1). Lineage (NCBI taxonomy): Eukaryota > Metazoa > Chordata > Aves > Passeriformes > Corvidae > Corvus > Corvus brachyrhynchos. The sequence continues at coordinate 1,535,084 of NW_008238319.1, forward strand.
GAAGGTGCTGGTGGGCAGAAAAGCTCTGCTGCTCCTGTTCCCAACACACTTATGAGTCAGAGATGTGAGCTTGGGGGTTTTTCTTGTTTTATTTTGTAGGATTTGGAGGTTTTTGGTTGACTTTTTGTTTGTTTTAGTGGGGTTTTTTTAAATTGATGTTCGGGTTTTTGGGGGGGGATTTTTTGGTTAAGACAACACATTTACGTTTACATTTACGTTTACATTTACATTTACATTTACATTTACATTATATTTACCTGCTGTCCAGAGCAGGCCATGGAGCTGCTCCAGGGCTGGAGACCCTCTGCCCTGGAGCCAGGCTGGGAGAGCTGGGGGTGCTCACCTGACGAAGAGAAGGATCCAGGGAGAGCTCAGAGCCCCTTGCAGGGCCTAAAGGGGCTCCAGGAGAGCTGGAGAGGGACTGGGGACAAGGCATGGAGGGCCAGGAGCCAGGGAATGGCTTCCCAGTGCCAGAGGGCAGGGCTGGATGGGAGATTGGGCAGGAATTGTTCCCTGGGAGGGTGGGCAGGCCCTGGCACAGGGTGCCCAGAGAAGCTGCCAATATCAAAAAGTTTTTAAGTCTCTGGACTACCAGAGTGATTGTCTCAGAAATTGGGGACCAAAGGTGAAATCTCTGCTGAGACAGAACTTCTGAATTCAAGAAGTGCTCCCCTAGGAGCAGGTAATGATGTTTATTTCCATGTTACATCACATCAAGAGCCTAATGAAGAGGAGTGATGGGTTTAAATTTGAAGAGCACATGGAATGTGATTTTTATTAGGTTGGATCCTGAGTGAACAGAACATTGAAACTGTAATTATGAATATTTTACAAATGTGAACCTTCAATTAACTGTATCAGTTGTGTTTGTGAACTATGGAGAACTTGCATTATTAATGAACACACAAGGTTAATATTAGTTTATTTATCATTTGGAATATGGCTTTTGAGTTAATCATACAAGTCCTGCCACATTCAATTTTGCTTAATGCAGGAAGTTCAGGCAGGCTTTGTTAAACAAATATTTATTATGTCTGATGTATTATAAAGTAATAAAGCATTTTTCCTCCATCTCAGGTCCTATATACAAACACCTTCCACTACAGTGAAGACTTCAACACATAAGCAAACATCCTCGGTTGTGAGGACATCAAATAAATCATGGGGGTCTCCTGTGTGATTTTTTTATTTTTGATTCAGATTTAATCCCTCTTACATAGAGGAGGCTGCAGTGTCCTGCAAAGTGTTCTGCACCCCCACGTGGGTTTGATGTGCAGGCTGGTGTGGAGGATATTTGCTATAATTGATCCCCTTCCTTCTGCTTTTGCTCCATTTCAGTGCAGTTGAAGAATTGGGCTGCTTTAGTATCCAACACCATTTGTAGCATGGCCAAATTATTCCGAATAATGAAGAATTTCAGCAGCTTGCTTATGCTAAAAGACAGTTTTGAGAAGTTTTATGTCATTCTTGGCTGGCCTGTGGGAGCCTCAGGCTGGGGCCTTCCAGCAGATTTTGCCAGTGGACCCCATTTGGAATGGAAGGAGGATTTTTGATGTGAATAAAAAAACGTATTTGCCATTCGGTTTTTCTGCAACACAGCATTGTCAGCCACAAAGCTTTAACAATTAAGAGTGAAATCTGATATTGCTAAGAATGCCAAGCACTCTTAATGTGGGGTTTGGTTCAGAAAAGAGTTAAGACTTCACCTAAACCTCAGTGAAAGTGGAGAGACCAACACAGCAACTTGGTTCAGGTGTCTGAGGCTTTAAAAATACTCCCCGAGTCACAAGACCTAAGGTATAAATCCCATGAATTACAACACAGTTAATGAGTTTCTTCTGAAAGAGGATTCTTCTGAATGCCAATTTTGGCAAGGTTGTGTTGGGCAATAGGCCACATCTTAAAAGTGTTAGGAGGATTTAAGATTATTTCATTTAGGGGTGAAATATAAATTTTATTTTAAAATATGTAACCATAAGTTTCTCCTGTATAATTTATGTGTAGTTTATTCTGATTTAATGATGCTCAGCCCCTCCCTTTATACAATCAAAGCAGGGTCTTGGTTGGGAAAGGCCCGTGGATGATTCAATGGTTTTTATTTCTGTTTTAATCTTAAACTCAATTTTTTTTAAAATAAATGCTCTGTCAGCAATGCACAAATCTAACTTCTTTTTTTCTTTTTGGTTTGGTCAGTAAAATAAATAAATAGTTGGGCAGTACCTAAGTTAGGAAGGGCTCTGTCCTCCTCCAGTGTTCATGGAACTCAGCTGTGTCTGCTCTAAGCAGTTTCAGCGTAGCTGTTACAATTTTCATCCATAATATATGATCAGTTTGTAAGAATTTCCTCTACATGTGAGAAACAGACTTAATGCCAACGTTCTCAAATTGGAGTTAGTTATAAATAATGCACTAATAGATGTGAAAGAGCGTAAATGATTCCTTTGTGTTGTACCTGAGAGGTTGTTAGTGCTTCTTTAAAAAACAAACAAACCCTCTTTTGCAGGATATTTATTCCCATCTCTTCCATCAAAGGGGTTGCAGTCTTTGTACCTTTTTATGTAAATTAAAAAATCTTTAGCCAGTTCTGTGTCAAAAATAAATAGTTGAATGAGCTTGCAGACAACATTTATTTTGTATGTACATTAATGGGCACTTCCATTTTTTCCTGCAGGCTAGAATCCACTTTGAAATTCATGTTTGATAAATTCCCTGGCTTTCCGAGTAATTTAGCTGTCTATAGGGCTGTTGATCCTTTGAGTGTATTGCTGAACCATTGGGACTTGTACACCACATCTGCATATCCAAGTTCAAATATATACTCAAGATGATTGGTTTAAACTTTAAGTTGTTGATCTTATTCCTGATAGATTTGTTAGATTGTCTCCCATTTCATTTCTAAAATCTGCACCTAATCCATAAATACCCCTTCTTAAATATGTCTCCAATAAATTCACTGATTGAGTTAGTCATTCTGTAAGCACAGGGCTGAATTAATATTCAGTGTAGCCTGATAATCTTTAGACACAATGCTGGCTGATGCTGTGTGTGTCAGTGGAGCAGGGCACGCTCAGCACAGCCCCAGCCCAGGTGCTGCTCTCCAGAGTAGCAAAATTCCCTGTGAAAATTCCCCTTATGCCTCCTGAGCGTTTAAAAGGGGATCCAGTTTTCACTGGGATGTGAAATGAGTGGGCAGGGATTGGGATTATCAGCCTTCCCAAGGCTCAGGCTCGTTCAGCTTTGCTTTTTCTCTCTTTCTCAGGTTTCCAGTCTGAGCGCTCGGTGAGAGAGGATGGAACTGATGGAACACCCAAATCCGCAGCACTTTGGGAGCTGCAGCAAGACAGAGCCATCTGCAGACTCCAGCCAGGCTGGTTTCAAACCTGACCTGTCCTGAGCTGCTGTGCCCAGGCATTCATCCCCTGCCCTGTGTCCTCCTCCTGCTCCTGGTGCTACACCCAGCCAGGAATGATGCAGGGATGGGCAAAGGACTGGGATGTTGGGCAGGCACCAAGCGAGGGGAACAAGGACCTTCACAGGACTTGTGTGAACATGGGGCATCCCTTTCAGTTTTCACCTCTCCCTCACGAGCTTCTTCTCAATGTTGTGGGCACCCTTCAGATGTCCTGTGAATACAGCTTAATTTAAAACTCTTTTTAAGCATGACATCAGTCATTCTCTTATAAAACCACTTGTCTGGTTTGCTCTGAGCGTGCCCAAACGCTCTGCAAGGTGGGAGAATCGTTCAAATAATTTAAACTTGGAACTATTGGGATTTTGAGAAGCCTGGTCTAGTGAAAGGTGGTTGGAATGAGATGGTCCCTTCCATCCCAAACCATTACATGATTCTATGGTTTATTTTGTCCTTCAAATTTTTAGAGGATTCTTATTTATTTTCTTTGTCCCACTTAATAAATTCCTTAACTTGGGAAGACTCTGCTTTACTTTCTGGAAGGGTGGGGTGGGGTAACAGTGTGGGTGCAATAACCTATTCTGACACCAGTACAAAAAGGATTTCAATTAAAATCCTCCCTTTTTTTTGGTTTCTATTCTTTAAAAGGAAATTATTCTAATAAGATACCTTGTGTGGTCTTTCAAGGCAAATTCCAATAAATTCCTTGTCTTAATTAATAAAACCGATCTGACTAGTGGTACCAAGAGTCAAATTTAGAGTCTCTGGGGCCTTTTTGTGACAGAGAGGAAAAGAAATGCAGTGGGGAGAGTTTTCCTGCTTGTGTGGGTTTGGTTTTTGTGTTATTGTTTTGATTGTTTTGTTTTAATAATATCTAAAACCTTGTTTGATTAAAACCTCTCAGTCAGGGTTTAATGAATTGAATTGCTTAACATCACAAGGATTAGGGAAATATATTTTCTGGTTTTAAAATGTGTGTAAATATATGTGTATATATATATATATATATCTTGCTTGTCTCACAGAGGTTAATGCTTAATATTAAATGTATTTTAAAGGTATTTTTAAATATGGCTTTTAAAGCACCTTTTGTAATGTGCTTTTTGTAGGGGAGAGGGATGTGTGCAAGTGCCCCTGAATGGGGAGAACCCTCAACTCTGACCTGAAATTTGTCACTCTACACAAAATCCAGTTTTGTCAGAAGCAGCCCCACAGTGCCACCGTATTTAACATGATTTACTGCTTTGCTCACTTAAATTAACAAATTGGTCCATATTTCATCGAGGTAATTAGGCACATCTATAACCTTAATAACGTGACTTTCTCACAGGTGCAGTCCTTCTGAAGCCCATCAGCCTAACTTTGTCTTCCAAACTGAGCACATCCAAAGCTCTTTGCTCCAGGAGGTCCTTCCCACCTGTATCCCTCTATTTTGGATAATAAGTCAGTCCTTTCCTATCCACTGCTCTGCATTGTCTGAACAGCCCCAGCGTGTGTGGTTTGGAATGGTCAGTGGAGGAGTTTATGCCAAAAGTGCCTTTACATTGGTGATTAAGTCATTTTTATCAGTAAAATATGGATTCTGCTCATGGAAAATAGCAGACCCAAGCTTCAGCATCCTTCTGTTCCAAGTCAGTGCTTGGGAATTCACAAGTTGTGTTTCCAGTGCTTTGTGCTGCTGTTTTCTGCTCTGATTCCTTTCTCTGCTCAGTTAGTCTGAAATACTGGGCTCCATATTGGGCTGCTGTGATCCTATTTCTTGGTAAGGAAGAGGTGGCAGAACTCCATGCTCCAGGGAAAGCTCAGCCCAAGCAGAGAGAATTTCCTGGGTGGAAAGTGGAAGAACTCAGACCTGATGCTCCTGGAAGGTTTCATTAAATGGTTGGGGTTGTGAGGGACCCTAAAACCCACCCAGTGCCACCCCTGCCATGACAAGGACACCTTCCACTGTCCCGGGCTGCTCCCAGCCCCAATGTCCAGCCTGGCCTTGGGCACTGCCAGGGATCCAGGGGCAGCCCCAGCTGCTCTGGGCACCCTGTGCCAGTGTTTTACCACTCTTACCATAAAAAGTTTCTTACATCTAATCTGAACCACCCCTCTATTAGTTTAAACCATCCCCCCTTGTCCTGTTACTCCAGGCCCTACTAAAAGTCTGTCCCTGTCTTTCTTAGAAGCCCCTTTAAGTGCTTTTACCCATTTACTGTCTTTATTTTTCCAGTGAAAACCCTTCCTTAGCGGAGTGTGTCAAGGGAGCACAGACACAGTCACCACTTCTGCCTCTTCCCACTGTTCCCCTTGGCAGCTCTTCAGCATGAAACAGCCTCAGAATCCACATTTGAGTTTCTCCATCCTTGAAGGGGTGTGACCTCAGTAAGAAATTGTGGTTTAAGTGTGTGTGCAGCAGTGTTCCCGTGCAGTTTATAATCCAAGATCAGGGGTTTGGAACGGTGCCATGTTCATCCCTAAAGCAGGTCTGGGCAGATCTGGGGCAGCCCAAGGTGTTGGGCTTGTCTAGAGCTCCGTGAGCTCTCCATGGATTTTGCAGGGGTGGCCATGGAGCCAGGAAGTGCCTGGCAGCTGTCTGCAGATGTGCAGGGTGTGTCTGCCTTGGATGGACCTGTCCTTACCTGCACAGAGCATGTGAGTGCTGCTTCCCGTGGCTGTTTCCGTCTCCAAATGCTTCCATGGATTTCCTCCTCAATCCTCCTTGGCTGTTAACGTGTTCAACTGGATGGAGAAAATCTCCCTGATTAATACATCCCCAAAGCCTTCTGGGTTCTGCTGGGGTCACTCTGATTCAATCTGAGTTATTTCTATATTTCTTCTGGCCTGTCCTCTCTCCACAGAGCAATTCTGGGCACTTTTCTTACATCTCAGCCATTTTTCTATTGTTCCCTTTTTCCTGCTCATTCTGAACTTCTTCCTCTGGGACTTCTGGGCATTTCTAAGAGATTCTTTGGGGCTCTTTCCATTGCTCTGCCACCCCCTGATTTTCCTGCACCTCTGTCCTGCCTGGTGAAGATTTTTTCTCCCACGAGCCCCTCCCAAGGTGCCCACGTTCCTTCCCAAGGTGCTCCCATCCCTCCTTTCCCTTCCCTCCCTCCCTCCGGGGCTGTCAGGGCGGCCCAGGTTTGCTGTAGTCAATTTTTGTTTCATCTTGTAGTCAGTCTTACATAAATAGTGGAAGTTTGGCCTTGCCCCGGGTGATTGATGGGAAGGTATATTTGTACATATCGATTGAGATAAAAAATTAGTAGTTTGCAATAGGAAAGGCAAATTAGTCATCAGAAGGAAGGTGCTTGGAGTATTTTAAGAGTTCCTTGATTAATTCTCATGCTGTGAGTTCTTCTGACAGTAAGTTTTATGTCCTGAGATGTGGGAGGATGAGGCAGTAGTATCGGGTTATTGCAAATTTTACTTTTACTCCTCGCTGATTTATTTTACTGGCTCTCGCCACGATTAGACACAGACGGCTAAAAATGACTTCATTTTGGGGTGACAACTGCCCTTTTCTGTGCTGGAATGAGGAGCCAGGAAGGAGGGGGCAGGTTTTAGCTATGAAATTATTTTCCTTTTTATGAAAATTAATATTTAAAAGCTAGCTTGTATAAAAACAAAATAGCCTTTGTCCATGGTGACAATCCCATCAGCTGGATCTTATCTCTAAAGGAGGAAAGAACTAATTCTGTGATACACTGATTAGGCCGAGAAGTAATTTTTTTCTTTGCTTACTTGACAATTTTGTCCCTAATCACCTCATTGAAAGTAGTTTTTAATAAGCATCATAGGAGTCTGAGAGCTCTCGATCTTCCTAAAACACTTTCCACTTTTCCAAGGATGCTGCAGCATGTTTTTTAGTTTTCCTTTATTACAAACTATAATAGAATTCTTCCCAATAAGAATTGACTTATATTTGCCACTTTTAATTTGTCCAAGAATAATTTAGATAGAAATTCCAATTACTTTGGAAGGAAGGCATTTGCTCCGTACTCTCTGAGCTTGTTTAAAAGGAAGTCTTTGATAATTTGCAAGCATTTCTCATGAAAGGCAATTTTACTTAACTGGAATCCAGAAGGAAAAAAAAAAGATGCACAGAGGTTTCATTTTTTAAACTGATAACAAAGCACTATATTTGTGCTGCTACATTTCAGCACAAAGAGGCTGCAAAATAACCTTTTTTAGTTAATGGGAGAAAAAAAGATTTAATTGCTGTGAAACACTTATTCTACATATTATCTCTTTGATTAGCAGACAGTTGTAAATGACTTAGTCAATGTAATTGCAAACTCTGGCGTGGAACCCAAAGTGAATTATTTGTGTTTGCAGTCAGGGTGAGTTTGAACACTTTTAATTGCAGGATTTTTTTGAGCTTAGCAGAGGTTCAGGGTTTAGGATTCAGACTTTTCTTGGATGTTTGAGTGTTGGTGCCCATCAGGCTGGAGTTTGGACACTCTGGTTAGCAAAGTGTGCCAGAGGAAATGCCAGCACTTATCCTGGTCTCTGCTACGGCAGTGTCCCATCTTCTGAAGTATTTCCAAGTCTGGTGGTTGAGTGGAAAAAATCATGGAATCAACAAATCCTTGAGGCTGGAAAAGCCCTCTCAGACCATCGACCCCAACCATCCCCCAGCGCTGCCAAGGCCACCCCAGTCTGAATCCCCAAGGGCCACATCCACACAGCTTTAAATCCCCCCGGGGATGGGGACTCAAATGTAAGGAGCGTTGGGTGTCTTTGCCACCTCATTGCCACCTCTTTTGTGCCTCACACCAAGCTGCTGCTCTGACAACAACTTCCTGCATCCTGGATCTATTCCCAGTGTTTCAATTGGGAAAACGTTCCCTATAAATTAGGGACGATGATTGCTTCATGCCATGGATGCAGCTGGATCTCATAATCCCAGCCACTTGCAGAAGGCAGGAACATTAAGGTTGGTTTGAGAAGGAAGGAAAGGGTAAGAGTGAATGGGCAGAGGGTTGTGAGTGGGGAAAGCAGATGGCCTGGAAACCCTGGAATTCTGAAGGGCAAACCTCCACCTGTGAGCTGTTGTCACAAGGGGAAGCACCAAGAGGGGTTTTTCCATGAGCTCTGCACTGCATGATGACGATTGGCAGGTGGCAGCCACCCAAAATGCTGAGCAAGACGGGACGTGCCAGGACTCCAGTGCAGGCAGGTGGCAGTGATGGCATCAGCCCTGGCTGGGAGCATCGTCACACCCAGGAACAACAGAAATAAATTAGCACATAGTGAGCAGAAAAAAGTCCTTGTCTGAGGGACTTCAGAGGAGATCCTCTGCCTGTGCCTGGTTTGGGGAGCTGCTGGTTCAGGCACGGAGCTGATCAGCTGCAGGATCTCAGAAACCGAGCTCAGTACGTGCCTCTGGTGGAGCACTGAAAATGTTCCCGCTCCTGCATGAGGTACCCACCCATCCTCTGCTGCAGTGCTGAGGGCCAGATATTAAACTGGAACATCTGCAGTTCAAAATATTAATGTTTCCAAGGAGTGGCCGAGCAGAATCTGGCTGTGCAGTTTGTGTGAATAATTTTCTGCGGTTCGCGGCAGCGCTGGGAGCTGCTCGGGGAGTGAGGATCCTCTGCAGGTGGCTGCTCTCTGCCACCAGCTTGTGCCACTTCCCTCTCCACTTCATGCCACTGTCCTGATGTAACGGAGACCCTCACAGGGACTGATTTCAGCCAGGGTTGCTCGAGCAAGGAGCAAAGCAAGGGTCATGTACCAGATCACACAAGGCTCTGGTTGCGTGTGTCACACAAAGTCACCACCCAGCAAACACAGGGTGAACCAAAGCAGGAAAAAAGAAGAATCAGGTTATAAAAACCCAAACCACGAATGCAATTGCATATGCAAAGATCTTGTTTGGGTTTGTGCTGAATTTCCATGAGGAAGTTCTTTTTTACATTTGCTGCAGCTGCACAGATTCACTGGATTCTTGTGGAACAGAGCAGGAAGGGGTCTGGGCTGCCTCTGCTACTCAAACTGTACCTCTGCCACCAGCCAGGGACAAAGGCAGGCAGCCAGAGAGGCTAAAAACATCCCCCTCCTCCTCCGTAGTGCCGACAAGTGTGAGTTAGAGCTATTTACTCTGGATTAACATACTCGATTTCTCTTTTAAACCATTGTTTTAGACTTTCCAGTCAGTTCTCATTAGTTACTAGTTTAGAAGCCCATGGTATATTTAGACATCATATACATTTGTCAGTGAAGAGTAGCTTAAATGATCTACTTTGCTCACTGCTTAATTATGTTATTTTACTGTTCCTGAAAACCTGACACAAGGCAAATTTACATTACTGTGCTCCTAATTAGCCAATAATCCTTAAGGATTTGAATGATACATACCCAAAGTAATTTCCTCGTTCACTAAATATGAATTTCCTTACGTTAGGTTAAGAAGATGGCACAATGACAGCAGGCATCTTGGTGATGACAGCTCTCAACATGTTTGTCTCCCGAGTCAAAATCTATTAAAAGACACAAAATGATCTCAGCACTTTCTTAAAGTGTGGAATGTGAAATCAATAGGGTCGTGTACAAAGGGAAGCAAAATTTACCTCTTTTAACCATTGTTAGGTTGTCCGGCACTCCAGATTACTGAGAGGTGAAAATATTTATGGTCCTGGTTTTCTAAATATCTCAGCTGGATCTCTTCATTCATTCAGCATCTCTGGAGCTTCTCAGACCAAGGGAAAATGCAGACTTGGAGGAAGCTGCCCCAAAAGAAAGGCCTGGTAGGCTCCTTCCTACCTCACACACCTCATTTGGTGCCTGATTCTGCCCCTCTATTCCCCCCTCATGACACCCGACCTGGAGCTCTGGATCCTGGGATGCTGAGCACGGGAAGGACGTGGAGCTGTTGGAGCGAGTCCAGAGGAGACCACGGAGCTGCTCCCAGGGCTGGAGCCCCTCTGCAGCCAGGCTGGGAGAGCTGGGGGGGCTCACCTGGAGAGGAGAAGGATCCAGGGAGAGCTCAGAGCCCCTTGCAGGGCCTAAAGGGGCTCCAGGAGAGCTGCAGAGGGACTGGGGACAAGGCATGGAGGGCCAGGACACAGGGAATGGCTTTCCAGTGGCAGAGGGGAGGGCGGGAGGGGGC
>NW_008238319.1:1545621-1550621 GCF_000691975.1 Corvus brachyrhynchos
TCCCTGGGAGGGTGGGCAGGCCCTGGCACAGGGTGCCCAGAGCAGCTGGGGCTGCCCCTGGATCCCTGGCAGTGCCCAAGGCCAGGCTGGACATTGGGGCTGGGAGCAGCCTGGCATAGTGGGAGGTGTCCTTGTCATGGCAGGGGGGGAATTAGACATTTTTAAGGTCCCTTTGAACCCAAACGAGTCTGGGATTCTCTTATGCCAAATGCACTCATTTCACACTTGGCTTTGCCCTCGTCTCTGGCCATTGAACTCCAGCTCTTTGAAAGATCTTGTCTTTGTTGTCACTGCTGTTGTTGGACTGGCTGGGGCGTTGTGGGGATGGTAACAGTTTGTGTTTTCCACTGTAGACAGTTTAATTTAATGCATTATTACATTTGATCCAGATGCTACAGTGATGGGTGCATAAAAATAATTAAATACAGATAAATAGACCGTAACAACTTCACCAGTGCCAGTTGTTGTAACACGGAGTTACGTATCAAAAATGCAGGGCCAGAAAATTACCTGAATTTCTAACTAGTGCAGGAAAACTTTCCATGAAACTGTGGCAGGCAAACAGAGCTCGGTGCTAACCTTTTCCCCCATGTCCAAGACTAAATTTCATGCAGCTAAATGGAAATTCAAAGTTTTCAGTCTCGTTCTGTAACTTTTCCAGTGGTTTTGTTTGTGAAATCAAAACCTGTGAGTGTAGACGTGGTGAGTAAAGGCCACCTCTTTTCTCTGCCACACCATCAGCTGTTGACATGAGACCAGGAGATGCTCCTGCCTGGAGAAATGCTGTTGTTCCATGGATTGGGAACAATGTTAGCTGGAGCTGTGGTTCCTGAACCACGTACCAAGAAAACAGCTGCTGGTGATTCCTGTCTCCTGCACCCTTGTGTCGACACTCGTATTCTTCCTATCTAAGTTACTTGTGCACTTTCAATTGGATGTAGTGGGTTTCTTTCCATATCCCAGGCTGGTTTCTGAAATAATTCTGGCCTTTTAAATGTCTCCCAAGGGGTTTCATTTCATGGTGAGTGAAGATGTTCCACTGCACAGGGAGACAGAGATTTGCAGATGCTGAGGCTAGAACAGGAACTAGAACTAAAATTAGGACTGGGACATCCCTGCTGAGACTAGAACAGGAAAATTAGTCCTCTGAAGGTCTCAGGTCTCTGTCTGGACAATGGGAGGAGCAGAAAAGGACCCTCATGTGCTGTATTCCCCTGTCCAACAGTGCAGAAACCACCGTGGAAAATAAGTGATGGAGATACCTCGTAATAACAGGATAATAATATTTCCGCCTGGTTCGCTCAAAAAGAAATGAGTAGGATGCTTAGGGGGTCTGTCCTCACCATGCTAAGAGAAAAACTATTCTGTGATTAAAACAGGTTGTAAAGCCACCTTTATCTCCCCTTGGCAGATGCACACTGGGCCCAGCCCTTGCTGAAGTTCAAGTGCTCCCTGCAAGGCACTTTCCATTTTTCCTCCAAAAAAAGGTGAGGGAACAACTTTACACCCCATTTGCGTTGTGTGGGCTCACATGAGGTTCAATGCAGGAAAATGATGATGGGGTGCTGAGTCCCTGTTGATTTCAGTGGGAGTTTGCCTTGAATGGGGGTATTTGGGAGAGGCTGAGCCCAGGATTTGTGTGTGTTTGCTCACGGATCAGCAAGGCACACGCATCTGCAATGGAATATGCACTTTGTTAGGTTAAGAAACATTTCTTTATGCTCTGCAAAGCAAGTGAATAAAATCGAGGGGGAAATATACACTGTGTCAGCTTGCCTGTGCAGGAAAAATACTTTATTTTCTGTTGTAAAGACAAAGAGTACAGAAGGAAAAAGTGCAGGGGTGTGTATGATCATCCTATACGAGTACATTAGTAAAGCACTGTGGTAGCAGTCGTGTTGTGAACTTAAAGCCACCCCTAATTAAACTGTCTGCATCCCCCAGCATTCCCCTGTAATGATGTCAAGCCGTGCAGCAATTAGTTGTCTCTCTGCGAAAGTAAACACTGTTTGTAAATCATATAAATTTAACCTGCTTGCTTTCTCAGGAAGCTCTAAGAAGGGAATTAATTATTATTGTAGATTTTGGAGTTATGATTTATTGAATCGTTTTTTGATCTAATGTTTTCTGTGGTTCGTGGCAATTAATTTTGGGAGCAAAGGTAGGACTTATTAAAAACCTGGGATATGATTTGGGGTGGGACTAATGGTGTGCAAAATATTTTATTGCACTAACACAACTGCTGGGGGTTCCTTTTAAATTGAGATTTAGTCCATTCAAAGGATGCAAGTGCCCTGACCTTTCAGCCTTCTGCCTTTTGCACCTCCGGTACTACTTCAAGCTAATTTGCATGTGAAGTTTGAATCCTGAAGAAAGATGCCCTTCTGCAGTAGTTCATCTTCTCTTTAGAGATCAGACTAAATGCCCGTGGCAATATGCTGGGAAACACAGCACATTACCATGAAATAGCTCCATTAGAGACAAAGAAATGTAAACAAAACAAACACATTTGCCACTGGTTTTAGCTCAATTATATTTCTCCTATTGATGGTGTTGCCTAAAATGAAAAAGTGCTCGCGACCTAAATTTAGTAAACCTTTTGTTGCAATTTACTCCAGCAAAACCTCTGTTGCTGGAGGTGGATGGTTTACCTGAGCCATCAGCTACATAGCACGTTTATGGTTATTGTATTTTACAGGTTGATAGATTTTTATATTCTGTCCAAGTCAGGATCTTACACCACCTGGTTTATTATTTAGTAATTTACAGTGCAGTCAGGCATGTTTGGTTTAATGTAGGATAAACTTATAAATCTATTGTTCCTCCAGTTGCTGGGGTTGGTGTGCAATGAACTACAGAGCTTGATGCGTACATACATTTCAGCTCTGCTTATTTTCTTTGATAGGGAAGCAGGCAATAGATAACACAGTGACAGTAGCATCCCGGGGGACAGCAAAATGTGAGAGCAACACACCGTCAGGTTAGTAGGTCATTATTGTATGAGCACTGAGCCATTAATTGACTACTGTACCAGGCTCAATCTGTGTCAGATTATGGCTTTTGGCAGCAAGAACTGTTATCTAATAGCTAACTTTGTTTCTTTACTGTCTTTTTATTAGGTTTTCGGATAAAATTATACCTAAAAAGGTAAATATATTTGTTGCACTTAAAAAAAACCCCAAAAACCCAGCCAAACCAAACCAACATAGAGGATAGTGGTAATGTCAATCGGTAAAGATTCCTAGAAAGGAGCAGCTAGCAGAGTGTTTTGCTAATATTTGTAAGTACTTTTTTACAAACTTGAGCAGTCAGATACTTTATTTAGGGGCAATAGATATTATGGGTGCAAAAGGATCAGAAATTGATAGGTGGTGCCTGAATTATTTTGTTAATCTGCAGCATTGGGTGGCAATAAGAGAATACCCAGACTGTAACAACAACAATGACCATCATTTGTAGAAACCTTGCTGCTTTCTCCTAAAATCTGTCCTGAAAAGAAGGGAATTGTCAGTCCTGGCATGGGAGATGGTCACAGAAGAGACCCAGCTTGTGGCAGAGCTGTGGCATCTTCCCCTGGCACCTGGCTCCCGCTGGAGCAGGTCCATGGCCGAGCTGCATAATAAGGGAAGGAATCAGTGATCTGAGGAAGATTTCAGGGAACAAATCATCTGTTCTTTGGCCACTGGCAGCAGGCAGGGTGGTCCTCAGCCACCTGTGTCCATTAGAGGGCAAATTCCCGGCTTTAACAGGCAGTGGGAGGCTGAGGATGTTGGTGCTCAGCCCAGTGCTCAGGTGAGGCAGGATTTTGAGCTGGGTTTAAGGATGAATCCTGCGTGCTGTTCAGAGGTGATTTCAGGTTTCTGCCATCTTTCAGCTGAGATCTTTTGGGATATCTCAGGCTGGGGCTAAAATGATGTTTTACCTCATCCCTGCACCTGCCAAGTCCAAATCCAGGTGTTTCAGCCCAGATGAGAGCATGAGTTAAAAATTGCTCAGTTCTGGAAAGGCCTTTGCTAAGAGCTGGAGTGGGTGGGATGGACCCTGGTGAGGTGGGTGTGTGTTTATGGGCTCGGCTCTAAACCAGCTCTCCCTGTTGTCCGTAACTCCTGAGGATTCCTCAATCCTCCAGGGATGCTGGCAGGGTTTTGGGGTGCATTCCAGCTGTGAGACACATCTGCTGCTGTTTGACAGTGCTGTTCAAGTGATGGAGCCCCAGTTTAATTTCTGTCCCTACCCATAAATCGACCTGCCTGTGACCTTGGGCAAAATAGTTAATCCAGCCAGCCCTCAGTTTCCCTCTTTTGCTCCCCATTAAAAATGATTTGCTGTCCCAGGGTGTCGGGCTGGGCAGGAGAACTCAGGGTGATGGCTGATAATTATCGATATGGGAAACCCTGTGAGAAGGTGGGGAAGTAAGACAGAAACCTTTATTTCATTAAAATCGTATTTCTATTGAATGCTATTACAGTTATTATTTTGCAGATCCCATTTCTCTGCCACGTGTCTGAATTTGAATAATTTCCACCGGATTTCTCGCCCTGTTAAAAGACGTGGATAAAAATGTGCAACAATTGAGCTCTGAGCATTTCATCTCGTTTTGTTATTCCGGGCTTTCTCCTTTTTCTTACAGCAAAATCATTTCTAGAAATTGGATAGCAATATGTAAAATACATTTTTTTCAGGCAGTGATGGCTGATTACATTGATTCTACACAATGTAGGGCTCTTAATGGGGATTTCTGGCTCCCATTTGCTGTAAATTTCTGGTTCCTATTTGCTGCAAATTTCTGGTTCCCATTTGCTGCATCATATGACGAGGCTGTTTCTATGGTCTCTGCTGCATCTTGTCCCCCTGGCGTTTTTTTTACAAACTCATTTGGAAGAATTAACTACCTTTTACGTATTTAAAATTTGACTCCACGGAAATCGATGTACAAATAATTTTTATGGTTACAATAAGTAGGTTCCATAACACAACAGAAATATCTGTATGTAAATCTT
>NW_008238319.1:1555621-1562043 GCF_000691975.1 Corvus brachyrhynchos
CTGTTGTTTTCTAATAATTTTCTGTGCTTTGATCCCCCCCCGCCCCCCCTTTTTGAAAGAAAAGAAAAATATTTTTTTTTAAAAAAACTTGGGAGGGATTTTCACGGAAGGAATGGCCCATTTCTTAAATGAGAGAGCAGCATATAATTTTGGCCAAAAGTCTTCAGCACAGGCTGTACCCAGTTGCACTGCAGTGAAATTTTGGACTTGTGTCCATAGAGAAAATAAATAAATAAACAAATAAATTAACAAATAAACAAATAAAGGCCTTTCACCACCTGAATATTTGTGCAAACCCACAGGATAAGAAGAATGCAAGGTGACATTTTTAGGCTTTACTAATTTTTCAGTAGAAAGCTCATGGAGCCACAATTTTCTGTAGGTCAGTGTAAGATACTCAGTGCCTTTGGTTGAGTAAATTTTGTTGCACAGAGAAGTTGTGGATGCCCCATCCCCGGTAGTCCTAGGTGAGGAATTGGACAACCTGGTCCAGTGGGAGGTGGGAGGGTTGGAACAAAATGAGTTTTAAGGTCCTTCTGACCCAAACCACCGTGGGATTTTATGATTCTATAAAGAAATGGACTTCTGATAGCAGCTTCAATAAATGATTGAGTTTTGCCCAATAGCAAAAAAAACCCATTAGTGGTTCTTTTTTCTCATCAGACAATTTTCCTGTGCAGAGAATGTCTCATGTGGGTGTCATTGGGCCCATTTGTGTCTCCTGAACCCTCTCACAAGTTTCCTGCCAGAAATGAGCTTGAGCAATCCCAGCAAAGTGAATAAATCAGGATCACTGGTGATGAGAGATTAAACTTTGGGATAACTCCAGAGGCGGGAAGGTGACAGCAAGGCTGGGAGGTTCCTGGTTTAGATGCTCAGGAAAGGTTTGTAACTTTTCACTGTCACCAGAGAAACCCCTGTGAGGATTTTTCATCCAAGCCCGGCAATACAAACATGCACCCGTTTCAAAAATACACCGAGCTTTTCCCTGAGAATCACTCACTTGCAAACCAGCTCTGATGAAGGAATATTTCCAGTGGAATTTTTAGGTGGTATATTTGATTTTGTTCTACTGATTGTCAGCGAAAGGCAGCTGGGAAGTGACGCGATGCATAAAAGAACAGCGTGCTGGGAGCTGGTGTCTACAGGAATTTCAAAATCGCAACTCTCCGATTTGCAGTGAGCCGTACGATGTTTCTAATCAGGGGAAGGAAGGAATTAATGTATCCTCTTTCCATAAACCCTCATTTGTATTGTTGATAACAATAGTTAGAAATCTCAAAGCTGGAACAAACCTTATTTAAACAAGAATCTGTCAATTCTGCTGATGTTTTGTTTGGAGATGCAAATTCCCTCACAGGGGCAGGTGCTGCAGGCAACCAGTGCTCACAGAGAGCTGAAGTCCTGCAAGGCTGTCCCTCCATAACTATAGTTGATTGTGCAAAGGGAATGAGCAGGGTTGGGGCTCTCTAAAATGTATTACTTTTCATATTTCTGTGCAGGAAATCGCTGCTCTTCTGCATCAGGGGAAATGGCAGCACAAGTGCAGACTTTCCATAAGGTATTTGCTGGTTTTGTGCTCACTCAGTTGATGCTTTTTGGATCAGATATCTGTGAAATTTGTGTAGAAGATGATTCTTAGATAGAACTCTGGCAATCCCCCTGCCTCACATCCTGTCTGCTTCCCACCTCGCTCCCCTGTGTGCCCACGCTGGGATAACTGGGATGGAGGGGAGGGCGCTGGTAGGAGCAGAGTGGAAATTCAAGTGGCAGCATGTTAGGAGATCCACTTCTGTTTTATTTGTAACTAAAATTTGCCATCAACTGGGACAAAGCAGCAAATCTTCACTAAAAATGATGATCGTAGAATCGTCGAGGTTGGGAAAGGCCTTTGAGACCATCAAGTTCAACCATCAACCAGCACCACCAGCATGGTCACCGCTAAACCCTGTCCTCAAGTGCCACATCTACACACTTTTTGAGCACTTCCAGTAGTGGTGACTCCACCACTTCCTTGGGAAGTCCATTCCAGGGCTTGACAACTTTTCCATGATCAATGCAGTGGTTAAAAACGCAATCTTGCTTGGAGAACTTTCTCTCACAGAGATTTCCTAGCAACCTTTGGTGCCACATTTCCTATTAAGCCCACAAAGGTTTTCTCTGCTGGAGCCCACACGTTATAACCCTACGTGCAAAGTTTAGACTTTTGCAAACTGTTGATAAGTTTGTAAACTGAGGATCCTGGGGGACATTTTGATCTCTGTGTCCTTGATGTGTTCCCTGGGTGAGGCAAAAGAAGAACAGATCAGCCATGATAGGAGTTCCCCCAACTCCACACTGGTGACTTTGTTTGGAGCCTCAGGAATCACAGTCACAGAATCCCAGACTGGTTTAGATTGGAAGAGACCTTAAAGCTCACCCAGTTCCACCCCCCGCCATGGGCAGGGACACCTTCCACAGACCACATGGTTCAGATTTTGATTTTTAAAGCCTGATTGTTGCCAAACTTGCCCCTGTTTCCAAATGCTCTGCAGGATATTCAGCATGGAGCTGCTCTCTAACTGTTCTCTCAGCTTGCCCTGAAGATTTGCTCGTGTTGGAGAAGGAATTAAAGGTGTCACTGGGGTCCCGATGGAACAAGCTGGATGTCGTCTGTGGGGAAGTCAACTCAAACCAGGCTACTGGTGAATCCTCTCTAGAGCACTGGTGCCTTTCTGCAGATTGACCTGAATTAAAAATGGCTGGAAAAGTTTGGACAAAATATTTTGCTCACCAAAACCAAAGAAACCAACCCGGTGCCCCTTGTTGTCCATGACTTCCTCCCAAGAACTGCAATAAAATCCCTAAATTGAGGCTCCTGCTAATGGTTCAATGGTTAATGGTTAAAATCTTTGTTACTCTGGTTCACTGGAAAGCTCCTTACAAAGACCTGAGCTGAAAACATCCCTCACTTCATTCTTGAGCACAAAAGCTAATATTTCATACTGTATTTTGAACCTGATGTCCATTTTTTGGCTCAACTACCAAGCCAGAAATTGCTTTTAGATTTCCTCTTTGGCATTCACAAAGTTTTGCCTAAAACCCTCGGGGACTTGCTGAAAGAGATTTATTTATGTGCATTGCAAGGCGCCTGCCAAATAACTTCAGCTTCATGTTTTTTAATAATTTTCTAAATTTAAAAATTAATAAAAAGACTAAACTCTTGGTTTACTCATTATTAATTATGAATATTCCCATCTATTTTGCCTTAAATATCAAAGATAAACAAAAGCTAAGATGCTGCTAGGAAGTTAAAAATGCTGGAAAATGCTCTCTTAGTGTGCTTGAGGTTTGTGGAGTGTTTTCTATTATTTTGTGGGTGACACTTTCTCCACTTTATCAAAATTTGGAGTTCAGGTTGGAGACTTCCTTTCAAAAGAGCTGTTGGCTAAATCGCTTCTATTAACTTTTGAAGTGTTTTTTTGGAAGTGTTAGCAGGAAAAAAGTAGTTCTGTGTTAACAAAAAGGCCACACTTTATGAACTGTGATGTTTTTCCTTTCAAAGTAGGAGGAAAAATTCCCAGAGTTAAATAGGAGCAAGGCCAGATTTGCCCTTCTTTCCCATGCTGTAGCAGTCCTGAGGACACTCCAGTCCAAATTAGGGTTGATTTGTCTTACAAACAGTAAAAAATCATTATTCTGGTTGTTTTGTGGTTTTGGAGCACTGTGATCTGCTTCAGAAGTCTGGGGCAGCCTTTGGCAGGCTTAGTTCGAGTTTGCAATTTGATTTTTTATCAAGAATTTAGACGAACTGAAAGATTAGACAAAACTTTGTTTGTACCAGTTGGACGCAAATCGTCGCTGGCTTTGCTGGGAGCTGAACTGTTGTGCCACCTGTGAGGGGTGATAGATGTTCATGTCCACTGCGCTAATGAGGGGCTGATAATGGCATGGCAATATCAGATATGAGGTTTGATAAGGATTTTAATACAGCCACTCTATCAAAAGGCAGGATTGGAGCACTGGAGGATGTCCGTGGATATAGAGCTCCGTGTGTGTGGGCACAGAACCCACGTCGAGCAAAATGAACCAGTCACAGCCAAACTTACTCCCAGTGTGCTTGCAGGATCAAGGAGTAGCCCAAGTATTGACCTAAGCCTTCAGTAAATTCATTTAAATTGTTCTGGGAATAAAAGGTAATTCAAGGGAGCGGTGGCAGAGGTTGCTTCCACAATTATTTTTGCAATTTGCTTATTTTATAAGGCACAAAACGTGTACTTATTGAGGGCTCAGATCTTTCCCTTTGCTCCACCCTCATCCTTCAGAGCCATTCCCTAACTCCAGGCTGAAAGGAACTGGTTGCATGTGGTGCCTGGGAGTGAGACCCAAGTGGAGGGAGGGGAAGTCGTTCCTTAAAACTGCTCCCCTGGCCCATCCCCGTGGCTGACCCTGGATGCTGCTCAGAAGGAGCTGGTTCCTTCAGTGGGCACGAGGCATCCAAAAGCAGCAGCTGGAATTTGGATTGTGCAGAGTCAGAACTGAAAGCAAGAGAAATAAGTAGGAATAGAAATAAGCCTAAAATCGAGATTAATGCCAGCTATCCCTCTTCAGATCACTGCTGTCGGTTTATTTTCCCACTGAACCATGTTCTGTGGTGGAAGGATATTGAAACAACTGTCTTTTTTACCCCTCTCTCCCCCCTTTTATTATGTAATATAAAAAAACAAAGGAGTATATTGTATTAATATGAATACGTGCCAGAGAGAGCTTTATAGGGTCATTAATACATTTCTTGGGAGGTCAAAAGACATGAAACTGAAGGGCTTGTGCCTCACAATAAAAGTGAGGCATGTATTGTTGGCCCAGCAAAACATGCCCTGGAGTATAATATTTGTGTATTTAAAAAAATTATACTGGCAGAAAACACAAGGGCAGCTGCAGAGCTTTGGACTGCGCCTAACGGGAGTGACACAGGTGAGGGCTGCAACTGGGCTTGGAATGGTGGGAAAGTTGGGCTTTTGCCTCTTTTTGGTTCTTTACGAGGTAGAAAAAATTGTCTTAACTGTTTAAAAAATATTTTTCTCCCTGAGTGCGTGCGTTTTTTGTTTTTTCTTTAAATACAAGGAGCTCCCGTCACCTGTATAGCAGGCTCTGGGTGCATGAACAGGATATCCCGCGAAAACCCTGGAGAGGGGGAAAAATTAACCACCTAATGCAATGGCTGAAGTTCAGAAAAATCTCAGTTAAGGCAGAAAATATTACCTGTGCCCCAAGCCAGCCCAGCTCGTCTTCTCTGAGCTGTGCTGGAACCAGGGCATTTCCCAGGGCCTCGGGGTGGGGATGGGACAGGCAGCTGGAGAAGGGACATGGTGGCCTCCAGCCTTCCTGGGATTTGGTGTTGCCTTTGGATCCTGCTCTGCTGGCTGATGCAAGGGTGTTTCTGAGTAGGGATTCTCAAGGAGCGAGAGGAGACTGAGTTCTCTCGGAAAAGAGCAGTGATAGATGCACCTTCTCTGTAATTTCTCTAATAAAATTACGTAAAAAATAAAAAACCCAGCACTAAGAGGTTCCAAACTTCACTGCTTTCTCCATTCAGCACCTTCATGTCCTTAAAAAACCTTTCAAATACTCAAAGTGTGCTTCTTGCCTTTATGGCTGCATCACCCTGCTCCTGGCCAGACTGTGCCAGGGCCTCACCACCCTCAGGGAAGAATTCCTTCCCAATATCCCACCTCACCCTGCCCTCTGGAAGTGGGAAGCCATTCCCCCTTTTCCTGGCACTCCAGGCCCTTGTAAAATTTCTCTCCAGCTTCCTCGTAGGCTCCTTTCAGGTACTGGAAGGCTGCAAGGATTTCTGCAGGAGCACAGGGCTGCCTGAATTGAACCTTTTCCACTGCCATGAAAAGTTGCAGCTGGATGTTTGCTTAACCCTCTGATGAAGCTTTTCATTATCTTACCACTAACACACTGCAGAAAATGGAATCATTAGAGTCCAGCAGCATTCAAATGTAAACATTTGCATAATTTACACTTCCAGCCAGTGTTAAATGAAAGGTTTCACTCTCCGATGGAAACCTGACAATAAATATTCATTTCTAATTTTCAATAAGTAAACTTTATGACTTCTTAAAAGCCTTTTTCTTACCTGAAGTGTAATGGCAATTTTGACAGTTGGGCACAATTTTCCCTCTGGTCAACAGAACCATGAAGAGTCATTATAAAAATTAAAAGCTAGAAGTAATTACAAATGTTACAATTAGGAGCAATTTTGGGATCTTGATGTGCTACAACCAACAAAAGCTGTGTCTTTTCCGTGAAGTTTTCCTGAGGGACATGAGAAAAAGAAGTGGAGGAAAGGAATTGCCCTGCTGGCTGTGGCCTGGGACTGGAAGGGTGCCAGCACTGAAATAATTTTGTGATAGAGGAGGCTGTACGGAAGATTC
>NW_008238319.1:1562054-1580188 GCF_000691975.1 Corvus brachyrhynchos
CATTTACCAGCACAGCTTTGGAAAAGAAGGTGAGATTTGCAGGGGAGAGCTGGTACCTGCAAACCCTGGGAGCACCCAGTGTCCCCATGATCGATGTCTCTCTCAGTTTCCTCCACAAACTTTTATTTTCTGAGGTTTATGGGTCTGTAGTAAAAATCCACTCAGAGTTTACACTTGGTTTACACCAGGTCTCTGTCTACCAAAGTTTATTTTAACAGCATTTTTATGTGGCTCTTCTTCAGGCAGCTTGAGTTGAGCAGAACCTGATGTGCAGCCGTTTCCAACGCGTCCTTTTACCACCAGCGTCATTTCTGGGGTCAATGAGATCAGGTGGGTCATAATTATGAGCACGGGCTCCCAACACAGTTAATGGGGATTTTTCCAAGTGATTTTAGCACGTCGTTGTGGGACAGCCAGAGTTTCATAAAATGCGTGGCTGCGATCGCACAGTAAACGTGTCTGAGACACTCCATCAGCACTGCTGCACCTCACCTCGCTCACCTCGCCTCTGCTCCGTGTCCTTCCGTGGCCACCACTGGCATAAAAAGCACTGGGTTTGGGGAGTCATCTTCCCTTTAAATCCTATTCTGGTAACAGTGTTGGCGATGGGCTTCTGGCCAAAGCATTGCTGTGCAATGCCCCTTCCAGGGTTTGTAATGAGTGATCCTGCTCCTTTATGATACATAAATATCCATCCTGGAATAGTGCTGCCATGCAGATCCCAGCAATGTTCATTTGTCTGAGTTTCAGGTTGGGCAACACAAAATTCTTTTCATCTGCTTTGAATTTGCGAGCGTTTAATTGATTGTGTGCTTTGAGTCTGAAGCTCTTGATCTGCCTCATCTGTGCTGATCAGTATTTTTTATACTGCATCACATCTTCTCTTATGGGCTTCCTTCTAAGGTATAATTGTTGTCTACCAATCTCTTTATATTTCATTAATAAATAGATTTCCAGCCTTCCTTTGATCATTCCTGTCATCATTCTCGGAGCTCCTGGGATTTGCACAGTGCAGTTTTCTTAACACAAAGTAACCAACACTGCAGTCAGCAGTCCAGAACAATCTCCACCGTTAATTTATATTCCTTAGGATAGTCCCTGCAAAAACTTCCATGTAATGTGGCTGTGTGGTCCTGATTAACATCAGTAATCCCTGTGACAGAGCTGTTCAATACTCACCAAACTACTCTATGGGGGAAGGAAGTGAGAAGAGAAATAAAAAGTAAAATAATTTTTGAGTTGTTCAGGAGAAAAGACCAATCAGACTTTGCACAAAGGATTTAGAACAACAAAAATAACAACACTTTCCAAATCTCTTACGCTTAATTTTTTTCCTGTGCTTAGGTTGGGTGGAATGTTTGTTCTTTGCATTAGTGGATATTTACATGGGAATGAGACAGGAAGGGGAGGGAGGGGGACCACGAGGGAGAGAACCTCCTAAGGACGCCCTGCCCTGAGCAGCAGCTGTGTCGGGGAGCTCACCATTAAAAGGCGAGAGTTTCATTGGTCCCTTTGCGCTTCTGAGCTGTAAAAAATTTTAGAGGGGACTGAAATCTGGCACTTTGGAGAGGTCAGACTGGTGAGGGAGAGGAGAGGGATGGGGAAAACTCCTTCGTGCCAAGGTCCTTTGCACTGCCTGAGTGTGGGGTCTCATTGGAACACCATGTGTCATCGACACTTTAATTCTGAGGGGGTTTGGCAGGAATCTGAGTTAGTGGAGCATCCAAAGAGCTGTTTGTGCCAGATCCCACTGACCAGGGAGTGACAGAGGAATGAATCAGGGCTTGTCCCCATGCTGCCCATCAGTGTCCCCACTGCTGAGCTTTGGGATGTGGCACACTGGCTTATAAAAATAATAAAATAGTCTGAGAAACTTCCATTTTCACAACCCACTTCCTGCACAGAGGTATGTCCATACATAAAACCATAGAATCATTGAGTGGTTTGGGTGGGAAGGGACCTTAAAGCCCATCCAGTGCCACCCCTGCCATGAGCACGGACACCTTCCACTGTCCCAGGCTACTCCCAGCCCCAATGTCCAGCCTGGCCTTGGGCACTGCCAGGGATCCAGGGGCAGCTACAGCTGCTCTGGACACCCTGTGCCAGGGCCTGCCCACCCAGAAATGCTTTGTATCCATTTATATCTGCAGTTCTGGGAGTGGAAAAGCTGCTGTTAGGCCGTTGGATGTGCTGTGTGCTGTTCCAGCCACAGCTGACTTCCATACGCTGACCTCGGAGGATACATGGCCATGCTGTGACAGCCACTCGTTTGCCTCCCTGCAAATGTATGGAGAAGCAGCAGGATGAGAGGACTTTGGAATGTCCCTTCTCACAGCATTTACTGAGCTCTGGTCCAGAGGAGCCCCCCCAGCGCTGTCATCTCTTGTCTGTGGCAGCCAGAGAATGGAGATGGGTATAAAATACTCTCTTTAAGCACTAAGCAATGGATTAATTGCAGAAAACAGCTGGCTAAGCCAAGGTACTGCCCAGCACCATTCCTTCTTTTCCCTGTTTTCTGGTCTCTTCCCACCCTCCTGCCTCCTGGCATTTGGAACTAGAATATACGTGAGGAAGGTGAGATGTGTGAATTGTTTTCCTTTTAGAGCAGCCTGCCTTTATTGAGATGCATTTGTTACCCTGGGCTCCTGAGAAACACCTTGCCCTTTTCTTGCTCTATTTTCCATTTCTGTCTCTTCCCCATCCCTAACTTTATTTTCTCTTTATTTTCCTTCTCCACTTTTTCTTTTTCTTTACATCTCCTTCCTTTCTCTACCCGCGCTCATCCTTCTTCTCATCACTCACTTGATTTAGGGTAAGGAGAGCACATGCGAAGAGAATTGCCACGTACAAAAGTTAAGGATATATATGGGATCCTTCATAATGTGCTTCACTCAGGCTGGGGATAGTGAAAAGGTACGTTTTCCCTGAGCTTGCCAGCAGTGTAAACCATTCAATTGGTAACATAATACGTTTTTATGGTCTCTGTATAGCGATTTTCCATTTAAGTGTAAGTTAAATTGATGAATTCACATAGAGGCATAGAGGAAAGTTTTTCCTTTTTCTTTTGTAGTATAAATTCTCCATGAACACTCCTGCCCTCCATTGTGAGTGGGTTTTCCTCCCAACCATGCATGAAATGTGCCCTCAGGTTCTGTTACAAATAGGTTTACACTGATGTGTATGGCTGCTATGAGCATTACGGTCTTGATCCTGCACTCATTGAAATCAATGGCCACATTCCCCTTCCCTGCAGGAGTGGGAGATCAGAGCCTCTGGGTTGCTCTGGGAATACAAAAGACCTCATGGCTTTGTTTTTGCAGTCTCTTGCATCCCTTTTGTGACTATTGGTTGTTAGCTGGGTTGATTCTGCCGGACAGGAGATTGTAGGAAGGTGGGGATCAGCCTCTCTTCCCAGGGAGCAAGGGACAGGACAAGAGGAAATGGCTTCAAGCAGCACCAGAGGAGGTTCAAGTTGGACACCAGGAGGAATTCCTTCATGGAAAGGGTGCTCAGGCCTTTACAGGGGCTGCCCAGGGAGGTTTGGAGTCCCCATTCCTGAAGGTGTCCAAGGAAGGGCTGGAGGTGGCACTCAGTGCTCTGGGCTGGGGACAAGGTGGGCATTGGGCACAGGGTGGACTCAATGATCCTGGAGATCTTTTCCAGCCTCAAGGATTCTGGGATCTTGTGATATCCTGGTCTTGTGACACACAACATTCCCATTTCAGTGCTTGCACAGGCAATTACTTAGGAATTTTTCTCTCTAGGTTCTCCAATTACAGAGTTCCTACTTCTGTTCCTGTTGGCTTGGGAGATCTGTTACTTGAGCTGCGACCTTTTCCTTCCATGAAAACTAATTGGCACTTTGCCAGGGGTGTTATGGACGCGGGGCCTTCCACAGAAATAGGAGTTGTTGCAGGGAATGGCATTTGTTGGTCACTGGGTAACAGATTTTCCCACTAACTGCTGTTGGAGTGCCTGCCTTTCCCAGGAAATGTAAAACGTCACCATTTGTGCTCTCAAATGGGATCCAGCGAGAGTTTCAAAGTGTCTGGTCACATTTCAATGGGGCTAAACTATAATTCACCTGTCTAAAATACATTAATCAAACTTATTTTCTGCACTCTGTTTCCTAACAGGGACTCACATATTTATTTTCTGTGCCAGCAGTGTTGTATTTCACAGGAATTCTAATATTTCAGCAGTGGTTAAAGAATCCTCATTCATATGGATTCGAGCTGCACTTGGCTGAAAGGTGCTGTAGGAAGTGAGGGGCTGCATGTTTACACAATATTGGCTAAAATATTGGATTAATCTTTGTCATAATTTATGATGAGCAGATCTTGGCATGTCCATGAAACTGAGTTCCAGAGGATCCACTCGTGTGAGCCCTGTTTTGGTCTCCAGGTCACAGGAACAGTCAAGACAGGATTAAGCTCATTCTGGTGAATGCATTATTGTTCAGAATATCCTTTAGCAGCTTTTTGTAATCACTTGAAGTTTAGGACATAGTGAAATAGTCCCCTGAACTTGGATGGTTTCTTGGTGGTGAGTTGAAGGACCTCATCTGCAGTGTCAGGGATGGAGCAGGAGCGGGGAGATGCCACCAGATCTCCTGGACTCAGGATGTGGATGGATCCCTAAGGATGGTGGTTAATTGCCTTGCCCCTCTATCCCTCAAACAATGATTAGGGAAGGACAAATTCATTCAAACAACCCAAGAAACCTGGGCTGGTCCCTGCTCATCAGAGGGGTTGGGCTGGATGACCTTTAAATGTCCCTTCTAACCCAACTATTCTATGATTTCCTGATAATTTGTGCTGACACGTTCTTAAAAATGAAAGAAAACTCATGAACATTTGTCTTGAGACATGGGAAACATTTGACCCAGCCCTACACTGGCCATGTAGGGTCTCAGGGCTACCTTCCCCAAAGCTTTTGTGCTGTCTGTACCAGGGCCATGCTGGGAAGTGGGTCAGTCCTTTGTTTGTAGAGGGAGAACTGAGCTTAGTGGCGCCTTTGGCATACCAATAAAGCCAGCAACAATAAAAAGGAACAGTGTTCATTATACTGCTGTGTGGGGAGTTTCTTTAAGAGTTGGGCCCTAAATGGTTTTTAATCCCAGGATGCACTGATTGTGATAATGTGGAGAGGCAGAGCAAGCATCAGTTATAAAATCATTGCAAATATGAGTGGAATAAAAAATGGTCAAAAGGATCTTGTTACAATTTCTGCTTATTCCACAAGGGTTTAAGGAAAGTAAAATAGGCAATGATTTTGTTTGGGACTTGTTTATGAAAGATTACTTTTTGTATAGGTAAGTCAAAAGGTTAAGGAAGTAAACAGAATTTAAATACAGTCAGTTTTAGTAATTTTTTCTGTTGTTTGCCTTAACTGCTTCCTAACATCATAAAAAAGCCTGCGGCACTCAGGTGGAAAGGAAAAAAACCTCAAGCCAACAAGAAAAACCTGCACCAAGCCAGCTTAAAGAAGTAAAAGCTGTAAAATGTAAGATATGGCACACCTATAAACTATAATTTTGCTTTTCAGCCGGCAAAAGTGCTGTAGATCTAAAATTACAATAAATCTCCAAATGTCCAGCATTGATTACTTCAAGCTTGTGGCTTTAATGGACAACAGAGCAGCACATTATGATGCCATGATTAAGGAATTGTGGAAAAGAGGGAGAGTGATTTTGGACTTTATTTTGGCACCTAGCAGAGCTCAACGTTACCACAATTATTGGTTTTCTGAAATATGTCCCTATGCATTATTCTGATCAGATTACTTGCATTGCACAATCCTCTGGTGAATAACAGGACAATAGCATAAAATAAATCTCTCTCTGAAATTTAATCTCCATGTCTGTAGACTGGCAAGAAGAACATCCACATCCCTCTGATAAGAAGTTGTATATTTTCCTGAATGGTGGTATATTTTTGTTTTATAATTGTCCTTAATGTAAATTCTCCAGCAAGAAAGCAGTGATGTCAAAGATCTCAGAGGAAAGAAGGGTTGAATTATGGGTAAAGTGCTCCCATAAGCTCAGCATGAAGAAACCCTAATTTTCTTAGTAAACTACAGGGGCGGGTGAATTTGGTGGTTTACAGAAATCATTAACCTTTCCCCTATTATTGGTTCTCTGTGTAATTTGTTTGATAATCTTCTTCCTCAGTGAATAGCAGTCCAGCTTATCAGCTAATAAAATATCCTCTCGTGCTGCTGCAATGTTTGGCACATGGTGGATATGATACAGATGACAGCAAAGCAGAATTACCTGCTCTTTTTGAGGTCCACCTCTAAGCCAGGGATTGGGAAGGAGCCGATATTTATGGACTGAAGGGTGAGCATGTGTTTGTTATTGCTCATCCTCTGAGCTCCATGGACAAGCTGGAGAAGAATTGTTATTTTAAGAAAGCAGAAAATGTGCTGAGTTTTAAGCACTTGCACAGGGTCAGAAATAAACCCTCACAAAAGTGCAGATGCTCCCTAATCCTTGAGACACCCATCAAAGAGCCTCCAACTCGCACCAGGATCAACATATTTAGACAGGTCCATGCTGGGTTGTGTCTCTAAAACTGAGTTTCCGGGGGCTGGTCTTGGATGGGCATCCACAAACACAGGTGGGAATTCTAGGAGAGATTTGAAGTGTACCTGAAAGCTGTGTGGGTTTTGGGAAGTGCTGACCTCATCGTAAGGATGGCATACGGCTCCTCTTGGCTGTGATTGTGTCCCCCAGGCAGTCCCAGCTCAGTGCAGTGAGCAGGACGTCGTTAGTGAGCAGGCATCATTAGTGAACACGACATCATTATGAGCAGGATATTGCTGGTGAACAGGACACTGTTGGTGAGCAGGGCATCGTTAGCGAGCAGGACATCATTAATGAGCAGGACACTGTTGGTGAGCAGGGCATCATTAGTGAGTAGGGCATCATTAATGAGCAGGACATTGTTGGTGAGCAGGGCATCGTTAGTGAGCAGGACATCATTAGTGAACATGACATCATTATGAGCAGGACATTGTTGGTGAACAGAACACTGTTGGTGAGCAGGGCACCATTAATGAACAGGACACTGTTGGTGAGCAGGGCACCATTAGTGGCACGTGGCCAGCCTTGGTGGCACATGGGGCACTGTGTCATCCTTCACCTCTGCATGGCCGGGTATGAGCTGAGGCTCAATCCACAGGTGAAAGTTGCATTTGGGAACTTTTAGTGTCCCTGCCTTTGCTTCCATGAGAACTTCCATGGCTGCCAATGCTGCTCCAAAGGCTCCCAGGCTGGGGTGGAGCTCTGGGTGTTGCCAGTTGGGATGAAGATGTGTTGGCAAAGGCGTGGGTGGAAGTTCACTCAGCAATGCTTCCATGGCCCTGGCTCTGCTCCTGCTCTGCTATCCATGCCTGTACTGCTAATAATTAAATCCAACTGGAAGAAAAGTTTGCTTTTTTTTTTTGTGCTGTGGGCCTACTTCACCTAGAAATCACAGAGATTATTGAATTTGTGTGGTTCAGGACTCAAGAATCAAATATGAGGGAAGTTTAAGCTGAGATCATCAGGATCTATAAACTGGCATTGCTCCAAGGCAGCACTATTCCATCGGTGCAGCATTGATTTTGACTGGTGAATGCCTGACCTTGCCATGATCTCTCTGTCCATAGCCCTTTTTCCCACATCTTTCTCATTCCTCCAAAATTATTTTTTCTCATCTGTCTTTTCTCTACTTTGTTTCCAACAATTGCATTTCCATCAGTTTTCAGATTTCGCTGCTCAGGAGTACTGTAAAATATCTGATTGGAATGGTTTAGCTTACACTATCTTAAAATTTGCAATTAAAAACCTTAATGGTATTTTTCAAATCTTGTTTATCAGAGTTAATCATTAATTATCACAGATGCTACCCACAGTTGATTAATACTTTTTTCTTCCCTTCTTCCCTCCCCTCCTTTCCCTTCTCTCTCTTCTTCCTGCAGTGATTTAGGCTCTTTCCAGACTTTCTCGTGGCAGCACAGGCAGTGATGCTGGAGTGGCTGTGCCTGTCCCATGTTGTGTTTGCATGGTGCCACCTCTCCAGATGCACAGGTACCTTACACAAAATGAGTCACCACTGTCATTCCTCATTCTAGTGTGGATTAGGTGCATTCCAGACTGGGAAGCTCAGTCTGGGCTGTTTCCTTGGTGTAATTTTTTAAGTACGGTCTGTGACGTGGCAGCGATGAAGAACAGGGGTGATGGTGCTCAATTTTACCTCTTCCAGGAGTGCTCTGGTGCCATCCAGAGCAACCATCTCTTAATTCTTGGGCTCTTCCAGCCTGGAAAGATCCCAGCTGGTGACATTTTTCCATTAGCAGCCTGGCATTTTTGTAGATGAAATCCTGTTCCTTTGAAAGTTCATGGTGGTTTTGGGCATGGAGTGGCAGGATAAGGGGGAATGGCTTCAAACTGCCAGAGGGCAGGGTTATATGGGATATTGGGAAGAAATTCTTCCCTCTGAAGGTGTGGCTGCCACATCAGGGCAAGTTGGACAGGACTTGGAGCAACCTGGTCCAGTGGATTGTGGCCCTGCTGATGCCTGGGGGTGAAATGGGATGAGCTTTAAGATCCTTCCCACCCAAACCACCCTGTAATTCCATGGCCCTATGAAACCAAGGTTTGATGGTGTTCTACAGACCAGGTGATGATGCTAAAACACTTGGTGGGGCTGTGCCAGTTTCAGTGATCTCTGGATTTGTCCAGGATCCACATTCACTTTGTCTGTTCCAACATTTCACCGTTTACCTGTTACCTGCATGTGTGAAATCATCCAGGTGCCTCCCTGTCCTTGGAGAGTGGGAAATCTGCCTCATTTATCCGACAGAATAACATTTACCCTGCAGAATAACATTTATCTGCAGCCAACACAGGCTGGTTATCAAATATTTGTTTAAAATAAAGAAAAACTTGAGGACTTTTGTAGCAGGAAAGTGCAACTTTGTTGTCTTAGCAAAGGTGATGCAGAGTGAAAGGATGCTGCTGCATCCTTGCAGCTCAACAGCATTGAGTTTCTGGTGCTAAATTTCCAGGAAAAAAGAAGCGTTGTAAATAAATATAAATATATTGAAATACAGATAATTTGACGGCTGCTTGTATGTTTTTTTCAGGGTATTGCCTTGTCCATGGCATTGCAAAATCCTTAGGGGATATTATTTGTAATTATATTTTGGTTTATCATAGATGTGAGCCTTCAATGAAGGAAGGCAATATATATTCCTTAAAATTCTTTTAATACTTTAAAATAATAGTTTACTGAGCATTAAGGAAGAAACTGAGATTCAGAAACAGAGGGACAATGTCTAGAAAAACATATTA
Source organism: Corvus brachyrhynchos (assembly GCF_000691975.1). Classification (NCBI taxonomy): domain Eukaryota; kingdom Metazoa; phylum Chordata; class Aves; order Passeriformes; family Corvidae; genus Corvus; species Corvus brachyrhynchos. Next base: position 1,571,395 of record NW_008238319.1, read on the forward strand.
ATGTTGATTTCAGTGTTTTGCAGCACTCAACATTAATAACACCTGGACTTGTGTGTCTATTTCACTGGCAAATGCTCAAATCACAGAGATCTGTGCTTAGTTCTGTCATAATTTCTGGTTAAATATGTTTTATAGCACTTCATTTGTTCAAAGTTCTTTACTAATCTAATTTTCCAAAATACCCAAAGTGGCCTGAAACTTAGAAATTCCCAGCAAACATTTCAGTAGAAATATTTTCTAAGTTCCCAAAATTAAATATACAACACTAATGCTTAAAAAATAAATCAGCTCAGGGAAATTAAATGGGTATTTTAAGATCTTAATTTCTTAAATCTTAGAAAGATTGTGTACTTTACTTAAGAATTAGATAATTAAATGGCAAAGGACACGTAGATTTTAGGCAAACAGTCTTGAGCACAGCAAGAATCAAGAAACACCATTTAGATGCAGGCGAAGGGATTGGCACATTGGGATGAGGGGAAGACCTCCAGGATTGGCACAAAAAGAAGGAAAAAAAGTTATAATTTAGCAACAATTGAGAAACAGAAGTTGTTCGGGGTTTTTTCTTTTTGTTATGCAACATGCTGCAGTAGGAGTATGTGATTTCTGTCCAGAAATGGTTGCAGAGAGGGAAAGAAGAAGAACAGGCCAACAGGATGAGAGTAAGTGGCCCTAGGCTGCACCAGGGGAGCTTGAGGTTGGACGTCAGGAAGAATTTCATCATGGGAAGGACTGTCAGGCCTTGGCAGGGGCTGCCCAGGGAGGTTTGGAATCCCCATCCCTGGAGGTGTCCAAGGAAGGCCTGGAGGTGACATTCAGTGCTCTGGGCTGGGGACGAGGTGGAGATGGGGCACATCAAGGTTGGGTTTAATGATCTTGAAGGTCTTTTCCAACCTCAGTGATTCTGGGATTCTTACCTGCCTGACTCCTCTGGTGTTTGAGGATTTGTCCTTTTGACTTGCTGCCTCCCCTTCTGGGCTTTCTCTGCATCTATAAAATCACCAAGGCCAGCTGGGAGAGCCTTGCTAAGGCTGCCTGGGGATCAATGTCCTTGCTATTGCTTCTGAGATTGCTGGGGGAATTTCATGCAGCCTGAAAGGGGACACTGGCCAAGAACAGGAGCAAAGAGCACGTGCAGTGTGCCAGCAGAGTTCCTGTGGCCATGGGAGCACAAAGGAGCTGCCTGTGGATGGCAGGTGGTAGCACACATCTCCTCTGGAGCCCGAGGGCCTGAGTGGGAAGCCTGGAGATGAGGCTGCCTTGGCCAAAGCCCAGCTGAAGCCCGGGAGACGGCTGAGTTGAGCGGCTGGGGATCAAACCTGCAAACATGGAGCTGCTCTTGTGCCAAAATCTTCACCTCAACCCAGGATGTCTCAGAGCCAAGGTCCCAGTGAATCCTGACTGTCCGTGGCTGTGTGTGAGGGGCCTGACATGAGCAAACTGCCAGTGGAGTTGGTGTTGGCAGTGGTTCCAGCCCTGCAAGGTCAGGCTGTCACCCGCATTCCTCCCCTGACGTTGTTTCCGTAAAGCTCGGTGAGTGCGCTGGGAAAGTCTGAAATAAAGCCACTACCAAGTACTGTGCAGAGGGTAATTCCCTCGTAATTTGCTCAAGTTTTAATCTCTATTCATCGGAGGAGACATAGAAGAAAATGAGGGGTGGTTTATCAGCAGTGAAGCATCAAGCCAATGGCAAACCTTGCCCACATTTGGGCTGCCCATTGAGTGCTCCGTTCCCTTGGCTGTGCCGATTTCTCCAGCTTTGCCTTGCTGGGCCATCATTCCTTCCTCCGCTCTGTTTTTGCCAAGGCATGACACAAACCTCTCTTTAACAAAATCCACCATGCAAAACAAGATCTTTCCATGTTTTCTCCCATGTTTATCTTTGGCAGCTCGTTCGTGCCTTGTCCCTGAGTTCAGTCACTCGTCGAGCTCATCGGAAGTAAACAGGGCTCGTTCCTGTGCTGCCCACCCAACATCCCTTTGTGCTACCAAAGGTGGCAAAATATTCCAGCAGGGTTTGGGTTTTTTTTTTTTCTGTAAACACATCCGAAAAGGAAAAAAGGAAAAAAAAGAACAATGCAGACCGGCGGCGTCCACGCAGGCAGTTTAACCCTTGGGTCAGCGTGTTTGTATTTCACTTATTGGATTGTTAATAGATTTTCTTCATTTGTGCGAGACATTGTGAATGATGTGCTGAGGCCTTTCTATTCCTTCACCGTGGTCTACCTGTAAGAAGATAGCGTTAAAAGCTGCTGGAGTTTCTACCTCTTGACAACATCCCAGCTGTAGCCTCGCAATAGCAATCCTCCCGTGGCAGTTTTAATTATCGGCCCCGGCGATACCATCAGTAAGTGTGTAATTACGTGTCACTTTCCTGGCTGTTGGGTATGAAAAGTGGAACCAGTGAGATGATGATCGTTGAAGCTGTAGACTCATATTTAAACAATTCAAAATGTGTAACTGGCAGTGTCATTAAACAGAGAGAGTCTGACCCCAGCTGTCAGTTACTTTTCCTTATGCAGATTTTTTTTCATGCTGTCTGTCAAAAGAGCTCCATGGGCTGAGATGGGACAGGAGAGGCAGCGGAATGCAGGAGAGCTGCTCTCCTCCGCTCCTGCCAAGGTGGTCTTTTACCCTAAATAAATATTGCTGGAGAGATTGTAAATAAACGTGGGACAACGGAGGAAATTATATAGACTTTGGTGATGAATAAACAAAGGGAGACGATCAAACACAAAGTCGACCCTTCAAAAAATATGAATAAAATGGGACTCATTAGCCTGAACTTAAAGAACAAGGCTTATGGTAATTTGGGGGATTCATTACTGAAGGATAAAAATGGAATCATTTTCATTTCTCCCTTTCCGCCAAAAAATTTTTGAAGCCATGGCAGATAAAGAAATGACCCAAAGGTTATTATTATTATTATTATTTAAATCCACATATGTACACAAACACATATATATTTGTATATATGAGAGTGACAAGCATGCATGTGCATACATATCATACATATCTGCACGAGTAATAACAAATTTTGAATATTGCCCTCAAAAATTATTATTATAATATGGATCCCTTTCACTTTCACTTCAAAGTCAGCAATGTTTAAAGTGTGCAAAGTACCAGAAACTTGTCTCCTGGCCAATATATGCTAACTAGATGGAAAAAATAAATATATGTGCATAGGAGTAGGCAAGTAAAGAATATTTTTTTCAGTGAATTGAGTCAGAAATTTCTAACATGACAACTCTGCTGTCTGAAGACAGGCACAAGTGGTTTGACTGGGAATTTGGGGTTGGCATGCCAAGAGTTAATTTCAGAAAGACAAGGAAATAAATGGAACAGTACTTTGAAAAAATAAAAATAAAAATAATAAAAAATAAAAGATTGGGGGTTAAACAAACATTCATCTGTGACAAGAGAGAAAAATGTTTCTTTATTTTTAAAATGTTTACGCTTCTCAAAATAAACCCATCAGACACCTTAATTTAAAGCTTTGGAGTTCACACGGACTCCAGCAGCAGCAGTGGAACAACAGAGGCACGCTGGATGCTCAGCCTTTGAAAAAGCACAGCATCAACACTTGCTTTTGCAGATTTTAAGGGGAAATATATTCATTTTGCGAGTGTGTGTGTGTGTTTCTGTACGTATCTGTATATAAAAGCTTTGCATATATTTCTTGTTTCAAAGACAATGCCATGGAGCAGTGCATACAGGAGTGCTGGCTATATTAATTGCAGCAGTACTTCCATACTTGAAAGTAATAAATAGGCACATATTAAATCCTCTAAGGATTAATTTGTATTTTATCAGCTGTGAAAAGGGCAATTTTTTACATATCCAGACTTAAGAGGTAGCCCTATTAGACCTTCATTGGAAAACAAATTCTGCATATATTTTGTACCAGGGCTTTTTATTTTCTTTCTTTTACTCCCTTTTCCTCTTTCCCCCTGTCTTTTTAAAAGCCTTCCTTGCAGCAAGTGGTTGTGTCACGTAAGGCTGGGGAGGAAATGAGCTGTGGGGCTGTGGGCAGACAGAATCCGCCCCGATAAATTCGGGTGAGCGGCCAACAGAAAGCACAACAGAGCCCCCCACGCTGGGTCACGTTCAGTGCCTCGCTTTTCCTTGGCGTTTGAAATACCCAGTGCTTAAGGTCATCCAGTTTTGAGCCATCCATACTCACGCCCCTGCGCCTCTTCCCAGCCCTGTTTACAAATTATTTGCTGTTGCCACTAAAGAAGAGGTGCAGGGGAGCCCCCCCGGCCGCGGGCAGGGACGAGGAGCCAGTTTTTACATGCCAAACAACCATTTCTCTTTGTCTTTCATGGAGTCGTCTGTAGGGTGGAGGATTTTCAAGTTCTGTGTCTGTCCTACTTGCATGTTAGCTGCAGGCGATGTGCATCACAGGGAGGAGGCAGTCCCTTGGGGAGGCCCCACTTTTCTGCATTTAGTTGCTTGCTTTGAAAGCAGAGGATGCTAAAAAAATTAGCTCTTTTCGAAGTGTGGGATGACTTGTGCACAACAAACAGATTCAGAGTTGAAGGCTCCTGTGTTACTTTTTTTTTTTTTTTTTTTTTTTTTTTTTTTTTTTGGTTGGAAGGCAAGTTAGGATTTTTAAAGGGGCGCTGCACATTTTATTTATTCCCCAAGTCTTGAGGTGCTTCTGGCAGATGTGGGGTGTTGGAGCTCCTGCGTGTGTGTGCTGGCAGTGGAACCTCCCTCGGCGCGGGTAAGAAGGAGGGATTTGGAGGAAATCAGCAAAGCTGGCCCCGAAGGCTTTGCAGAATTAGAATCCTGAAAGAATCATTAAGGTTGGAAAAGATCTCCAAGACCATCAAGTCCAACCTTAACTGCCTGTGTCCTGAGCTCTGTCCCTTAAGGCTGGGATTTCCACAGGCTTTCCCATGTGAAGTTTGTCAGTTAAAATCAATTGGGGTGCACTTCTTGCTGCTTCCCAGTCTGGAATCTGGGAGGCCAAGGGCAGGTCTCTTTTATTCCCCTGCCCCCAAAGCCCAGCTCCTCCCAGCTCTAGGCTGCACCTCACTTCAAGGGTTCAGTAATCCAAAAGTCCACAAAAATGTTCGCTAACTCCTTTTTTATTGAGATGAGCAATTAAAATGTTGACTCACAAGTGATTTTCTCTATGAGTTGGAAAGTTTTCCCAAGCCGCATAAGCTGGATGAATGATCACCAAACGTTTTTGTTAGTTTGCTTCTCAAAATGCCCTGTACATTTCTAGTTCATCTGAATTCTTCTTTCATGGGATTGATGGCAGCCTGGGGGAAAAAATTTGGTTTCTATGGGCTCTTGAAACAAATCTGCTGTTATCATCTCTGCTGCCTCTGCCTGGGTGCTCCAGGCTTATTTGAATAGTAAAGTGACCCCAAAAGTTGTTTAAGCACTGGGACAGCTGAAGGGCTGTCCAGTGACATCCCTGTCCAGTTGTGGGTTCTCCTCCCGTTGTCAAACTCAACCCTCACTGATAGGACCCTCTAAATAAGACAACAGCATTGCTGTGACCCCTTTACTGCTAACTATGAAACCAAAATTCAGTGCAGTATCTTGCTAATCATAGCAGGCACTCCAGGATTTTCTGCTTTTCTATTTTAAAGCAGTATCCAAGCCTGGTTATGGGAAAATATCTATTTTTGCCTTATGAGACCAGCACAACCACTTCTGTTTTGGCATCAAAAGAATAAAACCAAGCTTTATTACAAAGATAGTAATTTTGGATATAGTGGAATAAAATCCAGTGGAGTGTGGGGCCAGGGGAGTATTTCCCATGTATGATGTCAGTAAGGAACTGGAGCTACAATAAGGCATGTTCTCCTGTGGAACAGCAGCCGGCTCTCTCCTGGCCTCTGCAGCACGGGAGGTTTAGGTTGGATATTGGGGAAATTTCTTCATGGAAAGGGTTGTCCAGCCCTGGCACAGGTTGCCCAAGGGAACAGTGGAGTCACCATCCCTGGAGGGGTTTAAAAGCCTTGCAGATGTGGAACTTTGGGATCTGGGTGAATGGTGGCCTTGGAAGTGCTGGGGAATGTTTGGTTTCAGAGGGCTTTTCCAACCTCAGCTGTTCTGTGGTTCCGTGTGTTTTCTTCACAAACTTATTTTCTTTTTATTAAATTGGATTAAATTTATGACTGCTTTAGGACAAAATGTACAACTTTTTTACTTTATCAGAGAACAATTTTCAAGTAGCCAGGACTGAGAGCTGTGCTGGGTAATTTGCCGTGTCCCAGTGCTCCCTCAGTGTCTGTTCCCCAGTGTGTGTTTTCCTTTCTGTCTTTGCCACCTTTCCCAAAGCCATGGCTTATTTCTCCCTCTGCTTTTACGCTGAGCAGAGTGAACCTGGATGACTCATGATGCAAAGAACAGCAAAAAAAAAAAACCCTTTGCTTAATATCGAAAACTATCTTGAAATTATGAAGCAGGAGATGTACTTTGCTTATCACAGTGGAAACCTATTAGACAAGTACCCTTGGTGCATGGAAAATATATGCTTTTAACAGTTTTAATCCTTTATCAATTATTCATATGGGAAGGTTTTCCTGTATTTGTTCAGTATGTTGGGTGGAATAGCAAGCACGACTTTATTTGTCTAACAGTTTTGTTCCAACTGTATCCGATAAGATATTTAACACCCCCAAACATATTTAATTTAAGAAATAAAGAGCCATTCTTTCTGTGGGGTTTTCCACATCATTCTTCTTTATTACACCAGGTTTTGCTCATCATACCATGTTCCTTCTCAGAGGACAGAGACAAATAACCGTTCCCCACAAGGACAATGTGTGTGTTGAATGCATTTTAAATGCTGCACTTTGTTATGATTGCAACCAACATTTTAAATATGCTGCAATCAAATTCCAAAATGACATGAGAAAAATGACATCAGAGAATAAATCTATTTGGCTGCACAGGCAACAGGAATGTTGGAGCTGGAACATGCTTAGCTTGAAAGTTAAAGATTGAGTACAATGTTTATTTTATTTGCTTAAGAGAGGCAAGGCTAATTCATCCCTGTTGTGGAAATCAATGGATTACAGTATAAATATACTCTTCAAATATATTTGTCATATTACATGACTTAAATAGCATTACCTAAATATAGTTTAGCTTTTAAATATCACATGAGATTACTGATTTGCTTTTATGTTGTACTGGGTTTGTTTAAACTATTCCAGGGTCTCACCCATGGCATGCATAGTAGTTCTGCCCATGGAATTCTAGTCTGGAAGAGGGAAACCAAAGTCAAATGAGCTTCCTGGTGGAAGCTGGAAAGTTCTACAACTGGAAAAGCCTGGGATAGTTGATGTGGGAACATCTTGTTTCTCCTAAATGGGTTTCCAGCTAGGCTGGAAAGTCCCTCAAGTGGTCATTTACTGTATCATGGACTCTTTCCTTGTGTTTCCTACAGGTATAGAGGAACATGAGCCATTGGATGAAAGATCTTGGAGGAAAAAAATCCCATGGAGCTTCTTGCTGTGAATGGTTCAGCTTTTGGGAGGGAAATGTTTTCATCCTAGTAGGACCATCCATCCCTGGAGTCTATTAAATATTTCTGGAGTTTCTGGGCTGAGCCATGCAGTTGTCTGGCTATATTTTAAGGTACTGGCTCCTGTTAATATTGGTATGAATATTCCTTATCCATCTTCCTGAAAAATTCCCCACAAAGAAAATAAATGATGTCTTACATACAAAGTTTTACAGTGGCTATGGCTGAGATGATGGATTTCGCTTGTCTTACATGAAAAAAAAAGAAAAAGTAGGAAATGAAGTGGTATTTAAAAATGGGATTTGTTTGCCTTCAAAATTGTAGCTGTAGTTTTCTCCAAAGAATTGGAGCTGAGCAGGTGTTGCCTAGGTAGGAAAATTTCACTTAAAGATCTCTGAACTGTCCCAAACTGAAGTCCATTCTCATCCATAACGTAATTTAGCCCTTGACAGATATATAGAGCTCTTGGAGCTTTCTGTTCTTCACAAAATCTCCTGAGCTTCAAGTCTCACTGACCAGATGGGTTGTAATTTGGCCTCTGACATGGCACAGTCCTGCTGGAGGGTGAAAATTACCTGAACTGGCCAACGCCGAGGTCACAGTCCCATCTCCTTCAAGTCATTTTCTTTTCTCCGGCTCCTGCCTCCCATTCCCCAGCACAGGGAGCTCTCTTCTCTGCATTTTGAGTAGTGCACAGGAGCGAGACGTGGAATATTTATCCCCTCGGAAGTCAGATATTATACTTAAATGTCTTAAGCCTCGGCCACACATCAGTCACAGGATTGATTTAGCCTTAGTGATATCTGACTCCACGAGTAGGAAGCCGAGATTGTCCTGTGTAGGGTGGATTGGAACACTTTGTACTCTGGCAGGTGTCAGAGACTGCATAGAAATGTGCTTAATTAAGGAGAGCCTTGAGTGCTTTTCCAGGCTGAGAGTTGGTGGCAGAGCGAAAGGGACAGGTGACATTACAGAGGGGGCCTGCTGCAGGCTGCCCAAGCAGGAGGATGGGATGAGACCCTCCACAGGCAGGAGCAGCTTCACAGTCACCGGCCCTGGTCCTCAGGAGGGACTTCAAGTCCCCTATTTCTGCTGGAGAGACAACACAGCACAGCAGGGCAGATGATTCTTCCCTTCTGTTCTGCTGTGGTGCACCCACCCTGGAGCACTGCAGGCAGCTCTGTGCTCCCCAGCACAGGAAGGACGTGGAGCTGTTGGAGCGAGTCCAGAGGAGGCCATGGAGATGCTCCAAGGGCTGGGGCCCCCCTGCCGCCAGGCTGGGAGAGCCGGGGG
>NW_008238319.1:1580352-1582355 GCF_000691975.1 Corvus brachyrhynchos
CCCTGGATCCCTGGCAGTGCCCAAGGCCAGGCTGGACACTGGGGCTGGGAGCAGCCTGGGACAGTGGGAGGTGTCCCTGCCATGGCAGGGGTGGCACTGGATGGGCTTTGAGGTCCCTTCCCACACAAACCATTTTGAGGTTCTGTGCTTCTTTAAACAAACATTCATGCATATTTTCTGTGGGTTTTTTTTTTGTTTTAAATAAAAACGGAATAAAGATATTTTAGAAGAGTTCCAACCACCTGTCACGTTCCATTACTCTTACTTCCTCAGGCCCTTATGCCTGAGCAGGTGGTGTGAATAAACTGTACATAGAATGAAGTGAGGGACATTTTTCTCTTGTAAATAACAAAAGCCACAGATATTTTTGCATTAGCATTTTTCCTTCCTTCTCTGTTTTAATTGAACTGAGCTCTCCTTGCTGCTTGGTCATCTATCCAAGCTCTAGAACAAATGGAAGGGAAAAGATATATGGAGTGCATATAATTCTGGGATTTACTGCCTTTCCTTCAGTTAGTTGAGAACAAGGGATTGCTTCTGACTGTTTTTCTCTCCAGGAGAAGTTTTCTTTGCTGGGTCATCCGTGCAGCCCTGGCACGGTGTCCCTGTGGCGCGGTTGTACCGACAACCTCCAGGTCAGCAGCATGTCTTGCAATGAACAGAATTTACCCTTTCACCTTCACATCCCCCTCCACTCTTGTATACAGTTTATTTTTTTATTTTTTTTTTTCTGCAGCAGAAGTCATTTTTTGCAGGTGCAAAAAGGAGCCTTTCATTTTCCCCATCTTAGGGTAAAAGTTAGAAAAAATACGCTTTCCTTACTGAAAGGCAATATTTTGCTTTTAGCACTACTTTATGTGCAGCGTTTTTTAGCTCCTCTAATCTTAAATTCAGTACATGAATGGATGGATAATTTCCTCCCTGTCAGTTTTTTCATGCTTCTGAATTATTTACTACCCCCACAACTTGTAGCTGCGAGTCCACTTATTCCTCGTTGAGCCGTAGCCGTGTGGGAAGCTCCCGTTCTCCCACTGTCCTGGGGGACTTCCAGGGCTGGGGAAGCATCCTCGGAGGGGTGCCCAAGCAGGAACCCCCCAGCGTCCCCCAGAACCGAGTCCTTAGGTAACACAGCCTGGATCCAGCTAATTTGTCTTCATCATTCATATCTCCCAAATCCTGAATCATTTTGGTTGCCCTCTGCTGCACCTTTTCAATCTCTGCAATGTCCTGCCTGTAATATAGTGACCAGAATTGCACACAATATTTCAAATATACTCCCACTAATGTCTTATATAAAGTAGTGCCAGAATAACTTGTGCTGATTTATAATGCTTACAAATATATATATTTGTTTAGCTGCTGTTGTTGGGGTTTTTTTATTGCTGCCAAACATTGAACATATGTCTGGTGGTCTGAAGGCCTGTTAAAGACAACGAATGAATCACATTTTCTACATGACAAAAGAAAACACCTTTATTTTTTATCATTGTCAAGCTTGAGCGGTGATATAAGACAAATTGAAACACCAAAAGGAAAGGAGAGTTTAGGAAAGTCAAGTAATAAGGTATTGGGTTATAAATGAAGTCTTCCAGAGCCTGAAGTTAAAAAGTATCCACAGGCACTTCACACTTCTTAAAAAACAAGTAAATCACCCAACAGGGTGGTGCTAAGGATGTCCTGCTTAGAGCACAGAAGCCTCTCCCACCCTTTGGGTGAGGAGAATCTGACAGAACATAAACGGGAAATTTTCACTGGTTTTAGCTGTGGGAATATGCAGTGCCATGTGTGATGCTAATGCACAGAGCAACCCTGTTTGGGGTGTGGAGGAGGCTCCGTTCCTGATGGTGTCAGGAGCTATGGTTTCTACATGGAAATGAATTTCCAGCAGTTGCTTTGGATCTGCTGGGTAAGATCCTGGCCTTGGTTTTGGAAAGGTACCATTAACATTCCAAAGTAATGCACTTTGATAGTGTTATTTACTGTGGAGAGAAGTGCGAGCAAGG
>NW_008238319.1:1582381-1602369 GCF_000691975.1 Corvus brachyrhynchos
GATCTTACTTGAAAATATACTAAAACATCTCCCATTCCCAAACAAGCCAAACCAAGGATTATCATTTTATATAAGATCTGAAAAGAAACTTGAAAAAACCAAAGGCCAGTGTGGTCAAGGTGAAATGACCCTGGGAGGGTGCTGGGAGCGGCAGGCCACGGAAGACCAACAAGAATTTTCTGTTAATTGATGCAGCAAGGTTTGGATTTTGCTTGTTTCCAGTCTGAGAAGAAGTTTTTGATGGCTTCCACCTGAGTCCAGTCTCCACTGTGCGGTGCAGGTGACCTGCGTTAATGGCCTCACTTTCCCAAGACAGTGCACTGCTATTAATGTATCGTGCCAGGTTCTACCCTGGCTGGTGGCCATTATTGCCAATAAATAATGGCTCTTGTTCCATCAGCTCCTGTGAAGGTCTGGGGACACGAAATTCATGTGTGCTACCAATGTAGATCGAACGTAACCTTGACATTAATCAGACAGGTGGAATTTAAGGCTTCCCCAGTTTTTCCAGTGCTGCTCTCCTAACAAATCAAGGAGTTCTGCAGTTTTCTAACCAGCTAATGTAAAAAACCCCACACCTTCCTTTTCCTCTTATTGCTTGGGTTTGGTTTTTTTTTTTTTTTTTTTTTTTTTTATTTATTTTGATCACATTTACTCTTTTAACATGATCATTAGAATGTTTACAAATATCTCTGCCTTCCCAGCCCTCTCCCGCATCCTGAACGGGCTCGTGTTTTCCAAGAGCAAACAACAAATGGAGCAGACCTTTGAAGAAACCCACCCCCGATTAATAGTTAATGATGGCTCGGGAGAAGGAACAAAGCCCGTGCGATGTGAACACGGATTAGTCCTTTTATAACCACGGCCAAACAGTTTGTAGGAGCGCCGATGCCCGGGAGCAGCCTGCTGTGCCCTCCTGCCGAGACCAAGGCTGGGCAGCGGGCTCGGCGCGGGGGGCCAGGGGCCCTGGGGTCTGCGCCCCAGCTGCCCCCCTCTCCCAGCAAGCCACGAGCTGGTTGATGCAGGAGCATCCCCTGCCGACCAGCGCCTGGCAACCATCGCCTCTGCCAAGGCGTTAGCCCTCCGTCCTCTCCCGACTGTGGCATTGCGGAGCTGGGCCAAGGCTGATGCCCAGCACGAGGCTCTGGGCCCCGCGCAGCTCGTGGGTTGCATTTGGGTCACAAAGCCTTGGAGTCAAAACACTCAGAGCTCATCAGGGCACACCTTCAGCTGGTGCTGATGGGGCTCAAAGCTGAGGCAGCGCTTTGGAGGTGAAATTCTTTGCATCCCCCGACCCTCTTCCAGAGCCCTCCTTCCCCGCACAGAATATTTCAAGTTTAGGACTTCAAATATTTCTATTAATAAATTACTATGCATCATGTCAAATTAGCATTGCCATTACTAAAAGATTAATAGCGACAATGCGTTGTGGCACTCCATTGCTTCAGGGTAATTTTCTTTTGTTCATGCTTTGGCATAATATTGTAGAGCAGAGCGGCAGAACTACGGAGCATAAATTTAGGCGCAGCCCCTCAGCAGAAGAGGCAATCCTAATCACAGCAGAGGGCTGGCAATTAGCTCCCAACCTTCTGGGAACGTTGCCTTCATCCCGGGATGAGTGCCGCCCGATATCCCTCACACCTCTCACACAACAAGATAGATCCCGACGTTTATGTGTTTTTATTTACTAAGTGCTCGGGAGGAATAAACAAGGATAATTTGCATATGAAGCCTTTTGATTTGAGCCCTTGAGTAATTGGCGGGTTAGCGGTGGTGTGTGCACTTAAGTGTACATCACGCCAGCAGCAATCTTCCCTTCCATAAATCCTCCATCCTAACTGGGAGAAATCACTCTGGTGCTCGGGTCCCTTTCCATGATGCTTGTAGAAAGGAGTAACTTTTTTCCCTCAGCCTCCTCGGGCAGGGCCATGGCAACAAAGCAATTAAACAACGTGGCTCAGTGGCTGCAGCTTGAAATGAAAGGTGGGAGGTGTCGTGTGGCATCGTTTCATCTCGAAGATGTACACAAGGATTTCATACCTGCAGGTTAACGACGGGCAGGCAGAGGCAAAGCATCTAAATCTCATTTTGAGGCACAGCCTTTTTTATTTTTTACTGGTTTAACAAATGACTTTCATGAGTGAAATTATTGCATTATCATCTCTTTGGCTTCATGCTGGATACATCCAAGAAAATATCTTCATGATGGCTCTGTTTCTTGCTTAAATATCAAGTATTGGTATTTTTAATGTTTTTGTAAACATTATATATTTTAATACTTGAGAAAATGTATCTCATAAATAAGCTTTATTATCTGTCAAAAAGGATGAAAATATAACTTTACATTTCTGTTTTAAAGTAATTTTAGTGCCTATTAGCTATAAAGTAACAGTTATATATAATTTAGAGTATGTAGTCACTCGAAACAACTTGACATTTTCACACAAACACAGAACCTTAATAATAGTCTTGGGATTTCATTGGAAGTATACACCACTACAGGATATTAAAATAACTTATGGTGCACTGTAATTCTTGTTTTGTATTTGTCCAAGTAGTTTTGAAGCATGCTATAAAGCAGAAAAATAAAAACCTAAGCTCCAAAGTCAGCTAAGCTGCATTCTTAAAGTTATAGCAGTCTTTTCATATTAAGTATGATTAAACCAGCTGACATTTCTCGTTGTCATCTTTCTCTTCTCCCTTCCTATTAATATGCTGTGCTTAAAATGTAAATGCTCTGCACACGGCATTTTTTATTTAAAGCCCTTGCAATTGTTTGCTTAAAATAATGATGCTGATTGTATGCATTCAGGGATCGGAATAAGAGCCTGAAAACAGTAATTTACTTGTTGATCTCAGGGTAAACTCCAGATTTGTGCAATGGAATACTTTCAGCACCAGAATGCTGAACTCAGACACGTCCAGAAGCCCGGTGAGGCTTCTTCCTATTGTTCTGTGAACAATATCGTTCAAGTGAAAATCAGAACCATGAGGACAACATTGGAGGTTCACCAGTCTGACCAGTTTCTTCTTGAAATGAAGTGGAAATTAGAAAAAAAAAGTTAATAACTGTCATAGATTTTATTTTTTAAAATAACCCGACAGAACTCATTGTGATTAAAATGTGCCCAATTTTAAACTTGTTCTTTTAATTGTAATTGGAGTGGCCTGTGGGTAGGGATTAGGTGAGTGTACAGATGTGCACAAAAATTAATATGGACTTGGAGGAATGGCCTCATCGCCATAAAAGGGCCGACCAAATGTTCACAGATGGAATTTGAGTGGACCCTTATTGAATAAGCTTGTAGGGCCCACTTGGGTCATTTCTGCATCAATCTTTTTTGGTCTGTTTGGAAAAGGCACAGTTCAGGCCTTTTCCACGATAATTATTCTCATGCCTGATCCATTAATTTTTTAATTTGCATTAAGGTTGCCTTGTGACAGAGCCACCGCTATCAACAGGAGAAATTTAAAATGCAGTTTGGATAAGGTTGTGTGTGGCTACGTTGAGTTTTTAACTTTCCTTACTATGGTGTGTTCAAACAAAAGAATTGAACATATCGGTATTGTAGCCATGTGGCATGCAAAAATCTTGCATATAATTAGAGGTCTTGCTCTGTCAAGAAACTTTCTAAACCTGGTGATAATTGGGGAGTTTGAAAAAAAGAGACAATTTGGTGATATAAAAGGACATAACTTTGAAATATTACAGCTTTTTTCTTCCTTTCCCTTCTTTCCTGCCCCAATGTTTATTTTCAAGTTCGGGTTGGATGGGGCTTGGAGCAGCCTGGGACAGTGGAAGGTGTCCCTGCCCATGGCAGGGGTGGGATTGGATGGGCTTTAGGGTCTCTTCCAACCCAAACCCTTCCATGAGTCTATGATCTCTTTTTGATTTAGATACTCCTTTTAAACTGCTTGATTTATAAACATGCATATGAAAAACCAAATCCATAAGTTTTTCTCTTTATTCCTTTCTTCCCAGGAGTGCCACTGAATTTGTACACAGCAGAGGAGAGCAGGAATGTGCAGGCAGAGCCCTGAGGAAATGGAAATATTGTAACAAAATAAAGCTGACAAAAGACTAATTTCAGCAATACAGGTTTTAAAAGTGTGTTGGGCTTTAGAAGCACCTGTTTCATGGATTGAGGATGGATCATGGAATGGTTTGAGTTTGAGGGGACCTTAAGGACCATCCCATTCCCAGTGCCACCCCTGCCATGGGCAGGGACACCTCCCACTGTGCCAGGCTGCTCCCAGCCCCAATGTCCAGCCTGGCCTCGGGCACTGCCAGGGATCCAGGGGCAGCCCCAGCTGCTCTGGGCAAACAGAATAGTGGATGAATAAAGTAACTCAGGTTATGAGTTTGAGGGGGTTAAAAAGACACACGTGGTTAAATGTCTCTCAAAAAGGTGGTGGAAAAGAGAAGAAACGGACAGCAGTTGCCTAAAGAAATGGCTAAAGGTCCTTTCTGTCTATTTTTAATTTTTAAATTTTTTATTTTTTGTGTCCTTCATAGGTTTGAAAGTAGAAATAGGTGTATTTAAGATGAGATTTGATGTTGACAATCCCAGCTGTTTGCTCCAGACCGGCAGGGACACCTCCCACTGTGCCAGGCTGCTCCCAGCCCCAATGTCCAGCCTGGCCTCGGGCACTGCCAGGGATCCAGGGGCAGCCCCAGCTGCTCTGGGCAAACAGAATAGTGGATGAATAAAGTAACTCAGGTTATGAGTTTGAGGGGGTTAAAAAGACACACGTGGTTAAATGTCTCTCAAAAAGGTGGTGGAAAAGAGAAGAAACGGACAGCAGTTGCCTAAAGAAATGGCTAAAGGTCCTTTCTGTCTATTTTTAATTTTTAAATTTTTTATTTTTTGTGTCCTTCATAGGTTTGAAAGTAGAAATAGGTGTATTTAAGATGAGATTTGATGTTGACAATCCCAGCTGTTTGCTCCAGACCGGGAGCTTCACTTAACCAGGGTAATTTGAGAACACCAGATAAATCTGGAAGAACAGAAAAAAGACCCAACAATTTCCCTCCCTGAAAATCAGAAATTTCCCATTTGCAGGTGGAAAAAGGATGGCTACTTCTCTTTCTTACTCCCTGGGATATTCTTTTCTCCAGCTAATCTTTTACTGCCAAACAGGAGGAAGGAGAAGCATCAGTGTTAACAAGAGTTAGGTTGGGTTTTTGAAGCTCCAGGTGTTTGGTGCAGCCCACCAAACTCTGTGGGAGCCGCAGGTCCCCGGTGTTTCTGGAAAAACAGCTCCTGGTTGGTTTTTATGGGGAATGTGTGGTAATATTATCCATTAAAGTTGATTCTGGTGCCGTTGTACAGAGGTGGTGTCATAAATAGAAATCTGGCTGTCGGAATTTGGATGAAACTCCAAACTGAATTTTCCTTTTGCTTTGCTTTGCTCCTTTTGTTTACTTCATGACTTTTTTATAGCTTCTAGTTGAGGTTTTATGGTATTTTTGGGCATTTTTACATGCTCAAATACGTGGAAATTTATAAATAAATAAAGCAATCCTGGAATTGAAAAGCACGATGATATGAATCACCTGGCTGTGAAAAAGGTACGTAATCAAAAACTTGTTTTGCCTCTCTCTGTCTGGGGTATAATTTCAAAATGTTTAAAAAACATTATTTTTTATTTTTTATTTTTTTTAACTGGGGCTCATCTAAGTAGCGGAGCAGGAGGGAGAAGCATTAGAATATTGGTCACATAAATAGGCAGAAGGAATGGAAAATTAAAGTGCTGGATGTCAGCAGGAGAGTGATAAGAGAGCCCATGTCTCTGTAGTTGGGGTTTGTAGCTCCTAAAGGCAGCAGGTAGATAAAGGAACACATGGAACCAGGAGCAGGTCCCTGTGGGACTGCAGATGACATTGTAACAGATGACTCCAGATGACAATGTAAGAGGAGGAATGGGGAGAAATTATATTAACAAACTGTAGTCGATGGTTATAATAAGATTTGAACTGCTGAATAACTGAACCTGAAAGACCAACATATTTTTCAAGATGGTTTAGAAGGATCCCACGATTGAGTGTGTCAAAAGCTGCAATTATGTCAAGAAGTATTACAAAGGATGGATTCCCAACATCAGCTACAATAAGTGTATTATTACAAATCCTGATGAGCAGAGGCAGGAAAAAAACCAACCCCTGAAAACAAAACCGCAGTGAAAGTTTTGTAATGAATTACATCCTTAAAATAGAGGCTTTATGGGTCTTCGTCTCTCCTAATAGGGATAGAAAAAAGCAGATTTAAATCTGCTTTACTGATTACTGGAACATATGGGGGTTAAAAAAGTCCATTTAATACAGTTATTTTTTTAGAGTTTCAGATAGTCCTGGTGGATGATAATACCTTCACAATATTTTCAATAGGGGAACTTAGCAGAGAAAAGGTTTTTATTCTCAAATATTGGCTCCAAGGGCTGTGCTGTTGGATAAAGGTTTTGTTTCCCAAATTGTAAGACTGAGAGTGAATCACATGAAACTATGGATTATTTCTGCTGTTGTTGTGGGAAGAGGTTCTATAATAAGTCTATCAGTTTTCTGGCATAAATTTGTCAGGGGAATAAATGTGTCTAATACATATTTTTGATGATTGATAATAGTTTTCCAAGTCTGCTAAATAAGGAAGTAAGACATTTTCTTTCTATGTTTAAATGATGGGAAAAATAGCCTGGGTGTTATAAAAGAGCAAAAATATTATTTGTTCAGAGGGTTTGGAAGTTCTGAAAATTTAGTGAAATTTCTAGTTTTGTGCATAAGGACAACACTGTGCTGAGTATTAGTAACTAATTTTTTCTTTTTCTGACTCACACTTGCCATGTGCAAAAATTCAGTTGCTCAAACACAAAGTCTCCATAACTCTATTCCCAAACTAAAATAGAAAAGCCAATTCTGGAACATCAGAAATCCAAGATTCAGGTCTTGGGGTGTTTTTCCAGGCCTAACTGGGACTTCAAATCCCATTGTCCACATTGCTGGGTTTGCTGTTTCTCCCCCACACCTTCCAGTGAGGAGTGAGGGAAAAGTCCTTTGGGGGTCTAAATGCATGAATAAGGATAGAAGTAAGGAATGGTTTTGTTTTGAAACCCTTTGGTGGGATATCCAGAAGAAATTTAACACCAGGCTGGTGGAAATGCTTTAATGACAAATGGAAGGTGGGAAAGTGATCATAGAATCACAAAAAACCATTGTGGTTGGGAAAGACCTCCAAGATCATCCAGCTCAACCTTCAACCAGCAGCACCACCATGTTCACCATCACCATGTCCCAAGTGCCAAACACCTGCGGGCAGTTTGTATCTTTAAATACCATCAGAATTCTTGCTTTATTTGAACCCAAATTTATCATTTATCTTGGTCCCCCTTTCACCTCTTTTGCCTGAAAATTTCTTTCTGCTGAACTTTCAGTTTTGAAAGCCTGCAGTACGTGAAGCAGCTAAATAAATAGAATTTGCAAGAGCACTGGATGAAAAAAATCTATCTTAATTAGATGCTTATTGAAACTGAGCACAAACTGCATATGAAACATGATTTCAAAATAAATATTTTTTATATTTATAGATACTCAGTAATATATGTATCTATTGCCAATGTCATGCACAGCTTTTGGGGAACAAATGGGAAAATGGAGATTGCTGCTGACCTTGGAGCTTTTCTAAAATAAGTGTCTCAGATGATTGTAAAAATCTATAGTAGAGTCATTTTGCAGCAGCACAAAACTTTTTGTTCATTGAACTTTGTGTGCAAAGAAGGATGGTGAACAGGAGGGGGAACATCTCCTGCACAGATCCAGGGTTGTGTTGTTTGCAGCCCTTTATTTTTGTCATTGGTGTCCTGTTTTATGAAGCAAGAATCTTTTTCTTACTGTCTGATGTGATGGGATACACAGTATAACATTCAGTGTTGAATTCCAAGACTAGGTGTTCATATATTTGTCATCTATGTTCTTATCTTGTGAAGAACCTTACAGGAGGGAAAAGCCTGAAAACTTAATATTTTACACTTTAGAAAGGCCCATTTCTGATGTGGGGGAAGAGAAACTGAGTGGAAATAAAAAAAATTAATATCTGAAAAATGGCAAAATGCTGTAAAGGAAAAACGGGCAGATGAACCTTGTGAAATTTTATCTTCATGGATTTGGCAGACGGACCACTTGGAGGGTATGGAATTGGCTGAGTGGCCACGCTCAAAGGATTGTGGTGAATGTCTTGATGTCCAAGTGGGGACCAAGTGGTGTCCTTGGGGGTCAGGACTGGGACCAGTGCTGTTTGACACCTCTGTTGGTGACATGGGCAGTGGGATTGATGCACCTTCAACCAGTTTGCCAGTGACAGTGAGCTGTCTGGAGGGAAGGGATGGGGCATCCAGAGGGACCTGGACAGGCTGGACCTCAGGAAGGTCAATAAGGCCAAGTGCAAGGTCCTACAGCTGGATCAGAGCAACCCCAAGCCCAAACAGGCTGGGAGGAGACTGGACAGAGAGCAGTGCTGAGGAGAAGGACTTGGGAGTGTTTGTGGATGAGAAATTCAACATGGGCCAATACTATGCACTTGCAACCCAAAAGCCAAATGTACCCTGGGCTGCAGCAGAGTAAGTGTGGCCAGCAGGTCAGTGGGGATGATTCTTCTCCTCTACTCTGTCTTCATGAGACCCCACCTGGATGACTGCATCCAGCTCTGGACCCCAACAGAAGAAAGGACCTGTTGGAGGAGGTCAGAGGAGGCCGTGAACATGATCAGGGTGTGCAAGACAGGCTGAATACTCCAGTCCCACTTTGCTCTCCTGCAGCTGGAGTACTGTGCCTCATCCCAAAATGCAAAATGCTTAAATAAAGTTGTGGAGGTGCTCCTGGAGTCAAGTGTCAGACAGAGCCAAGCAGAGATAGAATCCTGGGTGGGGACACTCTCCAAATCCCTCCTGAGGGCTCCTTCCAGGGGCTACCTCTGGGTGCTTGGGCTTCCCTTCTCCTCTGCTCCATGCTCTCACTCCCAGGAATACACCAGAGAGACAAAGAGCCTTTCATGAATGCAAATTTCAGGACAAGTTATTATTTTTTACTTTCATGGAATTAAAAAAAAAAAAAAAATGCTGGAACAGCTTGGCTTCCCCACAAATCTCCTACTAACCCTTGCACTCAATTATTCTTCGTGACCTTCTGGTGCCCTGTGCCATGAATTGTACCTTGAGGTTATGAAATAGGTCTTGGAGTAGTTCTCAGCCACTCTTATACGGCCTTTGTGTTCTCAGCCTTCAGACGTTGTTGATTTGAATTTGAAACTTCTTTCCTGCATATTGTCTTGATCTGATAGATCTTTTGCTTTTAAGGCTGAGCTTTAATTTGTTTAATCTGGCATACTCTTAATTATACGAGCTGTAAATTTTATTGTATGGTAAAGGCCTGAAACACACACATAAAGCTGCAGTGCCAAGGTACGATTGATGAACAGGACTGTCTTGCTCTCGGGTGTGACAGCAACGTGCACTGGGGAACATGGGGGTGTCTGGGAAGAAAATTCCAGTGCTGAACCACTGTCCTACAAAATTTTGTGAACCCGTGGAGTTAATTTGTGAATCCACACAGTGAAATTTGCAATTCCCACCAATGGTTGGATTAAATGGGGCTTCTCTTGTTCTTGCCAAGAAGGTTTAAGAAACATTAAGTGGGACAGGGTAAGATAAATTAAAAAAAAAAAATGGAAATGGCTGAAATGTCTTCCTGATGTCTCTCTGGGAGATAAACTTCATCCCCCTTGTCAGTTATGATTACAGTGTTTCTCTTGCCAGGACTGGGGCTGGGCCACGATTCATCCGTCAGTATCGGCTCTGCGGCTTCCGCCGCCGTGAAAATGGGAACAGCAGCGGCGCTGGCAGAGATGGAAACACGCTGGAGCAACGAGTGAGGACACACAATTATTTCATTATTCATGCGTGGGATCTCAGGAGACTCACGATGAAATTTCAGCTTCAGAAACACCAGCTTTTTTTTTTCCTGGTGAGCCAAAGAAATTGCTCTGCTGGCTTAGCTGGTGGAATTAATCCATCTGCTGATTCTGCCGCCGTGAAAATGGGAACAGCAGCGGCGCTGGCAGAGATGGAAACACGCTGGAGCAACGAGTGAGGACACACAATTATTTCATTATTCATGCGTGGGATCTCAGGAGACTCACGATGAAATTTCAGCTTCAGAAACACCAGCTTTTTTTTTTCCTGGTGAGCCAAAGAAATTGCTCTGCTGGCTTAGCTGGTGGAATTAATCCAGCCAGGCGGTGTTGGACACAGTTAGGTCAGGAGGAGGCAACCACATGAAAGGTTTTTAATTCAAAGCAGGACATGGGGCCATGCTTTGCACCCCAAGAGATGTTGTGGTACCACTTCTGAAGCACTGAGATGGAGCTCTGGGCAGTTCTCTGCATTATACACACAGCCTGCTCTTCCCTTTATCCATAGAATCATGGAATCATTTAGGTTGGAAAATACCTCTAAGATACTGAGTCCAACAATTCACCTCATACTGCCAGCTCCGCCACTAAACCATGGCCCCAGGAGCCACATCTACATATATTTTAATTCCCTTCATGAATGGTGACTCCATCACTGCTGTGGGCAGCCTGTGCCACGGCTGGACAATGCTTTCCAGGAAGAAATTTTTCCTAATCTTCAACCTAAACCTCTCCTGGCCCAGCCTGAGGCCGTTCCCTCTCCTCCTGTCCCTGTTCCCTGCCAGCAGAGCCCGACCCCCCCGGCTGCCCCCTCCTGTCAGGGACTTGTGCAGAGCCACAAGGTCCCCCCTGAGCCTCCTTTGCTCCAGCCTGAGCCCCTTTCCAGCTCCCTCAGCCGCTCCTGGGGCTCCAGACCCTTCCCATCTCCATTCCCTGTCCTGGACACATTCCAGCAGCTCATTCCAGACAGTGGCAGGAATCACTAGTGCCTGAAGTTTCCAAAGGGCTGGTCATTGTTAGAGGTCCCTGGGGAGATGCAGAGGAGGGGGAATATCTGTGTAGTTTCCACTTCCCCATCTCTTCCTACATCTTTGTTTAGGGGGCTGCTGAAAGCAGTGCCAAGTCTCGCTTGCCATGTGTGTAACTTTGGCCACACGCTGCCTTTCATCAGGAGCTCTGGGTAGCAGGCCCAGATAGTCAGCAGTCATCTGTTACCTCCAGATAAATCTGGGACAGTTTGTTAAGTGACTGATGCCTTTTGCTAAGTCTTCTAAGTATGATTAATGTGCAGAAATGTCTGGTCGGGCGATAGGTAAATAGGGAAAACAGAGGCACTGTGCCCCAGCCTGTTTGTGCATGTCCATCCGTGTGCTTTGATCAGAGGGAAAAGTTGTAGGAGCTGCTGATAGCCCAAACCACTGCCTAAGAGAAACCAGGCACACTCAAGGGATATCAGAGTCCCAAATCTGAGAGTTGTACAAAAACCCAAAACTCCCCTCCTAGAGAAAGTAAAACTCCAGCCTTGGAGACTGAAGAAGCTGAAAAATGTGACTCATTCTATAAAAACTTGTTCAATTCAAAGGAGGTACCTTCATATCTCCTGCAATTACACAGTTTAGGGAATCTGATCTGTGACTTCTTAATGGCAAGAGATGGGAATACCATCGTAGCTATGATCCAAAAAATCAGTAAAATAAGTGTTGTTTTCTTTGCTTTAAAGACTAATTATTTGTATGCTATATGGGGTTCTTCAGCATATCCTGCTGATTTTAATGGTGTGGTGTTGGGGGTAGAAGACCATGTTGAGGTAGAAGACCCTATCTGGCTTCCTGGACCATTTTTTGGGGAACAGAGTTGCATTTATGGAAGAAATTGCTCTTCACTCAGCCCAGAGTTCAACACATACATAGCGACTTGAAGACAACTGATTTCTCAGTACTCACATTGCCTTGGCGCTTTTGAGTACTTTGCTCTTTAAGTGTGTGTGGGCAAGTTCAGGTTACCTGTCTCTGAAGGCTCTCTGTGCTCCTCTGGGCTAATTTAGTTCACCCACGGCAAATTAATTACTCTCCAGCCTGCTATTTATTTCCATGTGCACAACAGAGAAGTATCACACAGACAGGCAGATCTACAACTTGCCAGCTGACATTATTGCTGACCTGACAGGTAGGGGCTCAGCTTCTGGGCGTCCTGGAGTCCTGCATGTCCACAACTCACTTCACAGCCAGCAGTTCTCTGAGGACTTGCTGCTTCCAGGAGCTGCTCACTACCATAAAGCTGAGCCCATCCCACACCAAAAGCAGTGGAAAAGTCCTGTGGATGCTTTCCTGAAATACATCTTGCTTCTGTCTGAAGGGTTCAAGCCACTTGTGATCTCATGCTGCATGTTTGAACCACCAGGGGACATGTCTGTGACTTAAAGAAATGGGTCACACGCGTGCTGGGGGATGTGTCTGACAGAAACTTGAGCTCAGCAAATCCCCCAAATAAGCAGAGGATGTAAAATTGTTCGGGCCAGTTGTGGTTTTCCAGATAACCCTTCAATTTGACATCCTGTATAAGGGCTAACATACTGCTGGCTGCTGCTGCTGGAGCTTTGTTCCGAAACCAGCCATCGTTTTTGTATTTTCTTGCATATCTTTAGAAAAGGATGAAAATATTTCACTGCAAACGAGAAAGGGAAAAAAAAAAAATCAACCAGTAAACTTGTGTACAGTGAGATAAAAATCAGTGTTTCATTACTTATTTATTTATTCATTTATTTAAAAATCTTTAACCAGAAAAATTCATTAAGATGCAATATCTCATGTACAATGATGGCCTAGGGACAGTAGATGGATTAAAAAATGTAAATACTATTGGGTCTAATGTGCGTACCATTAACACAAATATGATATTAATGTAAAAGTTTCTGAGAGTACAAACTTGGCTTTAACTCTTTAAATACGTGTTTAAAATAGGGCAGAATGGTGGTAAGATTTGGCAGATGAGAGATGCAGTAAACAAGTGTGTCTCAAAAGAGGCAAAATGTCAGCAAAATAATTGCCTAGAAGTACTTCATAGCAATTAATTCATTTGTATTTAATTAAAAGGAGTCATAACAATTGGCTGCTGTATAAAAGCCCCTTAGCTCTGGAGTCTTCTATGCCTTTCCTTAGTTTTCTGGGGCTGGATATTGTTAGCCTTTTTGAATAATTCAACCCAGATCTATTTCCTAAACAGAAAATCTATCTTGGAGTTATTCCCTTTTCTGCAGGGAAGCAGCAATAAACAGTAGCTTTGTGCACCTTATAAATGACAATGAGGGAGACAAGGGCTGGGATTTCAAAAAGCACTTGAAACCAAAAATGTTGGGGGTTCCTACATCAGGAAGGTGCTTCTGAAGGTGGAGGGTGGGCAGTGGCCTGGCCACTGCTATAAAGTCCTGGCAGAAGTGCAGCCAGGACATCCAAGCTCCTCTAACCTTTCCTCTGGGGTAGGGAGGGTGGTTCAGTGCTGGATAATGAAAATGGCAGCTTTGGATTTATTAAGTTTTCCCTGTCTGGAGTTAGAATAAGCTCCTGGTTTAAAGTAAATGATGCTGAGTCAGGTGGCCAAATGACTTTGTTCAGAGTTTTATCTGTGGTTATTTTTATTGTTTATTGTTTCGTTATATCATTTCCTAGCTGACTCACAAAATCTGAAACCCTGCCGTGCTTTTGTACTCTTCAGTGTATGTAAATTAACAAAGTTTGTTATTAAACAATCACTAAATAACATATTAACTTCCATCAGATGGGCCACAAGATTTCTGCTGCTTCCAAACCCCTGGAGACATTCAGCACTGTGGTGGTACAACGGCTGACCTGGGGACAAAGTGTGATTTTAAGAATAAAACATGAAGAATAAGGAGCTGTTCCTAGGTAGATGTCACCAATTGTGCACATACATATTTTGGGAGGGTCCCAGCCTTAGAATTTTTACCAGCAAATCATTATGACCAGGAAAATGTTCATCATTTGAATGTAAATACAAGGGGGCAGAAATGTTAGTGCAGCAAACTGTTATTGTGGGTCAGGCCTTCCGAAGTGTAGGCTAACCTTCCATCACAAATGTTAAAAACAAGATATTTTGAGGGGAATATTGCCATGATTTCTTCCATTAATTACAGATCTCCCAGTGGTTTGGTTGCTGCTGTCCATAGGCCCATTGGCTCCTCCCGGCCTTTGGCATCACCCACAGATAACATTTGCCAAGGGAGTAGGGCTAGAGGCATCTGAACATCACCCAGAGGAGTGTGAGTGGCAGGAGTCTGTCTGGGGGGCATCCAGCTCCTTGGGATGCCTGTGCACTGGGAGGAGTTTCCCATGTGAATTTATGATTGCCATACCTTCTCCCTGTTTTTGGCCTCCCCAAAGAGGGAAGCTCACTCTTGTCCTGCCTGGTGGTGGGGAAGGGTTAAGCCCTGTCAGCCCCTCCTCTGCCTGCTGAAGTGCCTTGTTTGCAAAGGATTGATAGAGCACCCTTGAGAGAAAGATTCGCATTTTCACTGTTCCGTGTCAGGGAATGAGGTTGTGTGATTTTTGTGTCATTTTGCACTGCCATATTTCTTCCATTAGGAATTCTAATATTTCACAACCTCTGTCAAGGAAACTGCTACTCCTAATGCAGACGGCCAATGCATTCCAGATGGCCTCGTAATCCAGTTCAGGTTTTTCACATACATTATTTCGGTTCCAGCGCGGGTCCAGGCTCGGCTTTGCCAAAGCTGGTTTCATGATTCATTTGCAACTGCAACAAGTTAATCCCAGAGCGAAGAGCTGTGTCCACTTCAGGTGAATTCTTCGTGCCTGCTGGCTCCAGACATTGGCTGGTAAGAGTTCCTTCCAAAAGAGCAATTTATATTCAGCATCCTGGTGCCAAATTCTTCCTCTCCATATCCATGGCCCATGGATCAAGGAGATGTTTCTAAAACAAGGGTTCCTTAATTTATGAACTGTGTTAGCTCGCCAGTGAAACGGGTCCAGATCAATGAATGCGTTTTAAAGCATCAAGGAAAATATTTAAAAGGGGAAAGCCCAATGAGCTATGCACATAGAATATTAAAATTTAAAATAATTCTATGGGTTGAATCGTGATTAGTGCTCAACTTCATTAATTCTCAGCCCAACAGCATAAACAGTAACAAACAAGCAAAGAGTGACTTTATGCAGGTTCATCGGGGTCAGCCTTGTTCTCCATTTGTTTCCTTCTATATTTGTTTTGGTTTTCTTTTCATGGATCCTTTGCACTGCGTTGCTTTACACCATTGTTTGTTTGGGAATTTCCGTAAGGCTGTGCTGAATATCAAATACAATTTTCTATTTACATTTTGATAGTGAAACGTCTTCCTAAACATTGCCCTAGTTCTGCCCATCTGTTGTCCCCTTATCACAGCCGTGGAGAAGCCCAGCTCGAGGCAGAGCTGTCTCCATCCTTTTTGGTCTTCTTTTGTCTCTGGCACATTTGGCTCCATCACACCAACTGAACAGAAATGATATTTCCTGCACACTGACCTGTTCGACACTTATGTGGACTCAGCATCTTAATTGCTGCTAGTGTGAATCATCTAAAGCTGGTGCATAATTTCTCGAGACATTTATAGGAGATCTACAGTAGACATTTACTCGAAATAACGAAAATAAAGAAATCCATAAATCCCATGAAACTTTCCCCTACTTCATTTTAAGTTGTTTATACAAGGAACTTCAAGTTGTAATAACACTTTTTGGCCTTTGTTTGATTGGAAATTTCTATTAAACTGTTATGAGAAAATAACTTTATGCTTGGGGTTTTATGTTTCAATTTGATTAACAACAGGCTTTTACAAGGACTCGAGCGCTGCTGCCTACACCGAACGCATCCAGCGTTATTGCACTGCCTGCTTGGTTGTATGGAGTGGACTTTATCAAGAAAATTATATTTCCTGCCTGTGACATTTTGGAAACGTATTGTATGTCATATCCCTGTCTTAAACGCTGTTAGTGCGAATCATCTGACTCTGGTTTATAATCTTTGGACTGTATTTATTGCAGACCGTTGCTCTGTAGTGTTCTAAATTTCCTGCTTATGATGCAATGGCAAAAGTCATTAAACATTAGCAGTAATAGTATTTTCACTGTAATAAAGTGTTAATTACTTCCACATGTTAATCGAGTTGGGGGGGTAGAGAGATTTTTGCTATTGTTACTGTGCCTAAAATAATTTCCATGTGATAATTTTCCAGGATATCAAAAACTGAATAATTATGCACTAATTAAGAAAGTAGAGCCTGCTCTGGAGTTAAGACTGCATTAATTTTAATGTTTTTACAGTCCTTTAATTGGGGAGAGGGCTGTAAATTGTGAGCTGACGCAGTCCTGCCGTACGCGGGCCTGCCTTCGCAATCTGCCTCCTCTCCACCGCAACCCAAGGTCAACACAAGTTTGCAAAATCCCTCTGCTCTTCGTACGAAATGTATTGGTGCTGAAGCGTGCATCTATCACTCTGACAAGCATTTAACTCTCCAAGAGCACATGCTCTCACTTCTTAAATTATTAATTGCATTAAATACATTTTCATATCGCGGGCTGTTTGCTACAAACTGTTCCCGAGCACGGAGAGGTGCTCCCTTCCCCCCCCCCAGGATGAGACACTTGGCTGTTGTTCCAGCTGCGAAGGGCTTTGGTTTTGGGATTCCAAAAATTGCTGAAAAAGTCACCCTTGCAAAGTCTTTTATTTTTTTAATGTTGATCAGTTGGCTTTGCTTTGCCTCCTCTCTTTTGTTCCACGCTAATGTCTGTAAGTCCATATTGTTTGGGTTTGTTTATACCTTTGCACTTATCAGCTCGTGCAGTTTTCCAGGGTATTCTCCCTGTCACACCATTATCACAGGCAATGGCATCATCATCCGCTTCATTATCATCTCTGGGTCATTCCAGCCCGGAATGGCTTCGTGTTACAACTAAAAGGAGGAATCTGGCAAATGGATCATATTATCTCCCTCTCTCACTCCGGCATTTGAATGCATTATGCACAACGCACTCTTTATATTAACAGGCTTCATGACCTTTGCCTGTAACATGTTTATTTTAGCAGGACTTGCTGGTGCTGCTGGAGTTCTGCTCCTGCCAGTTCCCGGCGCTATTGTGAGCCCTGTGTTTATACCTCGCTCGTGCCAAGTCAGCTCCCAGACTGCAGAGGGAATGGTAAGGCCCAGGTGGGAGAGTGGAGCTGGGGAGGTAGCTCATGTTCCTGCCTGCCTGGGAAAGAGGGAATCCCTGGGGCACCATCCCGTGGGATGCTCCCAGGCCTGCCCTGGGCAGTGGTGGGACCCTCCTGCAGTCACCGTGCAGGCTCAGACCTGGGGGTGTCGAGGGCTTCTTGATAGCAGAACATAAAGGTTCCCTGGATCAGTGTTTGCTGTTAACTCTTGAAATATCATGGCTTTATTCTAGTAAGAACACTAAGGTTACTCCTTGGAACTTCAGGGTACTTCAGGTAATGGATAAGAAAGGGATTCACATTGTTTTAAAGCAAAAATTGCTTTTATGAAGAAGAAATCAGGGGAAAGTCTTCTGGGGATGTTTTGGGGGTGGCTCCCCAGATTAGGATGTGGTCAGAGACCAGGAAGCATTTTTACCCACGGCAAGGATGAACCTCCAGCAGAATTTGACATTTCCCTGTGACCCTGAGCTCACATTTGGTGGAAGTTTGAATTTCTGACCTTGGTCTTGTTTTGCCTTCTCTTTATTTCCATTTAGTACTTAAGGAAAGCACCTCAGGCATCAAGAGAAAAATTGGAATAATTTACCAGCATGTCTATGTTTACTTGGTTTACTTGGTTTACTTGGTTTACTTGGTTTACTTGAACTTTACTCATAGTTTAATTACAGCTGTACTTAAATATACTTGTAAAGCAATAGGAAACTTCACTTCTTTAACATTTGAGGGTACAAGCACAGGTAGATCTGAGCACGACTGGGAATGGGATCCCATCTCCATCTGACCTTTCCTTGAGTTCTCATTGGATAAACCCTCTCTAGGGCTCCTTTTAAAATTTCCCCAATTTCCTGCTTTTATGCATTTACTATTAACAGTATTTTAATGGCATTAGTGGTGCCAAAACCAAGGTGGGGCAACCCTTCAAAGAAGTGAGTGCAAATTCTCTGAAGATGGGCATAAATGCATCACCTTGAGTCCCCTCCATGTCATTCCAACAATAAATACTGAGGAGATGGTGGACACTTGCCAGTGCTGCAGGACAAAGCGATTTCCAGACAATTTCAGAGGCATTTCTAAGGTGTGTTTATGCATTTTGATGCATTTCCCTTCATCCTGCATCCTAATGAGGGCATACACCAGCCAGGATTTGCTCTGCAGGATGAGCTGGACGTCAGGACACAGGAGCAATGGAAAACTTGTGGATGGAATTGCAGCCCCAAGTGCAGATTTTTTAGCTGCTTTTGAAGAGTATTTCTAACATCATTTTAATGGCACATTCCTTCGAGGCAACATAAAGGACATTGTGCTGCAGTTGGTGTTTTTATCATGTCTGTTCAATAGCTCAGGTGGAAGAAATCATATTTTTCAATGCCCAGCATGCTTCAGTCCAGTTGGAAAACTCTGGAACATCTCTGCAGAGATCACTCTACCTGCTGTTAAAGAGGGAAAGATCGCAGGAAAGTTAACTAAGACAAATTGTAGAAAGGCCAAGAGAAACATTTTTCACCCAACTTACTTTTTTTTTCCTCACTTTCTTCTGCTCCAGTTTCTCTATTACCATTGCATTAATTAGAAATTTAGGTAAATGACATAAGTGCCCTAATTTTTTATTTCTGCCAGGAGAACAATTAGGCCATTAGAAGTAACAAATGGTCTGGACTCATGTTGCCTGTTGAAAATTTCAAGCTGCATTATTTCTGACATGAAAAAAACCCCAACAAATAATAGTTGTTTTGGCCCATTTTTACCATAAGCAATGTCAGCTTTAGCAGAATCACTGTACCATTGGCTGGGGTTTTTTTCCCCTATTGTCATGGCTCATTAAAGTGCGCTGACTCTTGTGGATTCCCATTTCCTTTAGGTAAATAGTTATTTACATGAACTGCGACATTTTTCTTTGGTGACAATTTCTAATTGTTCAGGCAACCAAGGGTGATATATTAACCACTCTGAAGAAAGCTTCATCTATGAAATAAATTACTTGGAATTAACTATCCTTTCAAAAGAGGCAAAATTTCCAAATGGACAAATTAGACCCTTCTTAGCCACATATGGTAAGTGTTTTAAGCATTTCCCCACTGGTAGTTACTCTAGAGAACAATTCTTCATGATGGAGTGGAAGAGTTCTTAACTCATTTGGGGTCCTTTGCATGCCAGCGCTTGCCAGCGGCGGCTCTGACAGAATCGTTCCAGGGCTGAGCTCCGCCAGGCTTTGGGAACTTTTTGCTCCCGCATTTTTAACTCTTGCCGTGCTGTGCTGGGGACCAGGGACAGAAAAGCCACACCCTGGTGCGTGTTTTAGTTACTCTTCATCTTAAGTGAAAATTTGATTTCCAGCTTTAGTCTTTCTGAACAGATTGAGAGCAGCCCTGGGGAGAAAGATTTGGGGGTGCTGGTGGGTGAGAGGTTGGACATGAAACCCCCATGAACTGGGGCTGATCCCCCAGCATTTGCAGCAGGGGAGGGTCTGATTCTGCCCCTCTATTACACCCTCATGAGATCTCACCGGGAGCACTGACTCCAGCTCTGGGCTTCCCAGCACAGGAAGGACGTGGATCTGCTGGAGCAAGTCCAGAGGAGGACACAGAGATGCTCCAAGGGCTGGAGCCCCTCTGGAGCCAGGCTGGGACAGATGGGGGTGCTCACCTGGAGAAGAGGAGGATCAGGGAGAGCTCAGAGCCCCTTGCAGGGCCTAAAGGGGCTCCAGGAGAGCTGGAGAGGGACTGGGGACAAGGGATGGAGGGCCAGGACACAGGGAATGGCTTCCCAGTGCCAGAGGGCAGGGCTGGATGGGAGATTGGGAAGGAATTG
>NW_008238319.1:1602437-1613781 GCF_000691975.1 Corvus brachyrhynchos
CCGGGGAGAGTGGGCAGGCCCTGGCACGGGGTGCCCAGAGCAGCTGGGGCTGCCCCTGGATCCCTGGCAGTGCCCAAGGCCAGGCTGGACATCGGGGCTGGGAGCAGCCTTGGACAGTGGGAGGTGTCCCTGCCAGGAACAGGTTGGGCTTTAACGTCCCTTCCATCCCAAACCATTTTGGGATCTGTGTCTCCGTGAAACACGTTTCAAGTACATCAGGACACAGCAGCTTTTCTTCTAATCTCGAGTTCCAGGAGGACCTACAGCCTCCAGTTTGAAATCCTTACCTACAACTTCTGTTTACAGACCTGGTTCTGCTCTTACTTATGCAACTGAATTCGGAGAAATCCCATCTGAGACATCAGGCGTGAAATGGATCACCTGAGTGGATATTAGGTTTATTCCAAATACTGGCACTTTAAAAAATATTTCTAGTTTTTTATGCAGAGTAGAATCGTATAATCATAGAACCATTAAGGTCAGGAAAGGCTTCCAAGATCATCAAGTCCAGCCTTCTACTACACGTGGAAGGGATGCCATCTCCTTCAGGTCATTAATTTAAAAAGCACTTAAATAATTTTGAATTGCCCATATATTGGTTTTTTTGACACCTAGACAGCTTTAAACATTTGTAAGCCCTTACAAACGCATGTCCTCTGGACTTCTGAGTGCCTAAGTCCCCATTTCAATGTTACTGCAGGCAAAGGCACTTAGGCACTTTTTAAAATGTTACTGACATCCCCAGTGTCTGAGTCGTGCCAAATATTGCAAGATAGAAACCTAAGAAAACATGTTTTTCTAATTTAAGTCATAACTTGACCACATTTCAATGTCCACATTTTGTATTTAGAAACTAAGAACTTCTTGCAAGGAAGCATCCAATCAGTTTAAATTATGCTTAGTTTGTTTTTATGGTTTCCCATGACTTTTTTGGGCCAGTGTAGTTTCCCGTTTCCCACACATTCGAAGCCAGTATGTCAATACTTTGGAATGTATTAGGCTGTTTAGCATAATTTGAGCACACTTTTGAAATGGTTTCTCCTACAAAAGATCTGGATATTGTACATTCATTCAACAAAAATAGCAAATTAAAAGAAGATTGTGTTTTCTGTTTGTATGGAAAAAATTTAATTAGGAGTTCTTTTGGTCCTAATATTTACTCTGCAAGAGTAATTAAAATAGAGAGATCAGTAAAATAGGTGTAGCTCTAAACACATGTTCTTGCTTTGTTTAATTATGTTGATTAGGTTTAAACCCCAATTTGGCATCACCTCCCTTGTCTTAATATGTTGTTGATGAAACCATGTGGAGACCTGACCTTAATATAATCGTGACAAACCTCATTTGATTACCTTTAGCTAATTAAAACATACATTATATGTACCATAATATTATTGTTATTCATCTTGCACCTCTCTCCCTCTACGTCGTTATGCTGAGAGTAAATCTTATTGTGAGATTTCTGTCTCTGAAGGACCTCGTGCCTTTGGCATAATTGGGAGAGGTGTTTATTTCATGGGCCAGTTATAATAACAGTAATTATCATATAAAAGCTCTGTGAATTTTTAAACTGAGGCTTAGTGCTAAGTTTACTGTGGCTCTGTGTTGGTGTAGCCTGGAGTGAGCACTGGACCGCTGTGGGATTTCCCATGCCACACTTCCCATCCTTCTTTTCCATTCCTTCTTCCATTTTGGGACCCGTTTACAGCTTCTTTCCCCAGTCCTGGCTGCACAGTTTTCAGTCCCATTTTCTGCCTGTCCTGTCCAACATTAACACTCAAGATTTGGCCCCAGGATTTGGCAACTCTTTGTTTAAGGCGCTGGATTCTTTCCCAGAACAGTTTCTTTGGGTGAGAGCTGGAAGCTGATTTTGGTGGGTGTTTATGCATCACAAAGCTAATTCTGACTTAGGAATGCCTTTGGGACTTCCCCTGCCCTCCACCATCACAGGTGTTCTCTTTCCTAACAAAGTCATTCTGTAGAAGCGTCATCGAAGGCTACTAATGGTCACACTGAGCAAATTTAATTATATTTGGGGCTCTGAGCAACCTGGCCTAGTGGAAAGTGTCCCTGATCATGGCAGGGGTTGGAACTGGGTGGTCTTTAATGTCCCTCCCAACCCAAACCAGTGTGTGAGTCTATTTGACTGAAATATTTTTGCAGAGTCTGTTTCCAGGGACACCACCACAGCCTTTAACGTCACGCTGGTCCTCAGTGCCAACACCCCCAGTATGCACCTGAGAGAAAGTACAACACAGACAAAGCAAGAAAAAAACATTCAAAGAACTTGCAGTGGAATTTCATGAATATTTCAGAAGTTATCAAGTATGAGGCTCTGCATGAGCATGTAAAAAACAAAGAAATTTGAACCTTAGCCACGACAGTCCCAGGCTAGTGCCTGTCCCACTGGAACATTCTCCTAAGGTGGCCTGAAGAAATCAGAGCAGTTGCAAACATAGAATTGATGCTGAAAATTGCCTTCCAAATTGTCTCCAGAATTCTCCTGGCCTACAGCATGAGTGTGATACAGGAACTGAGTTTTTTTGTGAGCCAGGCTCACCTGGGTACCACTTGGGTGCTTCCTGACGATTTTCCATCAGAGCATGTTCCCTCATCTTCCAAACATTGCCGGTGAGAGGCATTCTTTTAAAAAATTAAAAGTTGGCCTAAATAACAATGATAATAACAATAAAGATTAAAAGTTATGGCCACTTCACCTCCCCTGGGTGCCATAAAAGCAGGATGAGGAGGGTGGTGAACAATCCAGGTATGTCCACGCCAGGAGCAGCCATTCCAGTGCCAGCTGCCCACAAGGCACCGGGACAGGGCACCCAGCAAGGCTTCAAAGCCATTCTGTGTCCATCCACTGGGCAAAAGGAATGGAAATCCTCCTGGCTGGAATGGACTGGAGTGACCAATGTGACAATGTAGGGTCAGAGGATGGTGGACCTACCACCTATGTTCCTGTTCTTGGCTGCAGACTCCAGCTCCTCACCCTCACAAAAAGTGGGGACATGGCTGAGTGACTCCTGGAAAATCTCTTGACTCTTGCCACTGTTCCCTTATTTCTGGATCCATTGGAAAAATACCAATATTTCACCACTAGTGGGTTGAGGAGGTTAAACTTTAATGTTTCCCTCTTCCCACCAATGCACCTTGAGGAAAAAAAAAATAATGGTTTCAAAAATGTACAAAATCTAATTTAAAATGACATTGGGGTTTTATTTAAAGTCATGGAAGCTGGTTAATTCCAAAATGCTCTCATTAACTCACATCATTTAACAAGTTTCTATTCATTTAGCTCTCTCTCTCCAGAGCCTCTCAGCTGCTCTACCTCAACACATTGACAGCCTTCTGTGCTCCTGCTTCCCAGGGGGACCTAAGGTGACTTTAAAGTACCTTTCCCTTTTCCTGGAGTCAGGGTGCACAAAGGAGATGGCTCTGGAAGCCTGTCTGGGTCAGGGCAGGTTCCCCAGCCTGCCCATGGATGTGCTCCACTGTCCTCCCAAATTTCGCGCCCTCCCAGCCCCATTCCCAGATATTCCTACAGTGTCCTCAGCTCCTGCATGGTGGGGAATTCCCAGGGCTGGGCTATAATTACAGAGCCATCACGGGCCCTGCAATAAGCACAGAAGGGTTTGAGTTTGTCTGAGGATGTCATCCCACTTGTTCATTATGGGCTCAGAACCTTCCTCCTCTGTGGCTGCTTTGCTGTCCTTTATATTTCAGCCTCTGCTCTCTCACAGGCCGATTATCTTCCCACTTTCAGCATATTTGGGGTTATTGGGGTATTTGTTCTTTTTTGTCTTCAGCAATAGCATCAGATTGTTCCACACTCCCTCCAAAATGACTCCCTAAAACTCATTTGATGTGCTTTTGCTCTTCTTTCTTTTCAAGGCAGAAAAGAGAAATAATGTCTTTTCTCTCTTTTTTCTTTTTTCTTTTCTTTTCTTTTCTTTTCTTTTCTTTTCTTTTCTTTTCTTTTCTTTTCTTTTCTTTTCTTTTCTTTTCTTTTCTTTTTTCTTCTTTTCTTTTCTTTTCTTTTCTTTTCTTTTCTTTTCTTTTCTTTTCTTTTCTTTTCTTTTCTTTTCTTTTCTTTTCTTTTCTTTTCTTTTCTTTTCTTTTCTTTTCTTTTCTTTTCTTTTCTTTTCTTTTCTTTTCTTTTCTTTTCTTTTCTTTTCTTTTCTTTTCTTTTCTTTTCTTTTCTTTTCTTTTCTTTTCTTTTCTTTTCTTTTCTTTTCTTTTCTTTTCTTTTCTTTTCTTTTCTTTTCTTTTCTTTTCTTTTCTTTTCTTTTCTTTTCTTTTCTTTTCTTTTCTTTTCTTTTCTTTTCTTTTCTTTTCTTTTCTTTTCTTTTCTTTTCTCTCTTCTCTTCTCTTCTCTTCTCTTCTCTTCTCTTCTCTTCTCTTCTCTTCTCTTCTCTCTTTCTCTTTTCATGTTTACATTGTGGATGATGGCCAGCTGTGGCTGCCCCTGGATCCCTGGAAGTGTCCAAGGTCAACTGGACAGCATTTGGAGCACCCTGGGATAGTGGAAGGTGTCCCTGCCCATGGCAGGGGGTGGAATGGGATGGGCTTTAAGGTCCATTCCAACCCAGACCATTCCATGATTCTGTCATCCCACAGCTGACCCTGCCTCCTTTGCCTGGCACCAGGTGGTCCCACCTGGGCTGGAAGAGCCAGCATCCCCCTCTGGCCAGCCCCCAAGGCCTCATCTGGCGTTGGCTTTGCTTCCCACAAAGTTTCTCAGTTTGGGAACACAGGACAGGAGAAATGGCAATTTTTGCTGAAAAAACAGCAAGAAAAGTCTCACAATAGCACAAGGGCAAGGCTGGTCCCTGCCCTGGAGGCTGCATGGTCCCACGGCTGGGACTTGGCCCCACTCCTTCTGATGGATGGGTTTCTTTGCATTTTGTATGGACTTTTTCCTGTCTCCAAAAAGCTGGACCAAGCCCAGGAATTCCAGGTGATCCTGAGAAGTCACCACCACCACAATTCCAGCCACTGCCACGCCTGGCTTCCCTCTGACCCAGAGGTGACAGGCTCAACATTCCTTTACCAGCTGCCATTTAGCTCTTGTTTGAACTAATTAAAAGCCTTTTGAGTTTTTTTTATTTTGCCAGTAATTTGATGCTTTTTGTGAGTTTTAACACTGAGCACTTAGGTTGGGTGAGAGTATTCATTCCTGACTACTTATTTAATCAGTAATTGCATTTTACAGAGGAAAAAAACAAACCCTAACTTATTTTAAAGAAAAATAATTAAAAACATCAGTTTACACATGATCATGTGGGGATTAAAAACTATATTTAATCATGCAATGGATTTTTATTATTTTTATTCTTGTGTTATAGCCAGTGTACAGTGGTTTTATCTCCTCTTTGTACTTGCAATAACATATTATTTGACCATGAATCACTTTAATGGATTGAAACATAAGCATGTGAATTGAAAAATAGATACATTAGTCAAATCAATAAATAAATATGAAAATATATTTCTACTATGAAAAACCATCTTGGCTACTGTGTCCTCCAACTTGGACAGAGAAAGCTGAAATATATAGCTGTAAAATATGGCTTTTCATGTCAACTAGCCAGTGCCTGCAGCCTAAAAGGAATTTTGAGCACTGGGTAAGTAGTATTTCATCAACAAAATCATAAAATAAAGACATTAAAATGAAGGAATGATTGAGTGCTGCAGGACGTTTGTAAAATCACCCTTCAGTCTGGGGCTGGAGTAGTTTAGTATTAGACATTGCATACTTTTCATATAAATTTGCTTACAAATAGCATGTCTTAACAAGCAATATTGCCAGACTGCCCCTGTAGCAAATATTTTTTCACTCTGTTGCTAAACAAACTCTCCTCGTGTGTTCTGTGGCGTGGCTACAGTCAGTATAAATAATACATCCTCAATATTAGGAAAAAAATTCAGTATAAACCTTCCCACAGACTATTAAACCCTGTAACGAATGAACGAAGACTTTGAGCGACTAAAACCCCTTTTTCATGGATTTTTCAGTAGGAAATTCCATCCTCGTTGCTTTCTTGCTTCTGCTTTGCGGTAAATCCAAGGTTTCATTTATTGCCAGGAATTTTGCTTGGGTTTACACCATTTTGATAGCAGAGTGTGGCCTTTTGCATTTACATTTGGGTGACCTCTATTCCAAGGGGGCTGCATGTCCGTATCCAACTTGGGAAGCTGATAAACAACATTTATGGCTATGGATCAGTGTAAGCAGCTCAATAAAAGGGGGATGTTAATTGCTTATCCTGCATGGTCTAGAAAGAAGCAGAGCTTGGTGCCTTTTTTAGCTGACATGGAGTTCAGAAAAGAGAAGCTTTCAGTTTCCTTTCAAGTTGCTAATTAGCTATATGAGAGAATAACAAAAATACAGACTTTTCCAAAGTTTATTTGCATTTTTCTACCTTGACATATTATGCAAATATTGAGTTGTCATTTGCATATGACAAGAATATCTGATCTTTTTTTGCTTCAAGTCCCTTCAAATGCTGATATAAAGTTAAAACGTGAATCAATGTATGTTTTATGTGGTTTATGGGCTGCATTGTCACTTTTTGACTGATACATTTTGCATGTGAACTCGACTTTGTACCAGATATCCTTGCTAGAATGGCTTTGATATGGAGTTGGAATGACGAATATCCTTAGCATCGTCAGGAAGCTGAAGTGGGTTCAAACTCGAGTTTTAACAACAAACCAAGCAGTGATTTTGAGCTAAAGAGCAACAGTTTTTTGTTGGGCTGTGGCATAACAATGCAAAATATTAATCAAAACAGCAGTGAGAAGGCATCAGAGTAAGGTAAAACACTGCTAAAAATAACACTTTACATTTTTGGGTCAAGACAAGACCTGTCTGCAATTAATTTGCCCTGATGATGTTACATCTTTCTGTTGGGAGACCTTCAGAGGTTCTTTGTGGTGCAGCAAGTCCCTGGGGAAGGGCTGGGCATCCATCTCTGCACGGGAGGAAGGGCTGGGAGAGCCTCCCAGGCTCGGGCCCCAAACACAAATGTCTCCTGAATCTCTGCAAACAATCCCACTTGAAATTATTGTGCAGCTTTATTGTATTTTCAGCAATGTGCTTTGCTGGCAATAGAGAGACAACTTCAGAGGTAATACCCTGGAATCTCTTCCTGTTATAGATGGCTGTAGCTCATATATATAATGTGATTATTTCTTTCATTAAAGGAACTAAGTAATGTTATTAGATTTGGCTTTTTTTAGTGCATCAAATGGTTTATTTTACCGAGGCTGGAATTATTCTTTTCCAGAAATCCAGAGGTCATTTATTACACAAAGCACCTTGCGTTTACAGAAAAGGAAGACAGCAGCTTTAGCTGTATTTCTTGTGTCTGCTTCCTCATTGCCTGAGTGTGAAAACTTTATTGCTCATTATCTACTGGGCTGTGATGAAGTGACAGATGATTTATTGGGAGCCAAAAACTGTGTTTCAATGGTGAACATTTTTATCCTTTTGTGTTGCAGCCTGCCAACCCCTCTAACTGCTGAGGCAACAAATAAAGAAAACTCACTGCTGGAGGGCCCTGTGACTATCACTCATAAATGTCCACATTTCAGATCCCACTCTGGTTCTAATTTGATTCAATTCCCTTTTGTTGCTTAAAAATTCAATTTGTTTAATTGAGCTGTTTGACAGTAAAATCTGAATTCCATGCATTTTAACCATTCATATTAAATTTCCCTCCACATAGTACTTTTAGTAATGTGCTTTAAAAGAGGTCACTTTAATTTAAATTTGGTGACCTTACAAGCTTATAAAAAGATCTATATGCTATCCTTCTCAAACTGAAATTAAATTGAATAAATGTAAGATAATGTTACAGTAGATATTTCTGACTGAGGTTTTGGGGTCCTGCAGAAATGAAACCTGCACTAGGAAGCCTCCGTGCCCTTCCCAGCCTGTTTTCCACAAAAAACAACAATGATGGTGCAAGGAACATCCCAAGGCAGGTCAAAGCAACCCTTAATATTCATGTACAGCTTAACACTGGAGTTGGGGTAGTTATATTGTCTTGTGTCTTTGTTTGATAAGTTCTCTGCCCCTGGCTTGGGTTATTTCTATTTATTTTCAGACAGGGTTGCACCATTTTTGACATTTCCATAGTGGAATATCTTTTCCTTTAGGATTAATAAGAAATACTGGAACCGGCGCAAGACTTTAAGATTGAGTAAACTTTAATCTGTAAAATTTAATAGCAATCTCCAAGTCATTATGAGTATATAGGATGCAGTCTGGCTTTACAAACACTTTTAAGCAATGAGTTATGTTCCAAGAATGGCTTTGCTGTGTATCATTACGTCCAGGTAAATGCCAGGATGATGACATAATTGGTAGTTGGGAGTAAAATACAACCTCTGTAAAATGTTACTAAGGTAAACGTAGCGGGGCTGTAATTCATTATACATAAACATGACTAGCAGTTATTTATCATTGTATGAAACACAGAATAACCTGAGCTCGCCGTGTTCCGCTGGTTCTTCATTACTTTATGGGAATTGTTACGGGCTCGTCGCCGCCCTCTCCTTTATTTCCCTTTACTGATTTACCAACATTTCCCTCCAAACCCACGTGAGGTTCCTTTCCAGCGCCCTCTCCGATGCTACTCCTGATACACCGAGTCCTAAAAACTGGCCTCATTAGGAATGATGTCCTGCCACGTTCAGACACTGACAAATTTACGGCTGTGGATTAAAGGTCATATGGGCATTTCAGCCATTAAACCAACCCCATTCCGCACTACCTGCAACCGTCAGGAAATACATTTTTGCACACAGATGCCCGTTCTGTTATTTTCTGCTAAAGACATACAGTAATAGTTGGAAAGCAACAAAAGCCTATTTTGTACCTGTTCAGCTTGCAAGTGTGTTAGCCCTAGGCTACTGTTTAACTTTTAACCCTCTTGTTCACACAGCGTACATGCATAAAACTACAATGTACCACATAATGAAGCGGAGCTGGCAACATTTGTTTTAGACTGTTTGCTATAGGACACGCTTCTCTCCGGTTTGAAAATCAGTTTGGAAAACAAAACAAAACAAAAAAACCCAAGGTGTCTCGCTAGGAATTGAGTGATTATGCTGGGGTTTTGCCCATATTTAATAGCAGCCCTGCTATGCTTTCTGTGTATTAACAGGGCTTTCAAGTAAAAAAGAAATAATTCAGCACCAAATGATTTTTGAAGAAGAATTTCTTTTGCAATTCTTTCCCGGTGTCTGATTTTAAAACATTTTATCAAGCTTCCACTATATGTGCCAAACACTCTCTTGTCAGGTGTAGGATGAACTACAGTATAACTGTGAGATATTTCTTTCCCTCATAACAATCTTGAGCCATAGCCCGTGATGAATTATTTGTACCATCACAAGGAAATTCCCCTCTTCTGCACTTAAACCCTGCAAAATTACACACCAATTGTGGCAGAGCAAACATCTGATGTGACAGCTGTATAGCACACAGAGATCCATTGGTCCATTGGTTAATCAGCAGATTTTAATGGTGCTGGGGAATATGTGGTGCCCTGAATTAGAAATGGGGCTGTGTTCTTCAATAATAAGACAAATTTTCTACCTGTGGATGAAGGATTCCTGAGGGTTGAATTCAAATGTTTAAAATTAAAAAGGGAAAAAAAAAAAAAAGAAAGAAAGGAAAAAAAAGAATGTGGAAAATCTGCCATAATTCAGAACACAAAAAGGAAATCCTGTGGATGAGTCAATTATATGGTTCCTAATGACGGTTCAGCCTGGAGGCCTTGAGCGAGGAGGGGAGGAAATAGGGGAAGATTAACTTGGTTAACCTTCTTCCATTTCCCTGTGCCAGGCAAGTACTTTACTTACTGCATTCCCTCCTCTTTAACCCACGCTGTTGTTTCCCACTGTAGTTGGGGACAGCTTGAATTTCACAAATTTCATGAGTATTTGCTCTTTGCTTTTTCCGCCTATAACTAAAATGGTTAAAAGGGCCCAAAGCTGCGTTGGAAAGTGGGATTTAGGGGGTTGGGTTGTTTCTACCTGTCACCATTAATGTGTCTCATCAGATGCTCAGGAAAATTAAGATCACAGTTTTCCTGGGCAGCTCATTATTAGGGATATATCCCAGAAATTAGAAATCCCCCAAAGATTAAAAGCAAAGTCTCAGAGGCCCCTGAAGACAGCGGTATCTTTAGTGAGATAAAGGCCTGGCCAAGTGCAATAATGATAATGATAAATAACCATCATTTATTTTTATACATGCCCATATCATTTAGGACCTCATAGTGCTCCACAATAAAATCAAAGAAACATTAACTTGAAGTAAACAAATGACAAAACCAACATCAGCAGATGGGCAAATCAACAACAAAAATAAACAAATCAGCAGGTCAGAGGCTTCATAGCAGGGATGAACAAATGAGTTTGGAGCAGAGATTTGGGTGGAAAAGGCAGGAAAGACCAAATGAAGAATGAAAGGTTGCTCATCCTTCAGCCCCCCGGTGAGCACGGCACCCTCAGACACCTTTGGGTGATGTTTCACTGCCATGGGTGGCTTCTGAATTCTAAATTTGCAATTAAAATCTCACGTCTGCATTTTCTTTTCTTTTTTCCCCAATCCTCAAGTCCCCAAAGGCCTCCTGGAAGCCTGGTCTCCAGACACAACTGGATGGAGACACCGGGAATGTTGGACTGAGATGGGCAGTGGTGAAGTGCAAAAATCCAGACTCTGGATATGTTTTTTATTATTTGGTTTGGAAAGAATAGAAGAGAAAAAGGAAAACTTATGGCTTTCTTTTGGACCTTGGTGTGGTGAACATGACTTGCACATCCTCATGCACCAGGGTCTGCAAAACTCTCCTGTACCCAGTTCCTGACAAATTCATGATCCATAGGTGAGCTGTGGTCAGCATAAGCATTTTTGTCAAGGAAGTAGGATTTTGCTGGAAATACTATTATTATTTACTGCTATTACTGATGATTATTTATAGTAGGGTTGAACCTAAAACTTTATTACACTGCGCATCAAATAAATGCTTACTGGAAAATTCCCTTCTCTGAAATTGTGGGAAAAAAATCTTTATAACCCTTTTAATGATAGAAATTAATTGTGATTCATTATTCTGACTGGATAGGAGCAACCCCTTCAGATAAAGAAGAGGCACTGTACAGATCTGGATACCCAGAGACACCAAAGCCATTGACCTGTGATAGCAGATGATTTTCAGCCCAACATAACCATTTTCCTTTGTTTTTGTTCAAAACCTGTGAGGCTGTAGAGGCAGGGAGGTACCTTCACCTATACCTTGTTTAGTCTCGAAGCACCGAGAAG
>NW_008238319.1:1613796-1618304 GCF_000691975.1 Corvus brachyrhynchos
TCCTGGGAGCACTGGGATTTGCCATCCTCCCTGTGCTCATTTGTGTTTAAGAGCAACTCACTCTTGGCATGTGCTGATCGTCTGCTGATGTTTTAACCAGACACTGCAAATAAGGATTTTGTTTCCTTTTGAAAATAGATCCACAGCCTCTGTAAGGACAGATTTTAGGTGAGGTTTTGGACTTGGATATGCAAGGCCAGTACTTCAAGCTCATTCTGGATCGAGAGTCTCCTGACACACAAATTATGTGATTAGAAGCAATTTGAAAACTTGGTTCAAAAATTAACTCTGTGCACCAGAAATGCATAATGTAAATTGCCATCTTCAAATACCATCGCAGTCCCTTCCTTGCTGAAGAGTTGTCCTTGCAATTCTTGTTTTAGCAAGTTTTTTGTGTATATGGAAAATTAAAATGTGAGAAAAGCACCTGTGTTCTGGCTTGCCTTTGGGTGTTATTTGTACCAACTGGTACTGGCAGTGAGGGCTCGTCCCCAAGCTCATGACAGGAACTTTCCTTTGCCACTTTGGATATTGTAAGAGTGAGGAGTGCTGTTGGCAGACATGTTCCAGGTCATAGAACAAAATTTCCTGATCAATAATGTTCCAAGCAAACTTCAGGGACAGAAATACAGTTCCTGACATTGATAGGACAGAAGATTCTTCAAAACTTGTGATGCTGTGTGGGTTCTGTGTGGAAACACCACTGGTGTCATGAGATGATTTCTGCAGGGCTGCACCAGTGCAGGGACCCCTCCCACTGTCCAAGGCTGCTCCAAGTCCTGTCCAGCCTGGCCTTGGGCACTGCCAGGGATCCAAGGGCAGCCACAGCTTCTCTGGGCACCCTGTGCCAGGGGCTGCCCACCCTCACAACCAAGAATTCCTTCCCAATATTTAAACTAAACCTGCCCTATGGAAATGCCTTATTTCAGTGGTTTATCCTGAGCACAGGGAGTTGATGTTAGATGTACCAGCACCATCACTAGATATAACCTTACCCAGGCAAACACTGTGCTCAGGAAGGGAACGGCTGTAAATTGGGAATTCAGCTTGGGAGAAGCAGGACCCTGCCTGGAGGATGCTGTTCCAGCAGCCCCAACCATGCAGCAGTTCCTAGAAGTACTCCTGTCAGAATGGTTTATTTTCCACAGTGTGCAACTTGGCAAAAACAATTCACTCCACACTCAGGCTCGGCATCCCAGATCTCAATCCATATGGAATTGTTTGGTAGGTTTAAAAAGATTAAATAAAAGGAATAAAAGATTGTTTTCTCCTTGCCTTTTGGTGCTCCTTGCCCTTCTCTCCCTGATATTTTAATCTGTAGGAAGCTCTGTACAGGCAACCCTTCTTCATGGTTTAAACCTAACTAAAGCTTGTGTGTCCAATATCAAAACTTTGCTCAGTATTAAAAACCAGAAACAAAATTTAGCATTATTGCTAAATACAGGTTCTTGCACTTTCTGTGAGTTTGGGGTGGTCACACCTGAGGTTTTGGTTTGAATCCAACCCAGTTAAAAGTGCTATGTTTTATTTTTAAATTGGGAAGCTGCTATACCTGTTTAATCTTTTTAGTATGGCGAGACTTAAAAATTTATAAAATCCTTCCCATTGCTTGATTTTAAAATCGGGTTTTCCTAAAAAACACACAGGATTTTAGGCTGTATTTTCAAAGAGAACCAGCAAAACTGTGCAAGTGCTATTTTGCCTGTAAAATGTGATTGCACCGGAATAGTTCAGATGTGTAAACCCGTACACATGTGCCCCATGCCCCATGTCAGTAGGTGACAGTGCACAGCCCCCTGCTACCCCTCCCACTGGATTTTAGCTTTCTGAATGTCATTTTCTCAGCAGAACAAACCTCTGAGCTCTCAAACCTCCTTTAGTTCCTCGTGAAGGCTTAGGCAGGTGCTCAGTCATAAGCACCAGGTCATCCTGGAGAAGTTGTGGCTGTGTAATAGAATCACTGAATTGTTGAGGTTGGAAAAGCCCTCTCAGACCATCGAGTCCAACCATTCCCCACTGCCAAGGCTACCACTGCCCCATGTCCCCAAGGGCTGGTTTTGGGGAGTTGGGGAGAAGAAAATCCCAGCTCATTCTAAGGGTGAAGGTACTGCAGTGAAACAGCTGCAGTTAAAAACATCTGAGGTCCTTAAAAGCTCCTGTGACTCATGAAAGGCCTGAAATTGCATGAATGGTGTGGCAAAATATTTACCATGTGCCTGTACAGCTCAGATGTTCATGGAATCACAGAATATCCTGAGCTGGAAGGGACCCACAGGATCACCCAGTCCCACCCCTATCCCTGCCCAGACACCCCAACAACCCCAGCCTGGGCATCCCTGGCAGCGCTGTCCCAACGCTCCTGGAGTTCTGGCAGCCTCGGGGCCGTGCCCATTCCCTGGGGAGCCTGGGCATTGCCCAGCACCCTCTGGGGGAAGAACCTTTCCCTGATATCCATCCTAACCCTGCCTGGCACAGAATGACCACACTCCTGATACTGCTTGTATCATTTAAGCATTTTTGGGTGCCTAAAAGCTTGAAATCATTTTACTGTAAGGGTAGCTTGAATGAGTTCGAGGTCTCATTCCCAGGAAGCTCTCTGGGACTGCAGTTTTTATTGAGGCATTATCATCTCCATTTGCTCTTGGACAGAAAAATCAGGGTAAAGGATGCAAAGGCAGCCCCACACGTGGGGTTAATCCCGTCCCCTTGACCAGGATTGCTCCCATGCCGACACAGAAATGCAGGTTTGGCTCTTTGGGGCACCAGAGCCACCGAGGCAGGGCTGCCCTGGATCCGACTGTCCC
This sequence comes from Corvus brachyrhynchos, assembly GCF_000691975.1. Lineage (NCBI taxonomy): Eukaryota > Metazoa > Chordata > Aves > Passeriformes > Corvidae > Corvus > Corvus brachyrhynchos. The sequence continues at coordinate 1,616,601 of NW_008238319.1, forward strand.
CGGGATCACCTGGGTGCCTCCGCCACGGCTCCTCTCCCTTCCCACTCCTCTCCCTTCCCGCAGCCGCCTTTATGTCCCCGGCATAAATCCTCTTTACTCGGGCTTTGTGTCTGGGGGCCGGCAGCGCGTTTGTTCCCAGACGGGGAGCGGTGCTGAGGCTGAGGGAAGCCGTGGGAGGGGGAATACATGCATATCCAGATATTTATCCGGGTATAAATACATTCCTACAAAATATATGCACCCCCCCTAACCACGAGCAGACACTGAGGGAGGTTTTAACTCCAAATTGTCAGGCTTTAATAGATTTAAATCAGGCTCTTAACGCTATTTCAACATATTTTTTTGTGCGTGTTTAGTAACAACAGTCATCTTAAATTGTAGTGGCACATGGCCAGAGGGAAGAGAGGTGTTAATGAGACTCACTATAAATGGAAGGAGCTCGGGAGTGACAGTTTTCCGGAGCACTGTTGGCATCGGATCGAAGAGACAGGTGGTGGCACAGGGCTGACCGATCACCTCAGATAATGATGAAAGAGGAGTGACAGGGGTGAAAGATTCAAGGACCACTGAAGAATGGCGAGGGGGAAGGCAGGGGCCATCAGCCAGCCCCGACAGGCTCGCCCGGCTCCCCACGCGCCGCTCGCGCTGGTGAAATATGAGAGGGGCTGATAAGGGGGAAGCAGAGTATTATCGATATCAGATGTGGAAATGAGTGGACTTAGTAACCTATCTACCATTTGGAGTAAGTATTTACGGTTTCCATGACCAGAATCAATCAGGTTTGAAATTCATTCTTATTTGGCAGAGGAAATGTGCACTTAACCTTTACATTCGGGGTCTCCTGATGAATATTGACCTAGAAAAATATCCCAAAGGTGTTAGGTGCGACGAAAAGTTATTTAATAATTTCGTAAATGATTGCTGTTCCGCGGGGACTAAATATTTAGATCGGAAATCCTAACTTTAGATGGGTGCTGGACCAGGGTGCAGATTATTGCTACACTGAGAGCCCTCCAACCTCTCTTCAAGCAGCCATAAATCAGGGGGATGGAGGAGTTCAGACAGAGCAAATTCTGGTGACAGCCACGTGATGGACTCACGGGGGAGAAAATGAAAATTCATTCCCTGACAACCTGCTACAGGCTGCAGGTATGGCAAGGGGGAGAAGCTAAATAGATCTGTATCAGCTGCGAGGATGGCAGACCCCCAGCATATGGAAATGCTCCAGGAGGGGAGGTGAAACCCAGAGCTGCACACAAAATGCTAAAACCTCAGAGCGGCTGAATCACCTGAGCAAAGATTATATAAAAATGTAAATTGCCTGCTCCTGACCCAATCACGTTTAAAAATGAAGGGACAAAGAGTGACAGGAAAGGTGCTATTATTACAGATTCAGGGTGATGCACAGTCACTGCTAAGATTCCTCTTCGGCAGCGGCTGGGAGGCAGCTCAGGCGCTGCGAATAATTTCCCTGCAACTGCCCTCTCCTATTTATACACCTGCTCCGAAGGCTTTGGGGATGAAGGGAAGCGATCCCGTGGATTTGAACGGGCTTCCAAGCAGGATCCACGCAAATCTGCTCGATGCGGGGATTCCAATCCCCGATTTTTTTAATCTAAGCGAACTTACCCAAGATTTTCAGTGTGCAGCTAAATATTAAATTCACTTTAAGAAAGATTATTTTGCAAAGCTGCTCTCGCTTAT
>NW_008238319.1:1618364-1637303 GCF_000691975.1 Corvus brachyrhynchos
ACAAAAGATCTCACTAATGGCCTAGATCCAGTATTGGTATCCCTAAAATTAAATGCCAGTGTTTAAAACGCCATTTGTATAAGAAGAACTTGCTATTAATAAATTTTAAGGCTCTTGATTAAATAACTACAAGTGCATTATTATTGGGTTCATAATTACTTTAAAAGTGTTCAGGTTTTGGTCGTTTTCCTTGCATTATTATGGCACAGAGGCAAAATTTCACTCATATATTTGACTTAAATGACAGTCTTTTGGGATTTGCAATAGAAATTATAACTTCTGCTGCAATTTACATGTTAAGTTCTGTAACCCCGTGGTAGTTCAACCATTTGTAAAAGAACAGTAGGTGGCCTAGTGGTCTAATATTCAATGAATAATTTTATCTTACATCAAGCACGAGGTCCAGTTTAATGTTTCATTACATTAAAATTGCACTGGGTGACATAACCTTTGTAATTAAAGCAGCGTAACTTTTCCAAAATGCTGAAGATGACTCTCCTGAAAAATCAGCATTTTTGATCAAGCTGTTACATTGCTGTAAACCCAGTCTGGTGTAGTGTGTGCAGGGGGCTACCTGTTGAAAAGGAGACGAACTTTTTGTCACTGTCTGTCCACAGCGCTTGGGAATTTAATTCCCTGGTATTTTACATCCAGGGAGTCACACTGTTGCACAGTGCTTAGTGGATAAATACGGAAAACCACGCAAAACAGAGAAAATAAGGTGTTGTGCTTGTGAGATCCGCCTTCCTCGAAGCGTGGGTGTCTCGGGCTGTGTGCTCCGAGCTGCGGTGGCCTGGCCGTGCTCCTGTGCCCCGGCTGGCACAGCTGGGAAGGGCTGGGATCGCGGCCCCCTCCGGAGCCCCGGGGGTTTGGAGATGCGCCGCATCCCTGGGAGCAACCCCCAGGGCACATCAATCTCCACTTCCAATTGCTTCCTAATGGCCCGGGAGCTTTCCAAAGGGAACCGCAGCACGGCCCGGGTTTGCATTAGCTTTTATTTGTCTTTCTGGGTATTACCATTAGTCATCGTTAGTTATGAGGCAATGGCAGGTATCAATTAGAAGATGAAGTATGACCCGCGTCACGTGCGGGGGAGCGGAGCTGCTGCAGGATCGGCTCCCGGCAGCGCTGGGGTGCTGGGGCTCCGTGCTCCACCCTCTGCCGGGGCTGTTTGGGGTGTGCTGGGCTGGAGCAGCTGACTTTGGCTTTGTTTCGTTTCGCTTCCTTCTGCTTGTTCACTCGAGTGAGCCGAGTCAATGAACCCATCCTTGCTGGGCTGGAACACTTTGGGGTTTAATAGACTAAAGTTACAAGCTTAGATTCTTGTGCCCTTTCACCCCAGATTAATTTTCTTTCCCGTTTAAAATTAAAATACTTAATTGGCTCACAGGTATAAACAAGAGCAGAGGAAGAGCCTTTAATATCTCAAGATGGTTCCAGTTGTTGCTTCCTAAATTGTGGGCTCTGCGATGATGCTCAGAGAGCACTTTGAAGGGCAGGTAGGTAATGGGAGTTTCATTGCACAGTTACACTGATTGCCATAACAGAAAAAGCAGAGTAATTGTAAGGGGTTCAGGAGAGCTGATCTCTCCCAGTTCTGGTGTCAGATGTGGTTTGATAAATGCAGCATTAATTGATGCATTATGTAGCATTTGTTAAGATACATCACCCAGCCAGCTTTTATTGTTCTTTGAGATTAAGGGTTCTATTAACCCCAGATTTTCTGTTGATTTGTTTTTTTTTTTTCCTGAGAGGTCTAATGACAGCGTGGCATGAGATGGAAGGAGAAACTAAAAATGGCTTTTAAAAGGTATGGACCAAACACCTAAAGAAGTAGATGAGACACGGGTGCCTACAGAAAAAAGGGTGATTTTTGAAAATGCCACGACACTCACCTCTACTGCACCTACCTCGATTTCCTGGCACCCAACCATCTTCCCAAACCCATCCTCCTTTGTTGGCCCTGGGTTTGCAGAGATCCCCAGCAGCTGGACCCCCAGTGTGGTTCCCTGGCTGGGTGTAGGGCTGTCCCCTCTCTCCCTCCGTGCTCGGAGCCGCGCGCCGCAAATGTGCTGCGTGTTCTAAAAATAAAAGCCCGGATTCAAACATGATGTATCTCCTTTGATTTCCATGCAGATACATGAGGAATGAATGTATCTATTATGTTGGGGTCTGCTGGAATGTTAATTTTGAAAGTCATTTCTCTCGATCTATAATTATATCTTCTTTGTCAGAAAGTAGGAATTTCTTAGAGCGAGAGGGATTAATCTCAGTCACTGTTTTCAAACAGTTTGAGTTGGGTAGTTTCTGTAAGACTATCATTTCTTTTCTTTTAAACCAGTTAAATTTTGCCTGAGGCTAACATTTTATACCCAGAGTAAATCTTACTAAAATTAAGAAACAGAACATACAGCTGCCCTTATTCCTGGCCCACAGATGTTACCAAATCTGATTAAAAACCCCTCAATCTTCTGCTGCACCTTTTCATTAGTGCAATAATCATTTTTGCCAAATATCTGGCAGAAAAGGGTGGAAAAAAAGTGAAAAATATGAGGGTTTGATGATCAGCATCTTTGAAAAGACTCGTTGAACCTAGTGGGAGAAATGAGGACTTGGGGTAATCCATGTGCTGAAATATTTTTGCTTCTTTTTCTAGAAAATGTGCAATTTGGTCAGGCAGAAAAAATTGAACAGAGCCTTCCAAGCAATAAATCACTGGATTGCTGGTGACATTCATACAATGCGGATATAGTGTTAACTGTATGAGTCAGACAGCCCTTACTGCACTCAGCCTGTTCCTAGGAGGTGACCTTGCCACGGTGTAGTAATCAATCATTCTGGCACAGGACACACTGTTTTTGTTTAATATTACACTATTGGAATATATAGTAAACAAAGTGCAAAGGAAATTTCGAAAGCAAGCACTACATAAGGTGTGCTGTAATATTTTGCAGCCCGAGGAGTGCCACCAGCATCCCTGGCCCCGTTTGTGCCTCAGGATTACCAACTTTAGGGCTGTTAGCAGCACCAAAGCATATGTGACTACACTCAAATACTTCAACTGTCTGCACAGCTCGAGAGGAACAATTCAATGGAAATATGAAGTTAGGATTACAAAAAAGATTTACTACCAGAGACGCTGCAGTCTACACATTTCTTATTTTGGCACTTTTATACAGTGTATACATCACGATTTTCCCAGCCAAGTGACAGAGGAGCAACATCCCCAACCGCCTGAAAAAAATTAAGCAAACAAATCTTAATTAACTAGTAAAAATTCTTTTAGTGTACGATAAGCGAAGTGTTGCTGCTCATAGCCAAGAGGTTATATTGGATTTCCATGCATGAGTTATACCATGAGCCAGTTAATTCATGAAGTTTGCTGTCAGTGCATAGGGTAAAGGAAGACAAAGGCAAAGTCTTTGGAATGAAGGAACCCTAAGTGAAATATATTTGGTTCTTACGGTTTTCACACATAGTCGAGATGAAAGATAATGCGGTGGTAATTGAGTATATAAAACTACCTTGTCAGAGAGGCAGCATTAATGTCGAGTTTGCTCTGATTTTTTCCAAGTGCAAACCACTCTGTACGTGCTGCAAAGAGGTGAGGAATCAAATCTGTTATGGCTGAAATTTCGTTAGGTAGAAATGTGGACATACGTAATTTTTTCAATACTGCAGCCTACTTATACTTCCTCATGGTCCTGGAGCCACTGGTGAGCCATGTGATGCTGAGAAGTGACCTGGGTCACTGTTTGGGGTGACCACAGGTTCCCATGTGCTCTGAGGAGTACAAAAAGCTGAACAGGGAGCAGAGGCAAGCAGTGAGCACACGGCGCTTTGGCCGTGGCTTGCTGAGGGCAGCAGTTGTGGTGACACTTCACAAGGTGATCTGTAGGTTTTCTTCAAAAGGGTTGGATCCTCTTTCAACTTTAAACAGTTGAGAAAGGCTGCTCTAAAGTGTCCATCACTGGGAGATGAAGGGTGCTTTCATAGCAGTGTGTCCTGACAGAGCCAGGGTTGGGGCTGCTGGCAGTGGGGCTGCCCCAGCACCCACCCCTCCACAGCCATCCTGGCTGAGCAGAGATGCTCCCCACCAAAATCTTCAAATTTTCATATTTTTCCATAGAATTTGGGAGGTGGAAACCATTTTCATAATGCTTGATTTTTAAGCAGCTCTGAGGGGAATGTGGGGAGTCACTGCCAGCAGAACCACAGCCCTTGGAAGTGCTGACCCTGTGCCATAAAGAACCATGGTTGAGAACGAGCCATGAAAAGCCTGTGAGCTGTTGGACTTTGAGCTTCAGAAGCACCTGCAGGTCTGGTAGGCTCCATATCCCCACTTCTTGCCCCCAAATACCTCTAGAGTGATCCTGGGTTGCACAGCCTGGGAGTTATCAACACCACATATGCACAGGAGGTCAGAGTTTCACAGTTATGGTTATTTCATACCTGGGCAAAAATAAAGCTGAAACCTGATATTTCAGTGCACACCATGGATTTATGTTGTATTTACTTGAGCACTGGAGCCAAATCCATTTGTCCCCAGACCGTCTCACCATGAGCAGGTTGCAGCTGCTTGCAATGAATTTGGTGACCAGCCCTATCAGTTGACCCACAGAACATGAATGTGCCTTTATTATAGGTCTATGTATTTCATATCCTAATTATTTATTGTCTATCTGAAGGAGTCAGAGGATCTCAGTGTCACAAGCGGCTGGCTGTTTTCATGGAAAAATGAGCGTTGCGCCGAGCAGATAAATGTGGGATGCATGAAGCGGGCTCAGATTCTGAATTCTGCCTTTTCATCCAGTGTTCATATTTCAGAATTTCAGCCAAGAAGGGGAAGAAAAGGGAAAGAAGTATCTAAGTGCTTTCTCAATTTGTCCATGAGCTCATAGGTTTCTTTAGTTTCAATATATGTGCAACAGAAAGTAAGGAAACCCGGCCTTCCCGTAAAACCTCAAGTCAGGGTAGGTTTACATGGGTGTACCTGAAAGGAGAGCTTGGCATAGTATTGGGAAAAGCAGCAAATTAAATATGTTTCCCAGGACATTTAATTTTGCAATAAAGTCCTTGGCAACAACACTTTTGTTTATCTGCCATCAATGCTAAAAACGGAGTGGGTGTTATTTTCCTGGAAGAAACTCTTGCCGAAAGAGATGTCAGTTATATTAAAATATGTGTTTTGAAACTTTCAGTAGATGAGTTTCAAATAGGTGTTATGGCTCCTCACAGTAAGTATTAAATTACTATAAAGATACTTAGTGTTAGATGCTGGCTGCTAATGTCTATTTTATCTTGGTTGTTTAATCATTCTACAAATAAATATATCCAGTCAGGACAGCAATGTTCCATGTTCTGAGTGTCAGCTATACATTATTGGCCTTTGCATGAGTAATGAGAAATTATTATGAGATGCTCAGCAAAGACTTAAAACAATAAAGTTCTGCTTAAACTTAGAACTTAAAACCCCACTTTCTGGGTTAATCAAAACAAGGAAGCCCAAGAAAACACCATGGCAGGTTAACCTGGATTCTGTGTACAAACACCATAAACCCCTGCCCAGGTTCCCTCCCAGAATCCATTACATACCTATTGCAATGCCTCAAATCCACTGGGAATGATCATTTTCGCTCCAGTACCGCTACGGTGTCCCAGCTCTGTAGCAGTAATGGGTGTCAGGTACTGTTTGGACTAGAAGGGATTAAGCCATCACCCCCCTGCTGTGTGTTAATTTATTGCCTCAGACATTTTCATATCTGATTCATTTTCGCCCGCTCGGTAGAGTTGGGCGCCTCGGTGGTCGGGAGGCCCCGCGGAATGGCTTTATTTGGGGGGCACGATGCCGGCGTGCCGGGGGACAGAGCAGCCACAGAGCCAGGCAATCTGCCGAGGTGTGACACGGCAGCCATGCCACCAGCTCCTCGGGAAACAGGGAGATTGAGATGCCGTCTGGGATCCCAGTGCTAGACATCTCCCCGTAATAGCGTTATTTCCTCGAGAATATAAAGGGTCACCGCCGCACACAAACGACATAAAAAATGCTGTGTTGTGGGTGGGGTTTTTTTTGTCTCCCCTGGTTTTGTTTAGTGATTATGTAGAACCTGCTGAAAAGGTGTTTATTTCTGTTTGTAAATTGAATGCGCTGGGTGTTTTGCTCCAGCTTTGCCCCAGGCTCTGTTGGATGTGATGATGGAGCTGGAAGCTGAGGCAGACACCGGCGGAGCACAGGCGGAGGGAATCTGGCTGGAAAACAAAGCCCTGTTTTGTCATTTCATGCCTCTTAAAAGTCCCACTCCATGCAGGCAAAATGTGAGTTAATATACATTAAACAGGACGAGTGAAGTGAAAAATAAACATGCAAAAATAAATAACAACTCACTGGAAGCACTGGGGCCATTCCCAGCATGAGGCTGCAATAGGGCCACCAAGCACGGAACTGTCCCCAGAAAACCCACCCCCATCCTGCCATCCCTCTGTCCTCAAGTCAGGCGTCTAGGATAGTTTTCCCAAATCCCATTTCTTCCCCATTTGGGATACATGGGTGATGGAGAACCTCACCCTGTCACACGTGTGTTGCACACAGACACCTCTGTGGGTTTAATTTCACACACATCCATTGCACATACACAAATAAATTCTCCCATACCATTTTATTGAATTTCTAGTAAGTTGGCAGACTAAAGTGATTTTTAACACTTCTCGACTGGATTTATGATTTCTGTGTCATCCACCCTGCTTCTGACATTAGGAAATGTTCAACATGAGGGAATCATTCACTGGTTCTTTTAACTACACTATAAAACATTTTAGTCTCCTTTCTCTCAGAAATCCATAAATGGCTAATTTAATCACAGCCTTACAGCAGAAACCCTCAGTTTCTTCTGCTAATTATGTGGCTGAGTTTTGGTGCTTAAATCATTGTGAGATGTTGGGGACAGGTAGGGAGTGGGACTCGGTCACCAAAGGCCACATCATGGCTTGGTTTCCAAAGAGTTGAGGGTCTCCTGGACTTGGTTCCTCTTGGTGCAGCACTTGAATGGCTTCTCCAAATGGTGTTTTAGGGAGATCAGAGAATCAGAGAATTCCAGGCTGGAAGAGAGCTCAAGAGCATGGTCTAGACAAGATGGCCCAGCACCCTCCCCAGATAAATCTTAAAGGCAGACAAACCTGGCCCAGAGAAGCACTCCAAGATCACCAACTCCAAGCATTTCCACAGCACTGTCAAGCCCACCCTGTCCCCAAGTGCCACGTCCACACACCTTTTTCAGTACTTCCAAGGACAGTGATTCCAGCACTTACTCGGACGTCCTGTTCCAATCTTGACCACCCAGCAACTCTATTCTTCCCTTGCCAACTACAAATAGGAGCTATGGCCATTGTCCTCATCATTCGTGAACTGGGTGGTTTGAAGCCTGGATCAAGCTGAACCCTTTCGAGGGTCCCTTTTGAAGTTGGATGTTCCTCTTGTGGCAGGGACAGGCTGGATTCAGAGTCACTTGTGAATTAGGCTGTGAACTCAGATCACTCTGTGACCTCACATTGAAGGAAATTTTGGAGGCAAGCTAAGTGAGGCTCTTGGAGCTCAGGGAAATACTGGACCTTCTAGTTGTTCTGCATACAGGTTATCAGGTAAAAATATTGGATTCATGCAAAAAATAAGGAAAATAAAATAAATTGTTATCTGTCTAAAAATTAATACCAAGAGGAAAAGAATTTTAAACTGCTTAAGCAGTTTTATGTGTGTAGAGAAAGGCCTAAACCTTTGCACTCTGCATATGGTTTTATTGGAACTCATTTAATGTGGTAATTGCCAAGACCTACTGTCCTTGCTATTTTTTTTCATGTTTTGTGGTTTATGTAGTGAATAATTTATTATACAAATACAATTCCTATGTTCTGTCCAAACCCAGGAAATAAAACCAAATATCTCTCAAAACTGAGATTTTTGATTTTGCCTTAATTTACAGCAGCAGCTTTATCTCTTTCTAGCAAAAATATAAATATAATAAAGGAATAAAATTTGCTAATGCAGGTTATAATAGAAAGGGAGGAGAAAATATCTTGGAGCTGGGCCTGTAACCTTGAAGAGCACTGAGTTTTTTGGCTTCCTCAAACTTATTAACCTGCCTTTGCAGGTGTTGCAGGCCCATGCCCTCCTCTCGTTCTTCCCTGGGACATCCCAAGGCCTGGTGACCTCTGGAGTGTGTCCTGCGTGAATAACACACTGTTGATGATTTTAAATATATTTTCCACTTTTTAAAGAAAGCAACATCTGGAAGAGCAGCTCATCCAGGCATGTTCTTAGCCCACCTCTGCAGCCGTTGTTCCCTTTGCCCTGTCATCTCTCATATTTGTTGCTCTCTCCTCTTCCATCCTCACTCTCATTCTCTTCTCCTTCCCCCTTGCTCTGCCCACTCCTTCTAGAAGCATTTCCTGCACCAGATCCCATTTTCATCCTGGTGTGTCTTCCATACATCCCAGCACTTGTGGTGCTGTACTGACATGGCACCTGACAGAGAATCCCAAGTCGCGGATGTCACTTCATTCTCCAGCCATATTCCACCCCAAAACACTTCTTAATCCATAATAATCAATACCAGCATGTGAACCATATGCACCATTAGCTACAATTTACATTTGATAAAACACTGCTTTTCTTCATTAGGATACTGCTCCCGTCACAACGTGCTCGTTCGGGGAAACACTTGGGGGTGGAAAGTTGTTGTCCATCTCATTTCTCCTGGAGTCCAAACCCCAGTTTGTGTTCTCTTACCTGGGCTTGGATGCCAAGCAGGACTGATTTTCATCTTGAGAGACCAGAAGTCATTTTTCAATGAAGTTACTACTGATTTACCTGGCGGTGAGACTTGTTGTTTCTGAGAGGACGATGAGAAAGGAGCAGTCATGGCCAACTTCAAGGAGCAATGGGTGTTTGGGGAGCAAAGGTTAAGTGAGGAGGGAGAAAACACAGTGGGATAAGTTAAGAGAACACACTAAGATTTGCTATTCCTGAACTGGTTTTAATTCTCAGGGGTTAAAAAAACTATGGCTGTGTAATGGTGTGGAAATGCAAGCAACTGTTGGAGCCAGGTGCTCAAGTATTTCCAGACATCATTTTCTACTTCAAGCCCAAAGACTTTTGGAAGAGGCACACCAACAGTATTCTGTGAGAGCAAGGAGTAAGCCCAAGACTGGTGTGTGGTTATAATTTACTAAAATCTGATTGCAAATATGTGGATTTTGGTCCATCTTCCCCTCAGAAAAGTGAATTACAGAAAACTTGCTCTTCCACTCTTGTGTTAAACTTCTGAAATGTTCCTGGCAGATGGGCCCAACTTGCTACATTTATTTGTAGAATGATTAAACAACTAAGATAAAATCAACATTAGCAGTCAGCATGTAACAGAAAGTATCTTTATAGTAATTTAATTTTGGACCCACAGTTCATCCTAAGAATGATTTTACTGAAGAGAGTGGACCCTGAGGTAGCTGCAGAGACCCCACAGCACTGGTGACTTCAAGGCATTGTCCCAGCCCCAGGTCCTGGTTTAGATCTCACTGGCCCAGAGCAGCAAAAATCCTCCAAATAATAGAATAGAATCAAAGAAGGGTTTGGGTTGGAAAGGAGACTAAAGCCCATCCAGTTGGCAGGGACACCTCCCACTGTCCCAGGCTGCTCCCAGCCCCAGTGTCCAGCCGGGCCTTGGACACTGCCAGGGATCCAGGGGCAGCCCCAGCTGCCCTCACAGGGAACAATTCCTTCCCAACATCTGACATAATCTCTGGTCTTTTAGTTCAAACCCATTTCCCCTTATCCTAACACTGTCTGCCCACGTAAACTCTCTCTCCTTATTTTGAGCCCCCTTTAAGTACTGGAATGCCAAAATGAGGCCTTTCTGGAGCCTTCTCTTCTCCAAATTCCTGTTGTAAGAGTGGGGAGCGTGAAGGGTGCACAGCCCCAGAGTATCCACAGCCTTCAAGAGCAGGGAAAGGACATCCTTGATCCTTCATTTGGGGAACAATTTTCCTTAGTAGATGGAAATTTTTAATAAGGAGGTTTTATATCACCATGCAAGGTGCACTTAAGGGAATGTGACACGGTGTGACAGCACAGAGATGCTGCGAAGATTTTGGACAGAATTACAAATTCTGCTGGTGTGGCAGCAGCTGGGCACGGCAGAGCATAAATTAACATATAACTAATAACTATACTGGCATTATAGCAAGCATCTCATGGTGATAAGCTTCATGATTCTCTTCAACCCACTGAAGTTGAAGGAAGAGCAAAGGCCTTTTCAAGCTTACTTTATCTTCTTGCTTCTTAAGTGAGACTAATCAAGTTTATATCCTTTTAGCTTATTATTAGCCCAGCAGAGCTTCTGGCACTCTTTACAGCTTTTTTGACATGAAAGTTAGTTACACCTACTGTACTTAGTATGACTTCACTTTTCTTGTGATAAATCCTGCAAATTAATATACTGTATCCTCCAGATTACAAAATGAAAGTGTCCTAGACATTGTGAATACTCTGGCTGTGGAATGCTGCCAGCGAAAAAAAAAACTGATGTCTTAATGATCTCTGTTAATAAAAAGAAGAAACTGGGTAGTAAATTTTCTTGGTTAACATGCCGGTTTTTTTTTCTCTTTCTTATCCTAAACTTGAACTGACACATATTTCAAAATTCCTTGCAAAGTAGAAGAATCCTTGAGAATAACACCCCTTGGATGTAAAGAAATAATAATGAGAATCCTAGAGTGAAGCAAGTCCTGCTTTTCTTGTGCTCCCACTGTCTCTCATAGGAAGTTGGGCTGCAGGAGGAATGCAAGCCTGGGCCCTGAGCACTGAACATAGGTTAAATTCTTTCTTAAATTAAATGAAGGATAATAATGAAATCTTTTGTTACATTATTTGCTGACAGGGCCTCCTGATTTGGTAAATTAAGAGAAAGTCAAGCTCTGAAACAAGCACCCATTCTTGTTCCAGGGGTAGTACTGGTGGCACTGGTGTCTTATTGAACACAGATCTGCTTAATTACAGTTCCCACTGTTTGTTAAGATAACGAGTGCCAGCTGTTTGATAGCAAGAGGCAGAGCTGGCCATCTTTGTCGTTTCCATTTAGGTCCTGGATCAGACTTGCGTATCGATAAAATCGTACAGGGAGCAGAATAGCTGGGAAGTGCTCTCGCAATGTGTTCCGCAAATTTGGGCAGAGCATTTGCCGGTGCACGTGGAGCTCTGCCATCTATATCTAAAGCCACTCACCATTGGGAATATAAAGTCAAAGCAGAAAAATTGAGCATTTAATGGTCTCCCATTATTGCCGAAATCACAATGACAGGCCATGATCTTCAAGTACAATTTTGATCCTTATGTAGTAACTGAAATTACAGCATTTCATACTCTGACTATATTATAGGGAATAAAACATCTGTCTAAATATTGGAGATATAAAATCGTCAAAATAAAGATATTTGAGAATATCTTGCACAGAGCACCTTTCCACCTGCTTGCTTAGTATAATGCAGTCATTATGGCAATAAATGTTTCTAATAAAGTATGAAAATGGATTGTTTGCTTTGCTGCTTGTATGAACTCTCATTTCTCTTTTTATTATATTGAATCTGACATTTGCTTACCCTTTATCAGTAGAATATTTAATCAACTCCAATCTGTAAGAAGCAAGAGGAATTTCTATTTTATTTAAAACCTGTCCCACATGAAAAAGGACTGGGAAAATAGGTCATGCAGTGTATGGGAAGTGTGGGAAGTGTTAGAGTTGCAATGGTGAATATTTATCTAGTCTACAAAAGAGATGGTTCTAAACTTGTGCAGTAACAGGCAAGTCTGCTCCTATTGTTTAAAGTCGTGCTGAAATGATTTAATGGCTTAATGTTTCTAATTTTTATCCACAGTACAGGATCTAGAGAATTAAGCCTCTGTCAGCTTTATTTATTTTCTCTGTCAGAGTATTTTCTTGCACTTTTTGCTACATAACTCTTCAGAAATGCTATATCCATATCGATTGTAATTTCCTTGGGCTCTTGGCCAAAATGCTCAACGCAAACAGTCTGTGTTTCCTCTCCATCTGTATTTTGGCTAATCCTCTGGTTTAGACAATCTACTGACAAGTGCTGGTTATCTGGAGGTGCACGGGTTTCAAACCGGCACGCTGTGATTTATGGTTCTTGTTTTACAGAAAGTATCACAAGCTCACAGAAGTGAAAGCTTCCAAATAAGCACCTAACTTTTGTAATAAATGCAGCTAACAACATGTCTGCAAATATATAGCAAACACAGTGAGTGATGTCTTGTTATGCAGGCCACAGTTTGACTTGGTCTGGTTTTATTTATGAATATGTCCTGCATCTGTTTCAAATTTCAGACCCGCTCGGTTTCTCCGATGCTCTCCCAAACAAGCTTGTGCTGAAGGTTGTTAATTATCCTAATAAAATATTTGTATCAATTTGACTAAAGATCCGCAATGCTTCTGCCATGAGCAGACATTTTTTAATAACTGAATTAAGAGAAATAATTGCAGCTAGCACTGGAATGGTCGGAGATGTCCAGATTGTATATAAAAAAAAAAAAAAAGGAGGGGAGGGGGAATGGGCAGAGTACAGAGAACTGTACAAGAGCAAAGGGACATATGATTAAATTAAAGGGCAATGCTTTGTGAACAAACAAAAGGAAATCCTTCTTCACACAATCCATAGCCAATCTGCCGAATTCACCACCACAGGGGGTCATTGAAACAAATGCTGTGGCGGGGTTTCAGAGCACACCGGATAATTTTATGTCTCTTATTAAAATACGTAGCCCTGGAAGCTCAGATAATGATAAGGGTAATCAAACCCCGAGCTGCAGCCTGTGAGATGGTGTTGGAGGCATGGGAAAGGAGCCTGGCTGCCCTGAGCCAGCGGGATGGGGCCTTCTGGGGGCTCACCTCCCTTTGAAGAGGCAGGCGCTGCCCACCAGCGAGGCACGGGCTCCATCACTGATCTCCTCCGGTGCCACGATTCCTTCCTCCTCAGGAAAAATAAAACATGAGACCCCAGTGTGAATTTCTAAGCATTCCCCTCTTCCTGCCGTTCCTCAGCACTGAGTGATCTTTGAGGGACGGGGTTCCCTTGGCTTATCCTCGTCGTGTGATTAAAGAATGGATGCAGGGACGAGCTGTAGAGACCACCCTGAGCATCGCTCCCGGGTGTGAAAGGGGCAGGGTTTGCCCACTGCTCTGTGGAGAAACTCTGGTCCAGCAGGGCAGGTATTTAACCCTCTGCCAGAGAGTAAAACTTTACATATATTTTTCTGCCATGAAATTTTTTAGTTGCTCCAGGCGAACCCATGTTGAACCACGAGACCTTGTCCCTTGCTTTAGCTGAGCACTGGGAATTTCACTGTCTGTATTTCACATGTGTTACAATATCTGTTACCCAGCAATGTCTTTCTTGTGGTCCTACAAGAAAATGGGACATATTGCAGGCTCCTCAATGGATACATCCTGCAACATCTGAGTGCCACTGGCTATATAACTTTGGTATCCATATAAAAAACATAATAAATAATATTAAAAAAATATAAATAGAAAAGTATTTTAAAATATTAAATTATTAAAAAGGGCAAAAAAAGCAATTAAATTATTAAAAAAGCAGCAAACCAGTGAGCTGATCTAGAGGATCTGAGGAGCGTTGGCCTGAGAGGAGATATTGCTAAAGGGGTGCTCGGCTTGTTCCCACAGGAGTGGCTCCAGCTGTGCTTCAAGCCACCACTCAGGGGTCCCTGCGTGTTCCTTGAGAAGCAGGGGACTCACCCTCCTGCCAGCTTGGTTGCACTGATGCCACGATGGCCAAGGTGCCAGCTGGCATTTCTTTGTGCCCCTTGTTATCCCGCAGCGTGGAGCAATCCGAGGCTGTGCATGGACAGCGCGTCTCCGAGCAGGGCTCTGTCAGCGCCATTTATGGAACTCTGATTTATTATTTCACTTCTGGGCAGCAGAAAAAGTGACAAGTTTGCCTCTCAGCATTGTCAGGGTAACGCTTTTCCCAGGCTACTCACATGGCAGGGAGGGAGGGAGCCTGAACATCTGCATCCCTCGGCGCAGGACCACGAGGAGATGTTCAATTGGCATTTCAAGTTCAGCTCCATGGCAGGACGGGGAAGCCAGGCTCTACTTCATCCCGTGGAGGCTTCACCCAAAGATTCCCTTCAATATTTGGAGCCCTCATGCCCAAGCCCAGGGACAGAGTAGTTTTCTCACTCGGCTATTTCTCACTGAGAACTCTGTCCATCGTTTGTTTTCACTCAAATCCACTGAGTTAGAACCTGATTTTAGGGTGCTAAAACCAATGAAATGAGCACACTCCCCTTGCCAGCTATTTTGGATGTTGCCCTGAACTTTGTTTCTTGGATTGCTCTTGCTAACACATAATAAAACTCTGTCATCTGCAAAAAATTTGCCACTCTCCAAAGTTTTCTTTTCCAGTTGAAATAAGCCCAGGCTGGTGTGCTGCTCCCAGGGACGAGCCACTGTCACCAGCGTGTGGGAGATCACTGCCAGGATTAACTGTACTGATTTTCTAGGACAGCATGTTTATAAAAATTTAATAAATAACTAAAGGAATAAATGTGGTCAGCCCCAATAAATCAGGGACGGGACTCCTTGTTGGGAAGTCCTTGCAACCTGACCCATAAGACCTTCAAGATAAGACATTTTGTCTCATTTCCCACCAGGTATTATTTCCATCTGGATTTTTGACAATGGTGAGATCTTGGCGGGTTTTTTTTCCCCCCACTTTAATCCTTGGGGAAAAATGGGTAAAATTGAAGGACTTGCTTTCAAAAAGGAGCAGTGAACTGCAGCTGCACCCTGACCAAAGCAGCGGCCTCTGCTTGCCAGCTCCTTCTTTTCCTTGGGAAGAAATTGTCAGTATGCTGGTGAAATCCTGCAGAAGAATTAATGAGATTGTTCAGAAAATAAACCAGCTTTTATTTTTCTGCATAAAAGTTTGTGTTGAGCTTGACAGGCTAAAACGATGCTGGGAGAAAAGCAGGACCCAAGCAATGCTCTCCCACTTCACGGCACTTTTTGTGTTTGTTAAATGCCTTTTGTGTTGTGATTACACCCCCAAATCACAAAGATGAAACATGATTCTCCTGACTGTGTTTCTTGACCTCATGGGAATGCCAGATAATTGTGATAATCTCTTTGTATACCTGTTGAAGGATCAGTGTTTCCAAAGCAGCCCCTAAAAGGGTGCCTGAAAAGCTGTGCGTGTTCTCATCACCTCACATCTCCATGTGCCAGACCAAGTGCACACTGCTGCTGGATAATGGCACATCCTGTTCATCCTGCTGGGCTGCTCTTGGATGGAGGCACAAAGGACACAATTTGCACACATCAGTAGACAGGGAGCTCCAGTTCTTCGTCCTTGGTTTTCCCCATGATCACAGCAACTGGAGATGAACAAGACCTACTCTGATCCCTGCACCTCACCTTCCCAGAAAGAGAATTCCCTGGGGGATAATCACCACTGGTTTGTCTCTGTCCCAAGCAGTGGCTCGTCCATCATGTCCCTGCAGAGACTCTTCCACTTCTAATGCCACTTTTGAAAATTTGGCCTCACCCGAGCACTAGAGCTGAGAAATTCACACTGACACAAAGCGCTGAAACATCTGGAGAGAAATGATTTACAAGAGCCTGGAGTGACAGGATGAGGGGGAATGGCTTCAATCTCACAAAGAGTAGGTTTAGGTTGGATATTAGGAGGAAAATCTTCCCTGGGAGGGTGGGCAGGCCCTGGCACAGGGTGCCCAGAGCAGCTGGGGCTGCCCCTGGATCCCTGGCAGTGCCCAAGGCCAGGCTGGACATTGGGGCTGGGAGCAGCCTGGGACAGTGGGAGGTGTCCCTGCCCATGGCAGAGAGTGGGACTGGATGGGTTTTGAGGTCCCTTCCAGCCTGAACCTTTCCACAATTTTATGATTTGCTGGATTAATAATTGAATTATTGACTGAATTCCACAGAAGAAGATTGCCCAGATGTGCTGATGCTGGTTACTGGAATCACTGGGAATGGCTGTATTGAAGGAAGCTGTCTGCTCTGGCTGTGTAAAGAAGAGAAACCTGAGAGTTAAATTTATTTTCCTGGACCTAAACAAGTGAAGAAGACTGGTTTTTAAAACACTGTTCAGCTGTGATTACCGTCTGCTCCTGGAGGTGGGAAATTGCCTCTGAACACACTGGGAAACTTTTGTGGGAAGGACATAGATGACACAATTCCTTTTTTTTTCCCCCATCGATCTCTGAATTCTCTTACAGGGTCAAAGGGAAACTTCCAGTAAAAAAAAAAAAGGCAAAATTCTGATAGAACGTAATTGGAACCCTTTTTCAGCTTTAAGTCATCTTGAAGAAGTAATTTAACCATACTGTGCTGGCTGCCATTTGTAAATTGTTAATTAACGAGAGACCAAATAATAATTACTGCTGGAGTCATTCAATTAAAAGATGTTGCCTTCCAAACTTTGTTCACACGGTCTATGTTACCAACATCATGTCTAGAAATATGCTACAAATGCTGGCAAAAGAGCAAACCCCAAGTTTTTCCCCATCATAATAGAGCAGCACTTTTTATTATTTTGATTGTTAAAGCTTGCGGTCTCCCACTTCAAGTGGCTCAGGAATATGTCTCTTTGTGGTTTTGCTAAGAGAGTATTTTTGAGAATAAGAGATTGAAAAAACAGCAAACAAACATTCCTTACAAGGAACATTTCCTTACGAGAAAATGCTGCCCTTCTGTGTAACATGCCCAGGAAAGGTTCCCATTTGGACTTGCTGTGAGACAGAAGAGAAAATGGAGAACAAATGCCTGTGCCTGGTCTGGATAACCTAAAGTTAACTCCACATGTCAAACTGATTGCCTGACACAAGGCAGGCATATTCTGTGATGACAAACAAATAGCACCTCCATCCTGCAGACATCCCCTAATTATAAAAGAGAAATTATTTCCCATTTTCATTGCCAGCAAATGTATGTTACTCTGGTGCACCATAATTTCTGTCTAAGTACTGTATCAAAGTTTGCTGAATGTGAAGCACAAAGTATGTTAGACATTAAACTGTAATTACAGAAGGGAGTGGATTTCTAGAGTATTATGTTTTTTGGTAATATTTTATTTTATTGGTTTTCAAATATACTTAGACTGCCAGACTAAGCAGGCAGAATAACAGCAACACAGAATTCCAGAATAACATATGACTTTAATAAAATAAAGCAGGATGGTTTCCTTTACTTGCATGGCTGGAAAGAATGGAAAGCATTACCGTGCCCTCAGTCTGGTGCCATCCAGACCTGTGCCCAGGCACAGATGTCACTTGGGGCAACTTGCCCCTATCCCCACATTTCACCCCAAATCCCTGGTTTTGGTTGTCTGACAGGCAGCAATCAGCTCTTGTGATTGGCACAGTGGAGCTTTGATCTTAGTGTGAGCTCTTATGCTATGGAAATATAGATACTAACCCATGATGTAAAAGGAGGTGATGGCAGGGGAAGGTGAATATGGATACAGGAAACATGGAGGGGGTTATTCAATCCATGTGTGGCTTTTTGTTGCTTTACGCTTTCCCCTTGTCCCCTAAATTTTCAAGGAATGTAGCAGGTGGCGAGCCTAAAAGGTAGGCAGACGTTCCAGGGTCGGATCAGGAGCGGGATCGATGATGGATTATCAGAGGAGTGGTGTCCTGGGCTGTGCAGGATCGCTGGGAGCCGCGGCTCCGGCGGGCGGCGTTCCCGCTGTCACACTCCTGGCTTTCCATTACGGCGCCATCACTCACAGTTGCGCCCTTTGTGGTTCCTGTAATGATCTGCGCTCGTTCTGTCTCCCGGCGTGTCCACCTTCCCGCATGTCAGGCTCCGGAAAACAGCCAGGAATGTGGTGTTTAATACGTGACCAGCTTTGTGGGGGATAATTTTCTACATGGCTGAGAATGCACACGTGGGGTCTTTGGGGCTGAAGCACAGCCGGAGCCTTGGAGTACTAGACCAGGTGCATTCTTGACACGGTTCCTCAGGAAAGTATTCCCTCCTGGAGGAGATATTAACACTATTTCGTTAGGGTTCTTCTTGCTCCAATTTGCCATCCTGATTTTTGGGGAGAAGATGGGTATCGTCCAAAAGAGCTGGAACTTCCAGGGGAAAGTGCAAGGGGTTTTAGAGTTCAGATGCAAATCCCAGACTGGTTTGGGTTGGGCTGGTTCTTTAAGGAACCTTAAAGACCGTCCAGTTTGACCCTCTACCATGGGTAGGGACACCTTCCACTGTCCCAGGTTGCTCCAAGCCCTGTCCAACCTGTGCCTTCCCTTGACTTTGTGGGCAAACCCTGACCATGGGGTGGAATTTTGCACACAATCTGGTTCCTCTGCCCAAACACCGTCTGAGGTACCGGCTTCCCTCTGATCCAACCTGGGCAGAGCAGGAGCTGCTCCTGCAGCCAGACAGAGCCGAGCATCCTCACCCCTGTGCTGTGGGCCCTGCTGCACTGACCCCATTCCGGGTGATGCAGCCTGTCAATACTGTTGGTTTATTAATTAGTGTGGAGGAAGAGAGGCACTTCCCACACAAATGGGAGTCCTGGCCAGGAAGAGCTGGGAGCAATCCTTTTGCCCACGAGTTGCCTAATGCAGCTACTGAAACCCTGCCAAAGGTTTGCTTTCAGAGCATTCCTGTGGGCAATATTCTTATAATATCTTACATCCCAAACGAGCTTTCTATGTTTCCTAGAAGCCTGATTTTTTGGAAAGAGCAAATACGCTCAAACCTTTCATGTTTCCCACTCCCTTCAGGTATTTTCCATTTGCTACCTGATCCCTGATGTGCGGAACCAGCCTGAGGAGAGCTGATTTTGGAAGGGAGTGTGGCAGCACGAGGCAGGTTGTCCATC
>NW_008238319.1:1637314-1657592 GCF_000691975.1 Corvus brachyrhynchos
TTCCTGACCCAGGGAAGCTGGCACGCCGACCTGCCCAGGCACCGCGCCATCCCGGCAGATGGGCACGAGCCTGGCCAGCAAGGAGGCCGTGTAGGAGCATTTAGTCTGGAAGCAAAGGGCAGAATTCCTGGACAGATATTTTAAGCCCAGGCTGTTATTTAGGGAATATTCCCCTGATGCACGAGGGGTTGGTTTTTTTTTGTTTTTTTTTTGGGGGGGGGGGGGCAGTCAATGTACTAACAAAATTATTATAAAATATTATTATAAACAAAGGAGGGAATATTTGAATATTTCTATTTCTTTACGGCATCCTGCCAAGGAATCCCACAGGGTTTGCTTAGCAGGGATTTTGCTGGATGTCTATGGAAGCTGTAGGTACCCAGGTACAGCTGCCATGACAAAACCCATTTTATTTTCAGGCACAGAACCACTTTTGGTTTTTTACATTCTATTTTTTAGTTAGTGGCTGAATATTATGCAAATGGCCTAGATTGAACTTGGAAGTCTTTATTTTTAAGCTCTAAGTCTTAATTTTAAACTGCAACTCTTTATTTTAAACTCTAAGTCTTAATTTTAAACGGCAACTCTTTATTTTGACTGCACTCACCTGAGACCTGTATTTTTGGGTGCAAATATATGCAAAAATAAATCCATATATCCTGGATGTCCATTTTCCTCTCTGTGTTGGGAATAGATTCCCATTCAGGATATTTGATTCAATATACAGAAAAGCCCTGAGAAGCTGGTGGGGTTGGAGGGAGTGTTAAGCTGGATTCCATGCTGGAATATGCCCATACCCAGATTGATTCCAGCTGACTCCAGCAAGTGGATGAGAAATGCAGTCACCTCTGGCTCTGCAATACACAGAATTTAACACCTCTGCCCTTCAAATGGCCCATCAGAGATTCCCAGGACGGCCAGTTCCCAGAGTTCGGTGTCTCTCCCATCAGGCAAGATGGATCCGGGCCCTTTTCCTTCTGTGCCCTGGACCAGGACCAACTAAAATTACACGAGTGTTGGCAGATGTATGTCTAATCTGTTCTTCAAAATTGCCAGTGAGTTTCACAATCTCCCCTGGTAATTTGCTCTGGTGCCTAATTATCCTTTCAGATAGAAAAACTCCCTTCCTGCGAGCTAAAACCTGTTACTTCTTGTCCAGCACTCTCTGGACATGGAAAAAAGTGCTTGTCACCTTATTTAAAATAAAGATTTACATATATTTGCTTTCATATGCATGTCCATAAATATATTTAAAATTAAAATAGTATTGAGGGCCTCCTTCCTCTTTCTAGACTAAGCAAACTCATCACAGCTTTTCTCAAATGTTTATAATTTCCTATTATTTTCCTCTTCACTTTCCCCCAGTTTTTCTTCACCTTATTTTTAAAGGCTAATGCCAGGAAACAGCTACTTTATTTTCGTTAAGGCTTTAATGATGCTCTGCAGAGACCCCAGAAAGTTCTTTGCCTTTTTGTAACACCACTTCCACCATTGCATTTGTGTGGATTGGTTTGTCCTTCCTATATATAGTGCCTCACACTCATCTTTATTAAATGTCATCATTAGGATGCTGCTCCAAAATAATTTGGAATTTTAATACTCGCGATCTTTCCCACTTTGGTGTCATCCAAAGTCTGCTCTCTCTTCTGTCATCCAAGTTGCTAATGAAATATTGAATAGCATCGGATCCAGGACAGATCCAGCTGGGACCCGGCATGGAATGTTCTCCAGCACTGACAAAGAAAGGAATTTCTGGGTTTCATTTAGAGCCCTGGATGATCTAATCCATTAGATTAGACGGCAGCTACAAGAAACAATGAAAAACTAAAATAATGTCCTCAAACTGCTTTATATAAATGCTCATTTTTTGGAGTAATACGTAGAATACTTTTCCATTTCACATCTTGAAGTCCTCTCAACATATCTACACTATATTTTATATCCTTAGTTTTCTTTCTGAAGGAGCAGAATCCTGACTGCCTTCTATAAATAGTCCCACAAGGTTTTGAAGTTCAACCCTGAATTAGGGAAACAGAGAAACAGAATAGTTAAATTCAACTTTTTTCAGTGGTATTTGGCAGATTTATAATTATTTTTTCCAGTAACAGCCTAAAAGGCATCAACACGTCTTTACTGTGACAGCTCTGCTTTTGCAATGGAAAGAAGGTAAAATCAACACAAGAAAATCAAGAAATCAAGTTTTTATATAAAACTCCACTGTTTTCAAGGCTGAACTAGGGATTTTTAATGATGAAGTCTTCTAAACTCACAAATTTCTAGTTTCTCTAATACTAGGTACATTTCTTAGGAGAAGCTGCTTGGATTTGGTTGAAATATCCCAACTATAGAAACTGTCTGTGAAGAAACAGGACTCCCCTGGACCAGGCCAACCTGAACAAATGTGCAGTAACTCAGAAGAATGAGAAGGTATCATTAGGCTTTGAAAAACACTTTAAAGGCTGTGGAGGTTAAAGAATAATTTCAGTCTTGATGGCTTTTTTATATATTTCATTTCCCTCTCCCTTCAATCCATGCAAGACGCACTCTGGAATGATTTATCAGCCAAGTTCCAACTTTAGCCACGTTTAACAGGTTTAATAGATCCAAAGTGTTCAATCACTCCTGGTTACCTGTTCTCCTGTGTGCCACAGGTCACAGAGCTCCACCTGGTTGTTTCTGCACCTTGGTCCTACTCACCTCAGCCTCTTTCTAACCATCAGCCCGTAGGCACATGGAATAGGGTTTGATTGATTCACAGAATCCCAGAATTATTTAGGTTGGAAAAGTCCCCCCAGACCACTAAGTCCAACCTGTGCCCAATGTCCATCTTGTCCTCACTGTCCAGGCCTTCCTTGGACACCTCCAGGGATGGGGACTCCAAACCTCCCTGGGTGGCCCTTTCCAACGCTTAAATGATCAAAGAAAAAGAATTGGTTAAATACTTTTGCAATGAGATAGGGTGGATTTATTCTCTAACAACTCCTTTTCTCTTCAATTTTAAGAAATGGCAGATTTTCAGAGTTTGGAAGATAAAATATCTGGAAGGATCTGGAACAAATGAATAAAGGAGAGTACAACAAAGGAAGGATTATTTAATGTGACTGGTTAGACATAATTTTGGACCAGAACCTGTGTCTGCCTCGAAGGACACTTCCAGGGAAGGGGAATCCACAACCTCTCTGGACAACAATTAGTGCCTTCTTCCTTAATTGTCTTCTCATTTGCACAAGGTCCATCAGAACACTTGTTATGCTCTCTACTGCTCTTCTATCTCTTTATCCATGTTCTCCTTCCGCACTTTCTTCTCCCTGTTTATTAACATTCCATGTGATTATGATGCCAGACTCCTCCAATCTCCTCCATGCTACTGTGAACCTCCTAAGAGCTGCAGCAGCCTCTGTCCCAGAAGAAAAGTCCTTTTTGGGACTTTCATGCAGCTTATTCATGGAGAAAACGTCTTTTCATATTGTCCCACTCCACAGTGCACCTGTATTTGACTTGCAGATTAAACTGGGATAGGAGAAATAAAACAGATTTTTAAAAAGTACCATATTCAACCTCTCCTGGCAGAGCAGTTGTTCAAGTTCCATATGTGCAAAAGTGATTCTCTGTTCTATTTTTTTATTAAATTGCAGGAGTAGGATCCTAAAGCTGTCAATATTGACTCAGGAACCATAGTTGAAATTCAAAATTTTACAAATTACCTTTTTTTTTTGGTGAACCAAGCTCATTTATTTACCTTCCCTGCTAGAAAAGACTCATCTAGGTAAGTAGCCAAGAACAGGAGAGTACAAATGGAGAACTGGAACCAGAGCTTGGCTGAGGTTGTATTGACTTTGGCAAAAACAAGAAATGAAAAATTATACCTTGGATAAAAATAAATTGTAATCTGCAAGTGTTTGAATTAGAGGAGTTCTCCATGTAAACTTAATAAATGAATGTTAATTCAGTTACCAATTTGTAGCTATGAAACATAACTGGTGATGTTATTCCTTGGAACTTGTTTTGGAAAAGATTGCATAACCCATGAAGCAATTCTTCACAAAGTGCATAAAAGTGTCAGTTTATGTATAATTTATGCACCCAATGTTATTTATGGGCAATTTAATAAGTACTTAATGCTGCTGTGTGACATCACTCGTTCATTTACCAATACAAAAAATGAAAATACCAATCCAAGCCAATTTGAAGATTAAAATATATGGGCATTAGTTTGGATTCTTTCAGTTTAAGTTGTGCAAGTCAATAATTATCACTGGTGTGGAAAGGATTTTTACAAGGACCGATTGTCATACAAAGTCAATGTATTTATTATTTAGTTAGTTAGCTTAATTACAATTTACTCACTGCGTATGTGTTAACTTATACACTGTTAATGTGCCTTGAGCAATTAATTTTGCCAACAGCATAGAACTGGCTCTCTGTGCTTGCCCCTTTATTAGTGGCAATTATTAAATCCAATTTTCCTTGTCCTTACTCCATTTCCTCCGCTGCCTACAGGGCATCCCGACACGAGGGTTAGAGCTCTGTGCTCCTGTTCTCAGTCTCTACATCCCTTCCCATGCCCTAGGGAGGAGCAGGGTCAGGGGCCTCAGGGTACCCACAGGAAAACACAGGGACATCTTCCCTCGCTGTCATGGAGGAGGGATTGACTCCATGTCCAACATCCAGCTGCACAAAGCCCTGGTTTGGAAGGAATTGAACTTTTTTTTAACAAGACTTTGGATCCAGAGGCATTGGATACCTCCAAAGTATGGAAGGCTTTAACTTCCTTTTGATACTCAGACTACTTGAGGTCATTGAGGTTCATATATCACAGGATGGTTTAGATTGGAAGGGACATTCAAGATCATCCAGTTCCAGATTCCTCCTATGGGCAGGGACACCTTCCACTGGAGCAGGGTGGTCCAAGCCCCATCCAACCTGGCCTTGGACACTGGGAAGGTGAACAGAGGGAGTTACTCAGTTGGAGATCCCTGCTAGAAACCTTGTGCCTGTTGTAAGTCAATTTACCTACTAATTAAAATATCGCTCAAAAGTGCCTTTTGCTGTGAACTCCCCTTGGATGGTCAATGAGCAAAAAGATTTTTGCTAATATTCCCTTTTCTTGCTGAACAACCTTCTCACTGGGTGTCTTTTTCTGAGGGCAGCAATGCTGTCCTGTGGTTTGCAGATCACATTCCCTAATTTGTTGTGCTGGCTCATGCTCCCAGGCCCAAAATGCAGTTTGCAATGTTCCTCGTGGGGAGCTGGCCCGGCGCTGTGATCCCCTCCTGCTGCTCCGCCAAATGCAGGATCTCCACTTGGCACAGCCAGCAAAACCCGGGCTCCAGCTAAACAGGTGGAAACTGCCCATTTTGCAAGGGCTCTTCTCAGTCTCTCACACTCTTGCTAACTTTTTTTCCAAATATTCCAAGCAAGGCCCTGTCCCAGCGCAGTTTTTTTGGTTTCCCAAAAAGATGAAGAATTCACCCATTTAATTGATCATTTGGATGCATTGCTGGTCTTGATCTGTGATTTTATCTAGCAGAAAAAATTCTGTGGTCCCTCAGAGGGGGCACAATCATTTTTTTACAACAAACATTTCAAGTGGTTTAAAACCAAAGTGATTCCAGAGCCCCTAAATGTCCAACAGGACATACATGGCAAAGTTTAAAGAACATCACAGACTCAAATATTGAAAATTCTTAAATTATGAGCTGAGCTGTGAAATGTAGGTTCTGTGACAGGGAAAGCACTGGCTGATTGGCATAAATGAGGTATGTGAGTGGTTGGAAGCCTTTCCCAGGATTTTCTGTTACTCACCTTTCTAAGAAAACTTCTGTACCAAAAGGAGATCTTGATGCAGAGAGAAGTGAAACCAGCTGGAGTTTTCCTTTGTATTTAACCAGATGGGAAGATTCTCCCTTTACTTTCCAAAACATCTCTGTCTCCCCTGTCTTAACTGGAGCAAAACTTTTGGGTACATGGTCCAAAAGTCCATCACCATGAGCGGATTGAACAGTATCAGGGGCTTGGGATTTGGGATATTGGCAATCTTGGAATAATGAAAAGCCACCTTGTTCCATCTCCTCTTTAAATCCAGCCTCCTTGCTGCAACTGCTTTGCATATGAAACCATCCAACCTGTAGCTCTTGGGGCAGCAGAAATGGAGAAATACAGAATTCTTCACGAAAACCTTTGAAGGAACAGGAAAGTCTGTGTCCCACATCTCATACAAATTATTTTGGATTACATCCAAGAGTAAACAATGTTGTTGTGTTGATACTGTTCTTTCCACACACTAAATTTCTCAGCCAAAATACAGGGGAATTCTAAAAGATTTTTCTAATTTGGAACACATAATTTTCCTTGTGTGTTCTTCAGCATATTCATCAAATCTGCATTACTAAGACAAGATTTGACTTAAATGAAAGCCAAGAGTATCCAAAATGTTTCAATTTCTAGTCATGAAATACAGTTTAAAAATTTCCACACTTTTATAATTTGATCACAAATTTAATATTGCTGCTGACAAAGAAACTCCAGAACACTTCTGGATAATAAAGGGAAAATTGTGCTTTCTGTTCTTTCTCCTGGAGATGCTGCTCTCACATGGGGAAAGGTACAGCACTAACAGCATATTTGCAATTACCTGCAAGACTTAACCAAGGAAGTAGTCAGTTTATAGTTACCTTCAATATGTAAACTACAAATTATTAGTGCATGAAAATGGCATCGAAGTTCTGTTGCTGGGGTCTAGTAATTTTGGATATTTTCCATGCTATTACTGCCTGCTCCATATACCTTTACTGGTTCTTTTTGAAATTAAGTTAATGGCACTCTACAGAAATGGACTGCCTACTGAGAGTGAAAGCTTGCTTGCAAGGATGGACTAACTTCCTACTGGGAAGCACTGATTTGGCACAAACAAAGAAATGCTTTAGCATTAATTTACCCTGGTATCAAAATATTTAGAATAAATTATTTAAAATATTTAAGGACCGAACGGTCAATATTTGCTTTTAATGAATTGGACCCGTGTACAAATATTTGATCCTGAAATTTCCTCTGGCATCTCCCAGCTATATTAGGGAGATAATGCATTCTCCACTTGCCAGGAGTGGGTTTTTTCCCTCCAGGCAACCAGGGACACATTCTTGAATTGGGGCTTACACTTGTGTGCACCCACATTTGCTCACCTATTCTCCTGTGGATTGAGCTCTGTTCACATTAGCACAGGTAATATCACTGCAGGATTTCCTCTGCTTCCACCAGACAGAGGTGAGGGGAAGCCGATTGCAGATGGTTCCTTGTCACTGCCTTCCCAGGTGAAAGTTCTTTTAAAAAATAATTATTTGACTTGCTAAATTGTCCCTTTCTTTGAGGATTCTCTCTGTGACATGAGGCTGCAGAAGCCAATCCTCTCCTGCATGTGCTTACTGTTATCCTGCAGCCCTGAATGCCTTTCCTTATCCATCAATTCTGTCCCAAATCCCACTAGTGGGTCACCTCCTTAAGAGTGGCAGCAGAGGGTGTGAGTTTTCTACTCACCTGTGAATCTGAGTCGCATCTTCCTCTCTTTCCTCATGGTTGGAATCAGGATGGCAGCAAAGCCATGGCCTGGCTCCTGAGAAGCTGAGAGAGAGAATGAAGGTCTCTGCTCTTCCAATACACTCATCCTAATATTACCCAAAACACTCTAATTTTGTAGTTCTATTTTCATATCTAGAAATAGGTAACTTTGCAGAGGGTGACCTTTTCACTGATTAGCAACTTCTAAAATAAATTTTGTAAATTTTTTGAGTATTTATTGTAGTTTTTTATTGTATGGCACATAATATTGCAAAAACTGAACCAGACGGATCAGCATTCTGACATGGTGGGGTCCAAGCCTGGAGCATCCAAGTAACTGCAGGAGAGGAGAAAGATCACTAATCAAACCCTCTGGAGAAGCCACATACTCCTCAGCTCCGACTGCTCACAGCACCCTTACTGCTTTCTCTTGATAGTTTTTAACAGGGAGTTTGATCCTTTCCTTTCCTTTCCTTTCCTTTCCTTTCCTTTCCTTTCCTTTCCTTTCCTTTCCTTTCCTTTCCTTTCCTTTCCTTCCCTTCCCTTCCCTTCCCTTCCCTTCCCTTCCCTTCCCTTCCTTCTGCTCAGAAATTCCTCTATCCAGGGTAAATCAGACCCATTTTCCATTAAAATCAGCAGTTTGTGTCCCCTGCTCCTTGGCAGCTCGTTCAGGGGGGCACTGACTGGAGCAGGCAGCGGGTGCTCTTTCTTTCACTTGCCCAAGTTAAGCATATTAGGCATGGATTGAATTTCCAGCCCATTCCCTGGAACATCTCAAGGCCCAGGGAAGGCAGAGCTGCTGGCAGTAAATTGCAACACAAAACACAAACTCGTTTGTCGCTGCTGCTGTAACTTCTCGGTGCTTTGAATGCTGATTTCCACCCATCAAGTACATTTTAATTAAGCAGCAGTACCTTTTATTCCCAGTGATGTCCTAAACTTTTGTAAATCAGGGATTTACTTCATTGCAAAATCATTTCAAGTGACAAAAACCTGTCTTTTTGCTGTCACTGCAATGCAAGGATAAGAAGAAATACAATTTTTTCTCTCAAAAGTAGTTCTTTATGTCACAAAATAGTTCTTTTTCTTAGAAAATTGTTGCTGAAGGTCTTGGCCATAAAGAAAAATATTGCCACAGCCCCTCATCATCTCCTAAGGTCATAGAGGCTGCCTGCATTTCATATTAATAATATTCCTTTGATATATTTAAATAGTTTGGGTTTTACAATAATGATGAGTTTGATGCAGCCTTGACCAGTGCTGGAAATTCGGAGGGGCCTCATGGCCAGAGCATCCCGAGCCAATGGAGTGTTGCTGGATGAGGACTAAGCCCAATTTAGCCATTAATGAGCCAGAGTGGGAAGCAATTTCCAAGTGCCCATAAATCAGTCATTTGGTTTCCTCTCATATGAGGCTCCAGAGGTGTTCCATGCCAAATTTCAGCCTTTAAGCCTCAACAACATTAATAAAAAACGCATTTCTGTGCCACCCCCTTTACTGAATTGAACAATTACACTCTTCTTCACCTTCCCTTTTTCTGCACTTGCAGTTGAAGATTTTTTATTGCATTTTCCTCCCTTAATTTATCCTAAGGATCCAGTTCCAAGCTGAGGGTTGAGTGTCATCTGAGCAGACCCAGGTACAGCAAGCTGGCAAGCAGTCCAAAATGAGGAGCCACACTCGGAGCCTTTAATTAGGAAGGCCCCCTCCCTGGCTTTTATAATAATTAATAAACCCTGATCCCTTGCCCAACAGCCAGTGGGTAGGGATGGGTCACTGAACCTTGAATTTGCCATGGCAAAGAACCAAAGGGAGCCAAAGCTGCTGCCTGGGAGTGCCGAGAGGTTTTGCTGGTTGGTGGAGAAAGTGGACGTTTTTTGGCTTTTATCTGAATCAAAGCAGTTTGGTGACTCTCAGACTGGTTTAGCCAGTACATTCTGGGAAAGGGAATGTGTTCCCAACTCCTCTGCTTGGGATTTTCCTCTGGCCTGTGTCACAGGGATATTATCTGTCATAGCAAGACTCTCCAAGGGATATATGCATGCTATGGCTGACCTGAATAAAATGAAAAAATTACCATAAAAATTTCTTAAAAAGGGGAAAAAAAGGAGAGGAGAGGAGAGGAGAGGAGAGGAGAGGAGAGGAGAGGAGAGGAGAGGAGAGGAGAGGAGAGGAGAGGAGAGGAGAGGAGAGGAGAGGAGAGGAGAGGAGAGGAGAGGAGAGGCAGAAAAAAAAAAAGAAATTAAAGGAAAGGGGGAAAAAAGAAAAAAGAAAATGGGAAACATTAAAAAAAATAAAAAGGACTAGGAACCTGCAACTACTGTAATTTCCTAAAAACTGCTCTAAATAACGCTAAAAATCCCACATGGAAGTGAGCACAGCACCAGGCAAGTTGGAGACAGCTTCAGTCTTGCCATGGACAGGCAGGAGCTGTGTGAGGCCCGGAGCTGGCACTGCTGGACAACAGGAATATCACAAAACCCTCCTGCTTTATCACCTCTTCCACGGATTAAGGCTCGAGGCACTGCAGCCCTGTCACTCCATAAATGCATTCAATGAGTCGGGGATTTTGCTCATATTGTGCTTCTGATTAGTAAATCTGAATACAAATAGGTTTTAGCCTAAATAACTCTTGTGCTGTCCACGTTGCCTCCCCAACCCGTTACATTAGGAAAAGTTAATTTTATATGACTAAATATAATCAGAAACACAACATGAGGCCTGTCAAGTTGACATGGTGTGATGGGTACCTTAACACTTCCCAGCAGGTGACGTTGTTTGCACACTGCTTAAACTTGTTCATCAATGACTTCTTGCATGATAACCAGAATATTAACAATACAGTGAAGGTGGCACCGGGCTCCTGACACGTACAAACGCATTTCATCAAGGCAGAACACTTCCAAAGGAAGGGCTGCAGCTCATTTTGGAATTTCTTCCTCTGCTTTTTCCCCTCTTTATTTTTTGTGCTGCACCAAGATCAAATGCTTATTGCTCCTTCTGTGCCAATGGAACATAAAACCAACCCTAAAAGTCAACAAAAGAGGTTACAAGCTCCAAATGAGTGTAACCACCAGTGGTGATAAAAGAGCAGAAGAAGGTGTTGAAAAGCTCAAGTTACACAGGTGTAAAGGTGTGTGTAGATAATCTGTTAACAAAACAATTATTTCCAGCCAGTCTGAGCAGCCCTTGCTTGTCCTCTCAGCACTGGAGGTGAGGTACCACCAGTAGCACAGCACTAAAAGGTCTTTTAGAAGAAGTAATGAAGTTAAAATTCTGGTAGGAGAGTTTCCTTCACTGTATTAAAAATTACCTTCTTAACATCAGGTATCTATTTTTTTCCTGTAATATATCCCCGTTTTTTTTTGCCATGGTTGATCTTGTAAAATCTGTGATTTGCTTTATTTTCAGTCCTTTACTGCAGTTTTGGTGGTACTCAGTCAGAGGTTGGACTTGATGATCTTGGAGGTGTTTTCCAACCTTAATGATTCTGTGATCCTGAAATCCTATTTGTGAATTATGGGGATTTCAGGCTATTTTGTAGATTCCTGTGAGTGACCCAGCACTTACTGAACTTTTTAATCTCCTTTCTTATGCAGGTGTTTCAGTCCTAATCAATATTTACTGCATAAACCCAAATGGTTATTGTTTGCTTGCTTTTCTCAGACAGAAATTTCCAAACCTGCTGTTTTAGGGGATTTGGATTCTGCAGTAAGTAGAAGGACTTTCCTTGTGGATGGGAAATCCATCCAGGGCCAGTCCTGAGCTGTTTTATTTCAACCTTTTCTCCTGCTTTCCTCTTGCACCATCACTCTGCCCTCGAAAGGAGGACGAGATCATTTCCTGCAAAAAATCCTGAAGGTTCTTTCCCTGTGCTGTGTCAAAGCTTCGCAGCAGCAGAGGAATGGTCTGGGATGAGGAGCTGAACCTGGCTCCGGTTCAGACAGACCCATGGGGAACTCTGGATGTAAAACTCCACATTGCTGCATTCCCACCCTTCACCAAGCCTTGCTTTTCCCCATTAAAATCCAGCACCTCTCTGCTTTAAACTAAAGCCATGCCATGTATTTTAATTGAGGCTCTGGTCTCCAGCTCCCAATACTTATAATCAGATTCCAGTTTTCCAGCTAAAGCTGTTTATTGATGTCCTACTTTTTTCACCATCGTAGCATGTCAATAAATTGGAGAATAGTTCCGTAGGTTAGATTTCCCCAAGCTTTCTGGGGAAATCCTCTGACAATTTGCTGTATAAAGTCAGTTAATTGCTTTATATAGCAGAGCAATAGCAAGTATTTAGACATACCATATGACAGACATTCCAAAAATATGGGAAAGACATATTTGTCAATAAAATGAAGGCTGGAAAAGCAAATTATTTTATTATGTGGAAGTTCTGGGTTTAAGCTGAGTTATCTTGATTGTCCCAATAACTGACATGCCTTAACCAGCTGT
This sequence comes from Corvus brachyrhynchos, assembly GCF_000691975.1. Classification (NCBI taxonomy): domain Eukaryota; kingdom Metazoa; phylum Chordata; class Aves; order Passeriformes; family Corvidae; genus Corvus; species Corvus brachyrhynchos. The sequence continues at coordinate 1,649,321 of NW_008238319.1, forward strand.
CTGAAAGAAACACTTGCTGCTTATTTTTCTGAACCTTCTCAGGACCTCCCCTTACCAACCAGAAAGGAAATCTCCAGGTGCCACAGAAAATTTAATACAGAAAAGAAAGTTCAAATTATATTTTCTTTTAAGTCGGATAGGGCCATAATAGAAAAAGATCATCAAAAACAATGAAAAGAAATAATTGTTAATTTCTACAGTACCTTGAAAGAGAAGCCCCTGAGAATAAATAGAATAAGAATACTATTAAAATTTCCTCTTTTATTATATCTTCTCTGCCAGAGTAATTGTTGCTGTGTCCAATATATGCAGAGGACAATTTACTAGCTGTTTTCTATTAGTTTTTAGCATTAACATATACAGAAATAAAATGAATAGCTAGCTTTTCTGTGGTTAATTAAATGACTGACAAGTCACAGATGTTGCTGCACCGACTCTTCCATATGATTAAAAAAAAAATCCACCCTGGCAAACAAAAGAACAGCAGCCCAGCAGTGTAAATGGTCTCTTTATTAAGTGAATATTGATGCTACATTATGATTTTTTTATGAATGTGAATAAGGTAGAAGACTTCTTCCTTCTCCAAGTTTTATATTAAGATTTGAAAAGAAAACCTGTTTCCTACATAATTCCCACAAAGGAGTTCAGGAGATGGTTTACTGGAGAAGTGACCTAATTTACAGGAGGTTCTGCTTCCACAACATCTATCACCAAAGTGCATTTTTATTAGCAAGATACATATCTTTAATTTTTTTTTTTTCTCCAGCATAATTTTAATGGAATCTTGGTAGCTAAAAGCTGGTATTGAAAATAAATATTCCATTTCTATTCAGGACTTTGTTTCACTCAAAATCTTGAAGAGATTTTATAGAAATATTCATAGGATAAGTATATTAAACTGCAGCTCCCTCCCTTCCTACCTTGTCCCTGCTTTATCTTTATTAATCGCAGAACTCCTCTCAGAGTTGAACAGAGTTTCTGTCATCTGTGGTGCTGTTCCGTGTTCCTAAGACCTGGAGCCATTAATTTAATATCCAAATATCTGGAAGTTAAAAATGTGGAGTTCCCATTACCAGTGCTGGATTTTCTGTACTGTCCAGTGCCTCCAATGTACTCTTCTGCTTCAGCATTTTTGGGTTTAACAGGTATTAATTTCTGACTTATTTTGCATAGTCTGATGGCTTGGATGATTTTTTTTTTTGCTTAGTTCCTTCATCTAAATAAGTATGAGGAGAGTTGGGAAAAGAGTATTTTCCAGATTTTACGCTAGGAACTACATTTATTATGAATTAAAAACATTTGGGCAAAGCAGAGATGATATAAAAATGCTTTGAAAAACGTAAGTAAAACATATCTAAGTATATACTGTGGTTATGTGTTGAGTAAATGGTGATAGCCCAGTGACAGCATTTGGGAGCCAGAGCATCCTTGTGGAATTTCCAGCACCCCACGGATGAGTGAGGGGACACAGCCCAGGTGCCACAGAGACGGGTCGCCAGCACTGCGTGGAAGTTTGGGACAGGAAGTGAAGTAGAATAATTTAGCTAATTAAGCCAGGAAAGAATTTAAAAGGACAGAACGTAATTACTGATGATGGATTTAAGCCAGAACATTGAGACTGGAAACAATATGCTTGTGTAAAGTGCCATATTTAATTAACAGGGGCAGCTTAGGTATAATATTTACATATTTGTAAAACACTCCAGGAACACAGAGCCTCTTTTCCATCAAGTGAGACCTCTGGTACGGTATTGAATTACAAGAAAAATCGAATTTACAAGAAAATCTCCCCACTTACCAAGTTAAGCATTTTGCAGAGCTTGGATGTCATTTGAGATTCTGAATTTTGCTACTGAGCAGGCCTTGCTCTCATAACCTGAGGAGACCGAGCCAGGGCGCTGCTTCAAGCTTAACTTTCAGGCAGCTTTTTTAATAAAAGAAGAAAATGGATATAAATAATATTTACCTCTTTTTGCAGCTTTTCTCCAGTCTTTAGTGGCATTGAGAAAGTCATCGTGTGTCCTCTTCCAGGCCACAGCTCCCCCCAGCTACAGCCTGAACTGCTGGGCCTGAAGTGGCAGGAATTTCACCCTGGAATATCAATAGTTCAGAGCATCCCTACCTGACCAAATCCATCAGGCCACCAATCCTAGTGCCCCATAAATTCATTTGAAGGTTTGGCCCAGTGAATTTGGCGAGCTCCGATCAACGCAAAACAACTCCAAAGGCCTCTAAAAGTTGGGTTTTCTTTTCATTGAGGAGATTCCCGTGCAAAGGGCGGTGTCCTGTTCAGCACGGGATGGCAAAGGAAATCCTTCACCCCTCCTGGCTGACTGCATTAATTACGAGGGTGATGAATGGTGTTCAACCTATGTAAATAAATGTGTGCCGAGACTCGAGCCCAAGGAAAGTGCAGCTATGGTTTAGTGGACGGCGGCATCATATTTCATGGAGTAAAAGTTGTGAGGGAAGAGGAGTGATATTTATGGAGTGCAAAGCACTGTGGGATTTTGTGGGAAACCACATATATTCAGCTTGTCAGAAAACATCTTAATATTTACTCTTACAATCCCTAGGCTACTGCTTTCTAAACCTAAAGCTTTCATTAGCCCATTTAGCAGATATAAAACATTTGGGAGTCTGGTGAAAGAATTTCTTTCGGGACTGGCATTTTTCACAGCAAAACGATGATACCTTTGCATAACCTCATTATGCAGCGCGCCAGCTCCTGCAAGTGAGCTGCTTTATCCCTCGGAATTAATTCCTAGTCCCACATTTCTCTTCCCAGCCTTTGATTGCTCCAGACCATCCCTCAATTCTGTTCTTTTCCACACAGAAGGATCCCATTTTTGGGGATGTGCCTCCCCTTTGAAACCACCAGCATGGAGAGTGTTGGCACCCTCTGGTAATTCCAGCGTGATGGCTCCTTGCATTTCATGGAATTACTAGTGGAAAAGGTGGTGGTGGTGCCCACATTCCTCCCTTCCCCATTTGCTGCCCCACAGATGTGTTTCCCAGCTGCTCCTGATGCCCCCAGCAGCTTCCTCTCTTTATGGCTCATGAGCCATGGGGAAAAAACCCCTTTTATTCCTTCCTCTCAGTTTGGGGCTGCGACAATTTTATGATGAGAAGTTTTATAAATTGAAAATAAGGAAGTATTCCTTAAAACCTAAATAAGGATGATATTTGTTTTGGTCAAAATAAATATTTTTCACTCCCGTTGCATGCACAATATGTTCCATTAAGGAAGGTTAATTCTATATTAAATATAATCAAAAACACAACATGGGGCCTGTCATGCTGACATGGTGCAATAGGTACTTTAATACTGCTCAGCAGGAGCCCTTGTTATATTTTTTATATGTTAGTAGATGTCTACTTAGAATTGATCAAACCTTTCCTTCTGAAACATATATGCCAACACCTCCACAACACACTATAAACCAGACTCTCAGAAAACAATAATGATGCTTATCAGTCACTCGCCTTGAGTTTGCTTGTGAAAAACCTCTAGCTAGTGTGCTGTTGGAGCTCTTAAAACATAGATCTTTTTGCTGCACTGATAATTCACTCACAGCTTGAGATTGATGACTATGTGAAGTCCATAAAAGATGTTACCACTATATTTTCTTCTTATGATTTATTTTATCATGTTGTCAAGGTTTGCAGAAAACAAGAAACAAATCAATGAATGTCATGCTTAAATATTAAAGAAGGCTGTAATACACAATTTTATTCAGATGCCTTATTCAATCTTGCAGCTCTGAAAAGGGTAGCAGCAGCAAAGCTTTTATTTGAATTACTTTTGGAAAAATTAATTTAGTGTGAATGTTGAATTGTGAATGGCAAAAGGGCTTCTAACCTTATTTGTTTAAAGAGGAATAGGGAGTAAGTTGGCTTTTTTTGACCAAAGGTTTTGAGAACCTGGGGAAATTCCCCAGCTTTTCAACTCCAGAAACTTTGGAATGGAATTGCTTAATGAGCTCATGCTTTCTAAATTAATGAAATGCTGCCTGAGTGAAGGGGGGACGTGGCGGAGGTTTTGAGCTGGATCTTGGTATCAGCAATGCCTGAGTGCTGCAAAGCTGTTTGAAAAAAGGCTTTTTCTCTTTCATTCCTGCAAAACTGAGCTCACAGCACACACCTCGGGCCAGGGGAGGGTAGGGGACAGAGAGGGAAGGAGGCTGTGGCCCCATGCTGCTCCTGAGCTGCCTCTCCCCTTCCTGGTGCCCTTCCTGGGCTTCATTATGGCTTGGATATAAAACAGCAATTAAGATCAGCTTGAATTTTTTCATTTTTTTTGTTTGGCTTGTTGGTTTTTTTATTCACTGTTTATTCTTAGGAGTAGAAGAAATTCCATCAGAATATTTTGTGTATTTTTGGGGTTTTTTTTCCAATCTTTCTGGAGTATAATGACTTTAAAACAATGAAAGAAGTTAAACAATGTGTTCACTTCAAAACCATGAAAACCTCCCTTTTCTGAGGTTTCTACTCTATTTCCCACCTCTAGGAAGAGCTTTGGTGACCATTTTATCCTCTGTCTCTCTGACATGTCCTAGAGGAGCAGACAGGACAGATCTGAATGGCCAGCACTTTCTGTCATGAGGGAGCAAAGTTGCCTTTTTATGTCCTTCTTGCACCATCTTATTGCATTCTGGTTCTCTAACTGTACTAAAGATGGGAGTTAAAAGGGAGAAAAAGAGAGCAGAGATGCTTTTCAGTCCTACATCTCTAGAGACCAAGGGAATTGTCCATGTCTTGGATGTGCAGAGCCCCATCCCTTGGCTTCCAAATGTGTGGTAAGCAAAGAATCCTGGCAAAGATGTTCCCCAGCACCTGGCAGGAGCCCTCATTTTAGTTTATTATGGATTTGAATTCATAAGCTCTGTCCTTTAACAAGAATAATTTGGTTTGGTGTTGTTCCTGACTACTGAGCTCATACTTCTTTCAGCTAGAGGGGTTTTCCCAGAGAAGCTGTGGCTGCCCCATCCCTGGAGGTGTTCAAGGCCCTTAATGTGACCACTGCCATGGTCTCTAAGTGACAGGAACTGTTTGAGGCTGGCTTTAGGCAAGTGAGAGAAACCTAACTGCAGCTTGAAGATGCCTCGCCTGTGGCAAACCAGAAATCCTCCTGCAGCATCCCTGCTCCATTCCTGACCATCACGGGAAGGATTCAGGTGGCTGGAGGTCACCAGGGCTGGCTCTTGGTCAGAGTTTCAGTGTGGTCAGTGATGGGACTTTCAATGCTCTCAGGAGACTCAGGGGAAATTTTAATAAATATTATGTTTAAAATACTTCTGGGTGATTTAGGGTGGGTGATCACCCTCCTTCATAAAGGGGCTCCAAGCAATTCTTGCAGCCCTCACCCACGAGTTATTTCTGAAGCCTGGGCAGCAATGACAGCGCTGAGGGTCCCTGCAACATTTTCATGCATTGTTTTCTTGCAGATCAGCCAGTCCAGAGGCAGGTGGAGAACACAAACCCTGCAGGGAAGGGGCAGAACCATGCACTGCTCAGGCTGTCCCACACTGACCTCCTCTCCAACTCAGCTGCTTTTTTGGAAGAAGCAGGAATAAGCCACGCAGTGAAACTTGCACCGCTGCCTGAGGCCATTTTTAATAAAGTTTTATTCGTCCATGATGTGTTTTTCACAGTTGGAGATAATAGAATCAGAGAATCACAGCATTGTTAAGGTTGGAAAAGTCCTAAAAGATCATTGTGTTCCCCAGCTCTGGCCCATGTCCCCGAGTGCCACATCCACACGTTTTGGAACATATTTTTGAGACAAGGATCTGCAGAATATGTGTAAAAATGCACAGCTCAAGATCACACAGGCTGCTGCCCTCCCCAGCAAATCCCATTCACAAACCCCATGAATTACAACCAGGTTTTGACTAAACTCTTCCTTTTGCTCTGTTTTAAATCTCAGCTCTAAAGAACACTTAAAATAAACACTTAAAATATTTTAAGGAACATTTCTCTCTGCTTCTCTGCACAACTTTTTAGGGCACACACCTTGTTTTTTCCTCCAGAGATAAAATTGATATTGAGTGAGCAGGTAAGGCAAGGTCATTTTTGCCCACCCCAAACAGACTGGGCTGTGAGAGAGATGAGTTATTTTTTAGTTAATTAAAGTTGATGCTTTAATTTAGTTTAAGACTCTAAGTACAAATGAAAGGATGTTTTATTTGCAATTTTCAATGTGCACCTGAGTGTATTTATAACAGAGTGTTCAATTATGTGGTTTTTGAGTATATTATTTAAATTAATCTTAGAACAATTTATGGAGGAAAAATATTGTACCACAGGACACAATTTTAGCAGCTCATTCCCTGCACACTTTGCTGTTTTTATAACGCAGCCATGGAGAGAAAACTTAAAGTAGATTGGTTTTTACTCTCCAGCTTTTCCACCTTGTCCTGCCCAGCAGGGTGTAAAATCACAGCCAGATGAAACCAACATAACCAGGAGCAGGATTACTGAAGATACCAAATTCTGACCCCAAGGGAGGCACCAAGACACCTTGTGCTGAAAACCTTTCTTTCCTCAGGAAATCACAGACTCCCAGGAAGGTTTGGGTTGGAAGGGACCTTAAAGCCCATCCCATTCCACCCCTGCCATGGCAGGGACACCTTCCACTGTCCCAGGCTGCTCCCAGCCCCATCCCAACCGGCCTTGGACACTGCCAGGGCCACCACTGCTCTGAGGAATCTGTTCCAGTGTCTCAGTCAGAGCATTCATAGAAATGAAAGCAATGGAAAATTATTTTTCCTTTTTTTTCCCCCCATTTATTTGTTTCGGCAACTGCTTTGGATACAACTTGCCCATGTGCAGATGGCAAACACAAGCCCCATGCCCTGAAATCCCCTGTCAGTCTTTTACTGGAGGTGGGATTGGTAGGATGGCCCCAGCTCTGTGGTAACCTGAGCCCCTCCTTTGAGACTTCAGCTTCTGCTGCTTCCACCTTTGCCAAGATCTGAGTGGAAGTGCTGATTTTTCCCAGGCCTGAGTAGCTGTTTCAGCTCTTTTTTTTGTTTTCTTGGACATGTGTTTTTTAATTGTGGTGCATCTCAGCTATTCAGACAGGGTTGGATGGAACAAAAAAAAAAGTTATTTTGCATTTTTCAAAAGATTTTCGAGACAATTTTTTTGGCTTTTATTCTCGCTGGGGAAGCTGATTTGCACAATAGCAGCCCACAGGCTGTTCTCATGAAAACAAAATCAACCCAAATACATGGTTGTTAGTAGAATTTAATTCTAGGCTATGATTTTGTGGGTTGAGCTGTATTATCACTGAAGAGAGGGTTGTTTCTTTTAACGTTTTCCTCCTTAAAACTTCAAATAATGTGAACTCTAGATGGCTTTTTATTATCGCTCACACATTTAGAGACCCCTTGAAGATGCAGTTAACAAAAGAGAGGAAGGTCCCTGGAAAAGTTTCCATTTGTGTTGGAAATTGTTACTTGAACTTTTCAGGAGGTCACCTGCATTCCCCAGCCCCTCTGGAAAGTCCGGGCAAGCTTCCTCACACTGTTTCTGTAGGAAATGTTGTGGTAAAGATCAAGCAGCGCTGTGCTGTAACTTGCTAAAAATGCCTTGGGCTGCAGCTGTTTCATTGCACACACACATTTATTAAAAATTTACCTGGAATATTCCTCCTTGTGCTGCTTCTCCTTCAAAAAGCTGGACTGCAGCTCGTGCCTTACCTCATAGTGCCTTAAAATATACTTGCAAAAAATACAAACTGTGTGTTTTGGGATATAAAAATACTCCCATTTAATGGAATAGCTGAGGGATTGCATCACTGCTTGGATGGTGTTTTGCCTGGGCAGTACCAGGTGCTGAAGCAGGTGTTAACAAAGTGCTTACAGGGGCACGAGTTTGAGGTAAAATATTGATTGTGCTGATGGTAAAGACAAATTCCCTTTGACATCATCAGGCCCACGATTTCCTCCAGCATTTGGGAGGAGATGCAGTGTCCAGATACAGAGAGCTTGGCTGGACCTGTCAGCTTCGAGGAGCTGGAAGAGGGAAGCTTCCCCAAGTGCATTGAACTGTTAATCACCCAAATTTTGCTATAAAGAATCACAGAATCATTGAGGGAAGAAAAGACCATCGAGTCCCAGCTGTGCCCAATGCCCACCTTGTCCCCAGCCCAGAGCCCTGAGTGCCACCTCCAGGAATTCCTTGGACACCTCCAGGGATGGGCACTCCAAACCTCCCTGGGCAGCCTCTGCCAAGGCCTGAGCACCCTTTCCATGGGGAAATTCCT
>NW_008238319.1:1657749-1662749 GCF_000691975.1 Corvus brachyrhynchos
CCCCTTTCCCCGCCCCCCCAGCCGCCCCTGGGGCTCCAGCCCCTTCCCAGCTCCGTTCCCTGCCCTGGACACGCTCCAGCCCCTCCAGGTCCTTCTTGTCCTGAGGGGCCCAGAACTGGACGCAGGACTGGAACTGCCTCAGCCATGCCCAGAACAGAGGAACTGGAGTCAAATCAAGCTAAATTTTTAGGTGGGAGCCAATTTCCCTGGAAGCTCACAAATATCTGGCTGATCTGATCCTGTTTGTCCATAATCACCCGTAGAAGATCTTTCTTTAGTTTCCATACTGGTGTGTGGGTGCTGATTTAATGGAGTTGAAGAATTAGAAAAGGCTCCAACCCAGTGTGTGTGTGTGTGTGTGTGTGTAGATAGAATTTTTAAAAACACCCTTATTTACACAATAAATGCAAAGTTAATGTTTTGGCTTTCTTCTGGGACAATCTGTAAGAGAAAAACTAGAGCTGGGGATTAAAGGGAGTGTGCAAGTAATGTGTAAACCATGAAATTCAATTAGTTCCTCTTAGGAAGCCAAATTTTGGTGAATACTGTGGAGAAAAGGTAGGGATAAAATGCCTAAGCCAAAGCTGTACTTAATAAGCTTCAGTAATTAGTTATAAATGGCTCGTTAAACCTGGAAGCACATCTCTCTTTGCCCATGTTTATGAATCCTAGCAAAAATAGAGCATAGGGTTAAATAATAACTTGGAAGAATTTCCATCCTAAGTTTTCCACCACAAAATTTTTGGGATGGGGCACATCCAGTGCTGATGCTGCTGCCCATATATCCCAATAAGTGTGGGGGAGATGGTTTGAGAAGGGGTTGTACAAATGTGTGTTTAAAAGGAATATTGGGGAAATAGTGACCAGATTTACTGGTGAGGTCACGTCTAATGAGCTGCACAGGAAATTAGAAGTATTGTCCTGTTATTGATGGGTCCCTTTTTTTACCCCCACATCCTCTCATTTTTTGCTGTATCCAGGAACAATTTGATATTTGGATTGTACAGGGACTCTTCAGAACTGGGAAGGTGAAAGGTAAATGGTGCTGCAGTGTGTGATGGATTAATTGGCCAATGTTCCTGTTATTGTTTCTGGCAGCTCTACACCCACCTCACTTTTCTTTTCTCCCTGAAGTCAAAAGCGCTGGAGAAAATACCAACATCCCAAAACAGAGCTGCAGCTCCTGCCCCACAATTCATCTTACAATCAAAGCTGCTTTGCTGTCAGTACAGGAACTGGAGCAACAAATACAGACTAAAGGCAATTCCTCTCCCTGCTCCCTCCCCCCAGCTCCCTCCAGAACTCACTGAGATCCCCCTCCAATCCATATTGTGAACAGTTGACACCTTTGACCTGTAAACCCTTTTTTTCCAAGAAAAGTGTTTTCCTGGCTGCATATTCCAAGTCTCCTATTCACTTTTTCTAAATATTCATTACTTTTGAAAAATTGGCCCAAACCTGAAACATTTCCAACTGGAGCCTTTTACAGGGGGAGTGGGTCAAACTGGAGTTCCTTGATCCATTGTTACTTAATTTCTGGGTCAGGTTCCAGAAAGACCCCTTCTTCCTCTTTTCCTTCAGATGGAAAACACTCAAGAATTGATTTTCTGCTGGGAAACCTGCACAAGATGGTTGGAATTTCAGGAGAAACACAACACTTATGCTTCCCTAGATGGTGGAGCTCCCTCTTTAGGGGCCACAGCCTTGAAAGCATCGGGGTGAGTCAGAGTTAACCTCTTCTTTAATTCCTTATCAACACAACTTCGTATATTTATGAATTTCTCTCGTGGTTTATCTTTAAGTTAATGACAAACAGGTCACTGTGTCACAGGAGGAACTGGTTGTGCTTAAGGTGACAACAAGGAGAGGCGGTGTGTGGCAGACCCAGGGACACATCTGACTCTGTTGTGATCTCTTACCAGGCCATCCTTGGCCAGGTCCAAGGGCTGCTCCAGACTGTGAGTGAGAAGAGTAAAAATTGTGATACAAGTGATTGCAGAAGCGTTTAGGATCTCTGTGGGACGGTGGGTGCTCTCCAGACCCTTCCTCTTTCCTGCCTGGTGTTAATGCACTGCCAGGATGGCTCCAAGTCCTGGAGTCAGCACAGGGCTGGGTTTGGAGTGTTTATCCCTTAAAAACACCCTCTGAAGCCTTTCTCCATAGCCTTGGACGTGACACTTAACCTTGCTGCCTCCGACTCCCTGTCAAGGAGGGGATAATAACACTTGCTTATCTACTCCAGAGCGGGCTTTGAGGATTAATTAATTAATATTTGTACAGTGCTTTGAACATAAGTGCTTGGTATTATCATTCTTACTTCGCTGCTCCAGGCTTGTTTTCTCCTTTGGCCTGATGTGCCTTCCTGCTTTTCTGAAAGCTCCTCTCCTTGTCTCAGCCCTGCCAGGTCGTGCTCTTGCCCTGCCTGGCTTTGCACACTCCTCATGTGGCCCTTGGGTCCACAGAACACATGCAGAAGGACAGGAACCATCCCTTGCTCCCTCTCTACTCCTGTTCCCTGCAGGAGAAGCACAGCCCAGCTTTTGCAGGGAGCTTTTGTGGCTGAAGGGATGGAAATGGTCACTCAAACCCTCCTGCCTCTCCATCAATAGCATTCCTTACGAAAGGAGCAGGCAGGTGAGGTGGGCACTGGAGAGGCAGTTGGCAAGGTGTGCACATTCCAGGGCCCCTTGTCGTTCCTTTGATCTTTTCTTAAAAAAGAACAAAGAAAAAGAAAGGAAGAAAAAAGGAAAAGGTGCTGGAAGAACAGGAGGGAAAGGAAAGCTTGAAGCCACTGTGTTTCCAACACTTTTAAATCGGCTTTTTGGAAACAATTCCCACCTACCCTCATGGTGAACATAGAGAACTCAGAAAAAAAAATGCCATAAAGCCATTTAAAGTAGTAAGCTTTATACTCTTCATCCTACACACCAATCCCACATGGGCATCTGTGGCCAGTTGTCCATTCTTCCTCTAGGAAATGGGTCATGCCCCTGGAGCGAAGGCTGAGCTCTACTGGTGGCACCAGAGCAGCAGCTCCTCCAGCTGCCCCAGTGATGGGGTGGTTTTCTGCATCCCTTGGACTTCATTCTGCCCCTGCCTTGGACCTGTCTGCTCCACACTCATCCCATGTCTCAGACGTGGAAGTGGGGCTGTGCCCACTCTTGTCCCCAGGGCGGAATGGCACCCATGGAACAGGCACTGCTCAGCTCTGCTGCCCCCCTGGGAGCCCCTTTAGGGCAGCAGTCCCCAACTTCTTCATTTACAATTTCACAGAGGGCAACACCATCCTAAAATTTGAGTGAAAAAAAAGATCTTGAAGGTATTTTTATATGGCAAGATATTATCGAAATTCGCTGAGACACCACTCAAAAACATCAGTGGGTGAATATTTCACCTCTTTTCCCTCTCTTCACTTGTCTGTAATGGATTGGGCAGGAACTGCCTTTTCCTACATCTGTTTCCAGAGCTCCAATTTCTCCTTTCTCCCAGTTACTGCAAGAGAAAAGCGTCTGTATTTTCTGAGTGTCTTTAATGTGCAATTCCACCAGCCTAATGGGCACCTGATGGTACAGATAGATTTGATTCCAGATTTGGATCTGCTGACATAAACCTTAATGCTTTTTATTGTGTGCCACTTTGGGAAATCCTGATTAACAGCAACAAAGAGATAATTATGCAAGATGAAGACAATGTAGTTGTTTTAAAAATAATGTATATCATACAATTAACGCTACTTTGTCCTATATCAAAGTCACACTACCTGCATTAATCATACACCCTCAGAGTTTCTAAACATTAATAGCAAGAAATAAAAAGAACTCCTAATTCCAAGGAGAGGCACAAGAACAGGGGGTTGGGATTCTTTGGAGAAGAAGAAAGATAAGGGATGAAGTTTTTCAACCTAGTTATCACAAAATGCAGAACATAGGACTATATCTTCCCGAAAAAGGGGCTGAAGCTGGTCCAGAAACCTTAATTAATAATTAGTCCAGTGCTGCCCTCCTGCATTAAAGCTGAAAGTTTGTAACTGAAGGTGATAGTTGAAATAAGAAGGGGGTTTTTGCCTCTTTCTGACAGCAGAAGGCCTAAGAGCTTAAAACCTGGTGGAGGAGCAATAGGAGTGGATGGATGGATGGATGGACAGACACACAGGTCAGATTTTAGCAATTCTTCAGATGAAGTAATTCTAAAATAAACACTTTAGAATTCATTTAGCCCCCACAAGGAGTGTTGTCCTTCTGGATTTCTTTTGGGTTTCCTGATTTTGAGCCTCATCGGGGCAAAAGGGGATCAAGAATTTCACCTCAAATCCTGGTTTAATTATGGTGTCCCACATTTCTGACTTTAAGGCGATGAAAGTGTCTGATTTTCTCTCCTCTACCCCACAGCATCTTCTGCCACCACTGCTTGTGCCAAGTAATGCTCTTGGACATCTGCATCTCCTTTTCTGGTCTGGATCCTCCTTCATTGTGAAGGTTTGAGTGAGCTGCTTGTACTGGGCTGGACAAGGCCCTTTCCCTGCTCTCCTGCTCAACCACCAGGATTTGGTGCTCAGTGTGGGCCTTGGGAAATGTGTCCCTCATGGTCCTGGGCTCCAGCAGACCTGTCATGAGCCAGTTGGTGCCCAGCAATCCTCAGTGCTCCCCTGCCATGATCTGTATGGGTTCTGAACCTTGTGTGTCAACATCCCAGACCAAGCACTGAACACACCCTTGCAATTTTGGCCCATTTATGGCAGTAAAATGGTTCCTATACAGAGATTAGAGCAGCAACATCACAGCATTGACTTTTTCCTCTTTATTGACAAAATTAACCTAAATTTGGCTGTCATAGCCCAGGTTTGTGTGTAGTACACCATGTTTTCCACAGGCTCTTTTATTCCCATCTTGTTTCCCCAAACACTCTTCCACATGCCAACTGTTTTGTGTCACCGGTGGCTTCGGAGCGGGGGGAATTCCAGGAAGGTTTGGGTGTGCTGGTTCCATTACCTTCTGCGGGAT
>NW_008238319.1:1670249-1672749 GCF_000691975.1 Corvus brachyrhynchos
TGTTGCCAGTATTCCCAAAAAAGGAGCAGTGGATTGGAATCCAAAGCCACTCCATTTCCTCCTCCTTTAATTATTAAAGACAAATAAGAACCCGCTCGCACATAAAGGATAAAAAAGGAAAACAAGATACTTGAGAACTGGCAGGCAGGCTCAGCAATAAGTCATGGCACCAGCCCCTGGAATGTCCCTGCTTGTATAAATAGGATCATTCATGGGAATCTCCAGGATAAATCCCTTACATTCAATGAAGAGGAAGAGTATTGTCTATTGTGACACAAGAAAAATGACATTTAAAAATATAATTAAACAGAACAGCCACAGTACAGATAATTTATCTAAGAGTGCTTGTGCCAGTGCCTTCAGCCATCCTGATGGACAACCTGGAGATGGGAACATCTACAGCTTGTGGGTTTCATGGGATTTCATTCTTTTTATGTTTTGGGGACTTTTTGGGTTAAGACTCCAGCCACCAGTGTAACTCCTGAAGAAAATCAAACCAGCAGCCAGGGCATTGTTCAGCTCCTCAACTCAGCAGGTTGATGGACAAAATTTCAGGAATCTCCATGACTTTGCTTCATCTTGGAAATAATTACAGTGCTCCCCTAAACTGCTCCCCACTGTGTGAGGCTCATTGGCTGTCCCCAAGGCTGTCCCATGTGTGTCACACACCGTGACAGTGCTCTGGGCCATCACCAGGACTTTATTGGCAGTGCCAATATATAAAAATAACTCCTTGGCCCAGCCACTGAGTGAGGAACCCACCAAACCCAGCACCCAGCATGGCAAAATAAAAAATAACAGGGAAAATCAGTGAATTTAGGGAAAGGTGGGGAGTGTAGGAAGCCGTGTCCATGGTAGAGGTCCCTGTGGTCCCATATCCAATAGCAGGGGTTGGTGACTGTTATCAGACCATGAGGATGTGCCAGAAAAGAAAAATAATATCAGAAATAAAATCCTTTTAAAAAAATAAGGAAAAAAAATCTTGAAGAAAGGAAATATTAGGGAAAAAAGTCTCAGGAAAAAATACCTTAGGAAAAAAACCTCTTTTCAAAGCTGCTCACCATGTACAGCTGCTGAAACATCTGTGCTGAACATGACGACACAAGCTGGGATCGTGGCAGTTGGGGAGGGGGAGCAAGAAGGGAGGGGAAGAACAGGGTGAGGACAGTCCCCAAACAAGGGGAGAGGGTCAGGCAGGGGCACCAAGGCTGCAGCCAAGGGGGTGCCCCCACATTTTGGGTACCTCAGCAAAACCCCCTGATGTGTTTGGGGTCACCTCTGAGTGAGAGGCACATCCCTCCCCTCCCCTTACCCAGCTCAGGGTGATTAAGTCAATCAAAGGTTTGGAGGGTGACACCTTTGCCCAGAAAATTTGTCATTTTTAAAGTATTTTTTTTGCTGTATCCCAAAAAAATAAGCAAGACAAGGAAGACCCTGAAACCTGCTGAAATTTGGGCTCAACAGGTGGGTTTGGCAAAACTCTCCTGCACAGGTGAGGATTTTTGATGTGGGTAGAAAAATTTTAATCTCTGGCCTGGAATGACCACAGGAAAAAAAAGATAAAAAAGGAAAAACTCAACAACAACAGGAATAAAAATAAAAATAAATTCAATCCTTTGCTCCTGCATTGTGATTAAAAAAAAAAAAAAAGAAACTAAATGGAATAGAACAGAAATCTGCCTTAATCAAAACAACATTATGCCAAAACCCCTTTCGAGGGAAGGGAAACGTCCACAGCAGCACAGCCGTGCTTAAAAATAGAACAGGCTTTGCCTTGTGAGGAACAAAAATACAGAACAACACTTCTGCCAGCCCGCCTTTGAAGGATGTCTGTCATATGCCTGCGCTTATTTTACGCCCCTTCCCTTTTTTAAAAGAGGAACAATGCCATCTTCCCGAAAGGAAATAGGCAATAAAAACTCCAGCAGGATTTCCTATTCATAATTTTTCCCATTCATATCCTAATGGGTGAAGGGAAAAAAAAAAAAAGAAACCTCCACCAGCTTTAACAACTTAAACGGCACTTATTAAATAGATATTTTTACATGCCTGGTTTTTCCTAAATGTGGGATATAGTTTCACAGCTCAATGAAGGGTTTTTTTCCCTTTTCCAGATCTCCTTCTCAGAGCTGGCTGAATTCTGTGCGAGCTGATGTAAAGCATCTGATGACAAAATATCAAATATATTTCTAAAACACCCCGTTGAGTTTTTATCTGTGCCATTACATTTTTAATTAATAGAATTTTTCCCCCCCCCCCTTTTTTTTTCGGTTGTTGTTTTACAAATGTTGTGTTTTACTGCCAGTATGATCTCACTGCTTTACAGTATCGATAAATGAAGGCACACCTGCACTATAAAATCTGCTTTATATGAAGCAGGCCATTCATGTTTTTATAGCCCATTTTTCACCCATTGTTCTTGGGTCATGTCATAGGTGTGCTGTAATGTGTGGTGGAGGTGGGCGGCTCGGAGATCCCTTCAAGAAAATGGTCTAATTTT
>NW_008238319.1:1677749-1709694 GCF_000691975.1 Corvus brachyrhynchos
CTCCCCTTCATCCATTACCCTGTTTTATTTCTGTTTTTGAGAACCTATATTTTCGCTAATAAATATTCACTGCGCCGTTCCAGCCCGCGTTTAATATGCCCGGCGCATGTTTGCTGTGTAACTTCTCAACAGATTGAGTGGACATTCCGCTGCTGCAGCGCAGCCATAAAATTCAGGAACTTGTAAAGCGCGGCTCCCTCCTCCTCCTCCTCCTCCTCCTCCTCCTCCTCTCCTCCTCCTCCTCCTCCCTGCATGTCCCCCTCAATGCAAGCTCCCCCCTTTCCATTTTAACATAACTAAAAAGGAACGAATGGATCTCAGCTGAGTTAAATGGGTGACAAGGGAGATGGAAAGAAGGAAATTCATCCCTTCTTGTCTTTGAGAGCAATTTAATTAGGAAGGAGGGGAAGCTGCTCCGAGGTGGGACAGAACCTCTGGAATCGCTCCGAGGGTTGCGTGAAAACCGGGAGAAGCCCGGAGGAGTTTTGTTAAATGTTCCGCCTTTTTTTTTTTTTTTTTTGGGTTGTTTTGTTGGTGGGGGGAAGAGGGAAGGAGTGGGCTAAGGGGGGAAAAAATGGGGCAAAAGGGAAATTAAAAAAAGGGGAAAAGGGGGGAAATGGAAAGGAGAAAGAGGTGAAATGATATATTGAAGAAAGGTAGTAGGCGAAATAAAAAGAGTGGAGAAAAGAGTCAAAAAATAAAAGGAGAAGAAAAAAAGGGAGAAGGAAGCAAATAAAAATGGGGAAAATGAGGCAAAATGAAGAAGAAAATAAAAGAAAAAAGGGGAAAGTAAGAAAAGATAAAGAAGAAAAGGAGAAGAAAAAAAAGACAAAAAAAAAGAGACCAAAAAAATGGGGAAAAAAGGCCAAAAAATGAAAGAAGAAGAAAGGGGGTGAGGGGAAGAGGAGGAAAAATAAGGAAGAAGAAAGGGGCAAAGCAGACCAGAAAAAAAAAAAAAAAAAAAGAAGAAGAAAAAGAAACCCAGAAAAAGCATCCCCCAAAAAGGCCAAGAAAAAAGGCTAAAAAAAAAAAAAACTAAAAAAGCCCCCTCCTTCCAAAACATTAAGTCAAAAAAAAAAGGGGGGGGAAGAAAAAAAAAAAAAAAAAGGCAAAAATCCCGGTGTGACAGCGACTGCAGCAACACCCCGGCACAGCCTGTGCGGATCTTTGATCTCCTGCATCGCATTAAGTAACAAAGAGCAGAGGAGTTTGGAGATGCAGGAGCTGGGCTGCTCTGATCCCAGCACCGCTCCGTCCCATCCTGGGCTGCGCATTCCCAGCCATTCCAGCAGCACCTTTATTTTTACTCGGGATTCTCTCAGTTGCGGCCGATTCCCTTAATTAGCTGCTCGCAGGCAGGGTGGTGTTTACTCCTGGAGTATCTCCTGTGAATAGCGGGGGCACTTTCCCCATTACTGGTGCTTGAAGAGCGTTTAGCCCAAATCGCTGAAATGGTTAAACCTGCGGGATGCAGTTTGCAGTTTCTCCCCCTTTAAATGCTCCCACATTTCTTCCAAAGGGTTGTTAGTGTTTATTTTATTAAGGCAAGGTAGGGAAGGACTTACACACCGAGTAAGGAGCTGTGAGTAGCCGCACCAGGGGCTGTGTGTGAGCTCACACAAAGCAGCTCAGCACTGAAATAATGAGCAAAGTTCTTCTCCTGCAAATATTTGGGCACGTTTTACTACAAAACATCCATCGTTTCATAGGCTGCAATTGAAAAAAAAAACAAAATTAAAGATCACCTTTCAGGAGATCCTAGAAAGCTCTGGATTCCCACTTTTTCTGCTGCTCTGCCATGAGGCTTTTCCCTTCCATCCTATTCCATTATGTGGCTCTAACGCAGGGCTGAGGAATCAGCTCACCTTCCTCCTGTGTGTCCGTGCAGCCAAAAATCTGCAGCAGGAAAAGATTTCAGGAAGGCTTTCCAGAGCAAGGGAAAAAAAAAACAACAACCCACCCAGCGTAAGAGCCGCAGAACCTCTGTGCCTGCTCGGAAATAAAGGGAGAGGCATGTGGAGATATTAATAGAAAAATGGGAAATATTTTTTAGGAGGGATGTTGAGCACATTCACTCCATGCCCGGAGCTGGGGACATGACAATTAATACATCTGACGTTTACAATGCAGATGTTTACCATGTGAATAATGGATGGAAAAGAGGGGAAAATGCCATTGTTTTGGGGAAATATAGAACGGTTTCATCCGGAAAACACCCCAACTTTGCTCAAGCCACCAGGCAAGTATGAAGGGGACTGCTGGTAGCATGAAGAATTTCATTCCTGCAGCACTGAAAGTCCGAGAAACCATAAATTACAGACAAAAATATATTTAATCTAATGAGGGGGTGTTGCAAGAATTGCAGAAGAAATCTGGGGGGGGCAGTCTTTAGGGGGAAAAAAAGGTGAATTTCCAGCAGCAGGGTTGTGCAGTGATCCTCTATTTTTAAAACCTGTGCTCCATTCATAGTATTTAAGTGCTTAAATCAGCACAATAAAAGTAGACAATTTACTGCTTTGCAAACAGAAAATTGGGCAGAAAAGTGATTTTTGAGGAGCCACTTGGCTCCCTCTGCCCAGTGATTTGGTGCCCTGTAAAATGCATCTGACACTGCTGTTCATTAAGCTGGTGCTATTGAGCCTTCTTCACGTTCATTAGTGATTAATTTAGACAGATATTTAACTTAATAAGGTAAGCAAATAAACAAAAAATCACTTTCTGTGCCTTAAGGTTTTTTGGCCCTCTAATTGGTTTTGTGCACTAATTATCAAGATTAACACCTTACGCTTTTCTCGGTCCTTACACTTAGGAATTCCCGGTGGGAAAAGGCAGACAACCTTGGGGGAATCCCTTAAGTGCAAGGGGTTAAGAGTTTGTCTTTTAAAAGCAAGATAAGGAAAAAAAACCCACCAGGAGAGACCGACTCCAGGTGAATTTTAGATAATAACAGGACGAGGAGGCAGGAGCTGGTGTGGACGCACACGCGGTGACACTCCTGACTTCCCACAGACGCGAGGGGAAGCTTTTCCAAGGGATGATTTGTGGCGCGGTGTTTTTGAACAGATAACCGGGAGCTTGGAGCTCTGTCACCCTGATCCCAGAGCCTTCATCCAGCCTGGCTCAGGGGTCGGTGGCACAGCCTTCCTTGGCACCGAGAGTTAACCAGCGGCCTCCAGAAGTTCCTTTTAATTCCGCTTCCCACAGACCCCGAGCGCTTGATGTCGGTGCCAAGGCATTGTGATTTCCTTCGGCGTTCACGGCAGTGACATTGTTCCAGACATTGCCTGAAATTCCCCCACAGCCCAGCCTGGCCGTGTCCTCCTCTTACCTCAGGCTCGGCTCAAGGAAACCCTTCCCTCTCCAGGCAGCACCAGGGATTCAGGAGGAGCAGCTGGGTGGGAGCAGCACCCTCCAGGCAGCCTGACTGCACATCCCGGGGAGCTGCAGCATCCTCAGGGCCCCCAGCTCTCCCTGCCACACGCAAATGTCAAAGTTTGTCGCTCTCATGCTGTGACATCCCCTCAGAAAGTGCCACACAAAGTGCTGATTCAGTGCCTCTCCTGGAAAATGTCTCTTTGCCTGCTCCCACTAAAGCCTCCCTTGGATTTCACCTCATGGGAAAAGCTTCGGGAAGGGCCAGGATGGGAAGTTCTCCTGGATCCCAGGCACGAGGTTCATTAAAACTCATTTTAGCCGAGGTGCCGGCACAAGTTGTTGCCCGTGACAGTTTGTCACCACCGCGTGCAATATTTGCTGGGCAGGATCCTGAAATAACTGGCTGATTGCCACTCTTCCTGCCGTGGGAAGCCTCACAGATCCACCTAGCTCCTGCCTTGAGCCCAATAGCACTTTCCAGTAGGGTGTTTTGGGGGTTTTTTTGGAGCATTTGGGGATTTTTAAACTCCTTTTCCTTTAATTCTTTTCTTTCTTTAATGGGTGACTGGATAAATTCAGTGGTGGATTTTTGTGACACTAAAGCAGCAGATAAGTCTATGATGCACTCTAGCTATGTGGTTTAAAAATCCCTTACCATATGTTTTCTCACTGGAATGCCTCATCTTGCAAAATTACAGGAACCGAAGCTTAAAAACACAATTAGGTAGTTTAAAATGAAATATTAAAGAAATACCACATATTTTCTGATATGCCTGCCATGGTTTGCCTTGATTTTTTCCCCCCCCTTTTCCTTTTTTGGTTTTTTTTTTTTTTTTTTCCCCCCCTTTTCCTTTTTTTGTTTTTTTTTTTTTTCTTTCTTTTGTGTTGTTCTTTGAGTTGTTCAAGGAGCCCAACTGCATTCGATTGTTGTACTAATCATGCTCCACATTTTTCTGATTAGGTTATATAGGCTGTGGTTAAATTATAAATGAAAGAATGAACTACCAGAGTACTTGTCATAACAGTATCTTTTATGTTGTTACAGAAGATTGGAGGGGGGGGAGGAGGAATCAAAAAAGGCTTTCTCTGATGAAGACTCTCCTTGCCTATTTTGTGCTCCTTATAGGATCTGTATAGACAAGGAATGCAATTTGTTGGAATGTTTTTCTCAGGTACTCTGAGAGCTACAGCACAATATCTGTCCACTGAGAAAAATGTGAGAAAACGGGATCTATAATACATAAAGATGCATATTGGAGCACCGACCCTGCCGTGCACACAAACACACCCTCTCCAACTCCACTTCATTCCGTTGCTCTGCTGTAAAAGCCACTTGAACTGGGTTGGTTTTTTTTTTTTGTTTTCCTTTTGCCATCCAGGAAAAGAATCTTTCCAAATTTGAAATGATGCCTAACATTGTAATCTCCTGTCCCACTGCAGGCACAGCATAAACACACCAGGATGAGGGTTTGATATGTTTTTGTTTACAGGATATATTTTTGTTTCCACGCTGTTATTTTAAGCCATTGGCTGCAAAACTGATTTTAGGGAGAGCTGGAATTGCAATGATTAGAGTGCTTGACTGAAGGCTCACCTTCACTGCTGGTTTAAGAATATCTTTGATGCTCCTGAAATTAAAGATACTGGTTAAATATTCCAGCATTTTAAGCTTCTTTGTGCAACCTTTAAAACAAGAAACACCAGAGGAACAGGGGTTTGCTATTACATTTTATCCTTTTCCTAAATGCATCTTTATTTTTTCCCAAAGTTTAGCCTGATATGGCAGGCAGGTGGAGAAGGAGGGAAGCCTGGAGACACGGAGCAGATCACACCTTGCGCTAAGCCACGCATTTAGCATTTTCCCCAGGATTTTAAAGCGCAGCTCCTCCTCGCTTGTTCCCCAGCTTTCGACACAAAGCCCTGCGCGCGGGTTGCTTTATGCTCTTTCTTGCGGGAGATGAATGGCTCCTGAACCATCTGAGGGGGTTTTGGATGGCGGAGGGGATGCAGGCGATGCTTTAATTGCCGGTGCCCGGCCGGGCCGGGGCAGGGACTGCGGGGCAGCCCCCGCGTGTCCCCTGTGGCAGCCGTGCCTGTGAGCGCTGCTTTTTGCACCCCTGCAACCCGCCCGAAGGGCTCTGTTTTTTTGGGGCTTTATTGGAGGAACTGTCAATGCTTGCCGGGATAACAAATCTTGTTTTATAGCACTTGGTGGAGTTTGGTTAGGGGCTACCTCTGAGCAACATGAACTTGGCCTTGCTGCGTGTCTTACACTAATACCTTCCCTCCTGTGAGGAATCAGGGTACTTGAGAAACAGCCTGCAGCCATACAGCTGATTATTTCACCAAATTTGCATCTTTTCAACAGTAATGGGGATGGCTTTCACAAATGCT
The DNA here is from genome assembly GCF_000691975.1 of Corvus brachyrhynchos. Taxonomy (NCBI): domain Eukaryota; kingdom Metazoa; phylum Chordata; class Aves; order Passeriformes; family Corvidae; genus Corvus; species Corvus brachyrhynchos. The sequence continues at coordinate 1,683,519 of NW_008238319.1, forward strand.
CCCAGGCTCTAAATAGACACTAAGTGGCTGTTTCTAGTTGCTTCCTTCCCTCTCCCCTTGGGCACTCCCGAGCCCCTGGGCCTGGCACCCGCGGGGCACCCAGCCCCTGGCACCCAGGACCTCCTGCCTGCAGGAGGGATGCTCAGCCCCTCCCCACTCCAGGGGTCAGGAGTGTCCAGGGCTGTCCCTTGGAGGGGCTGGCCTTGATTTCTGAGTGCCCTGGGCTGGGTGCAGAGCAGACACTGGGGTGGAGTAGGGCTTGGAAAGAGGTGGCATGCAGGGAGAGCACCTGGATGGCAGATAGGGTCACCTGAGGATGGAAAATGGGAGGACCTGGAGGGATGCATTTCCTCAGGGGTCTCTGCAGCCTGGGCTGGGACTGAAGACATCAGCTTCACCAGAGCTATGGCCACCAAGGCAGAAATTCATTGCTTGTTCTTGTTGTTCTTGTTGTTCTTGTTGTGCTTGTTCTTGTTCTTGTTCTTGTTCTTCTTTTCCTTCTTCTTCTTCTTCTTCTTCTTCTTCTTCTTCTTCTTCTTCTTCTTCTCCTTTTTCTTCTTCTTCTTCTACTTCTTCTACTTCTTCTACTTCTCCTCCTTTTTCTTCTTCTTCTTCATTTTATTATTACCACCATCAGCATCACCATTATTATTTAAGAGATAAAAGAATTTAAGCCATAGATTTATCTTAAGAAAAACCCCCAAACATTCTCATGAAACATGGTCCTGTCTCTGGCCTCTCCATGGGGTGTGGGGCATCATCCGTGCCCTGCTGAGACTGGGTTTCTGCAATTCCACATTCCTACGTCAGAGCCTCAGCTCTGGGAACTTCCCTGGAGTTCCAAACCTTATTTTGCCTTTAAAATGGGTGCCTCTGCCTGGTGTCCTACAGACCATTGCCTCAGACAAGAATGAACAGCTTGTTCAGAGAAGCTGTGGCTGCTCCATCCCTGGAATTCCCAGCTTGGATGGCACTTGGAGCACCCTGGGATAGTGGAAGGTGTCTTTAAGGTCTCTTCCAACCCAAACCAACCCATGGTTCTGTGTGTGCAAAGAGCTCTGTGCCAGGAGACTGCTGTAAATAGGATGCTCCAGCTCCTGCTACATCTTTGCCAGAGTTTCCCTGTTTCTTACTGGCATTTCCCATGGATAAAGGGTGCAGAATCAGGGTGAAGTCATGGTAGGAAATATCACATTCTGCTTTCATTTGAACCCTAAATGTGTGGTGTCTATCACGGGCTTACAGCACCTCTTCCGCATCCCCACATTTTCTAAGTCCAAAGCATTGCCAGCCTGATAGAATTTAAAACCTTGCCCCCAAACCACAGTAAAATATCAGCACTGGCCTCTCTTAAAATCCACAGAAGGAAACCTGAAGATTAGAGCAAAGCCTTATTCTTAATTTACCTGTCTTGCATAAGTATTTCAGCACATACTGCTCCTCGGGAAGGACCGCCCACGATTTGGAGTTTTTCCCCTCGTTTAGGCACCTTGGGGTGAGTTAAAAGGCAGGGGAAGCTCAGAGAATCGTTGTATGTGGTTGAGCACTCATTATAAAATGGATTACGGGTACAGTAAACCATAAAGACTGTTTTAGAGCCATTAAGGTTCAGCTTGTCACTGCTGACATGGACACACTCTTACACCATATATCCCTGACATGTCAGGAGGTGCTTAGGGATGCTTTCATATATGTTTTATTGAAATGACAGGCTATAGCTTCTTTGGCTGCTGTATATATGCATGGCTATATGCTAGAAATCCAAATTAAACCCCTCTTGAAAAAAAAAAAATCCCCCTTACTCCTGTGTAATGAATCCCATCTTCAGTGATAAAGTTGTCACCTACGTTTTATTTTTAATGTGCTTTGTAATAGAATAATGAAATCACGTTTATCCCTGGAATAAAATGTGGCTGAAATCAATGAGGTTTACACTGAAGTGAATTCTGCAGTTGATAAAATGTGAGTTCAAAACCAAAGCAATTTAGGGTAAGAATGAAAAAGGTATCAAACCCCCTTTTAGAAATGCCTTTCCCTCTGTATGCAGATCAAGTGCTTCTGCCAGGCAGAGCCTTTGACTTGTTAGGGCTTTTTGTCTTTCAGATCCAAGAAAAACTTTACATACAATTATGGGGCCTTGAAAATAAAATTTTTAAGTGGAAATACCAAGAGAGTCATCGCTGCAGAGAGTGGGATCTCACAAACCTTGCAGGGCTAAAATTCACCTTCATTAAATGTTCAGAGCACAGAAGGAATGCAGGATTTGGTCCTTCATGTCCTTTGTCTCAGCAGTTGTTCCACAAAAGTTAATTTAAACTTGTGGGATGTGTGAAAGAGGTATATTCTACAATCTGAGATTAAATAGGGGATAAATCTCTCTGAAAGAAGATGTTAGGCCCTGGCAGAGGTTGCCCAGGGAAGCCGTGGCTGCCCCATCCCTGGAAGTGTCCGAGGCCAGAGCAGGGTGAGTGAGGCAGAGACTAAATCACAAACAGCTCCTGAAATTAAAAACTAACTTTCACTGGAATTGCTGAGGCCTCTGAAGGGGGGAATCTCAGTGTCAACATAAAACCACCTATTTTTCAGATCAGCAAGGTGAAAACCTCACTGTTGGTGCCACACACAACCCCAGGACACACAACGGGAGCAGAGGCTGGGGCGAGGGCTGCCCGATTCTGTCCCGTGGTAGCATCATGCCTGTGCTTGAATAAAATCCCATTGCACTTTCAACGTTACCCTAAAATAGACTTCAAGGGTCACAGAAAAGACTGAAAGCAATAAGGGAAAGGAAGAAAGCCTGGTGAATGGCAGAAAAATGTACATGTGCTGGAGGAAACCGGGAGGGATGGAGAAGGCAGGGTGGGATGGTGGGACATGGGGTGCCAGTCTCCCTGCAAGGTGGGCAGGAGGTGTCACAGCTATTTCTGCACCAGCTCAGCGCTGGTGACAAAGCTGTGGTGCCCCTGAGCAAAGAGATTTTCTAAGAATTCAGGCTGGTTCCCAATTCTTTGAATTAAAATCCATGAGTGCTTTGGAACCACCACGTTCCCTGCCATGGGCCACTGACCAGAGGGAGCAGCAGGAGGAAAAGTTTCTTGTTCAAGTTGTCCCCTCTGCACCAGAACTAATGTGGATGGAGAGTTGAGGGTACAGAGTGACCATTAGCCACCTGGAATTATTATGATCAGCAGATTTTAACTATTGGTAGGGATTTCACGGATTTTCCTGCACACACAAATATTAACCTGTGTTGATACTTTGAATATTACCCAGAAATAAATGATTCCTTTTGTGGGTGCTGAGCATCATCTCTGAATTTCTCTGTGTAATGTCTCAGCTACAAGATTTTGTGAACATGTAAATTTGATCTAAATCACCTGAAATACAGAAAAGCATGATAGGAAAAATATAAAATACCCCATGCTCCTGTGTGACCAAGGGTTTAACACTGCACCAATGAACTTTCTCACTGTGGACTGATCTAGCTCAGTTAAAAAGTAGCTCATCCTCTCAGGTTCATCCTCAATATCTGTATTTATGTGATGCTGATTTTCCAGAACTGCAATGGTCAACAAGAGACCCCAATTTTAGCTCTGGGAATTCCTGGCTATTGACAATGTGAATTGATTTCAGCACAGAACATTGAGTTTTAGAGGCCCTCGAACACAAATGTATCAAAAGAGTTTCGAACCTTTATTTTTAAACACATCTGAAGTCAGGCTTGAGTTGTATCAGCTCCACTTAGGGCTGGAGAAATTCTGGTGATTCTTGTGGGTGGGAAGCTTGGAAGAGCTGCATCCAGCCCAGCAGAGACTCAGCAGGTTGGGACATACACAGAAACTGCAGGAAATGCAAAACCTTTTCCACAGACTTTGGGGAGATGCTTAAAATAAGGGAAAAGACTTAAAATAATATTACTTGAGTGGTGAAGCACTGGAATAGGTTGTCCAGAGAGGTTGTGGACTTATTCCTGGCAGTGTCCAAGCCCAGGCTGGATGGGGCTTGGAGCAGCCTGGGACAGTGGAAGGTGTCCCTGCCCATGGCAGGGGTGGCACTGGATGGGCTTTAAGTTCCCTTCCAATCCAAACCCTTCTGTGGTTCTGTGACTCTAAAATTTTGGCATGATGGCCCCTGATGGGAGATGTCATCTCATTCCTAATGAACATCAGGGAGCATGGAACACTCAGCAGGACAATCTGGAAAGGGCACCCAGGATGTGCACGGGGAAGGGGCTGCTCCCCCTTTGCCCTCTTTCAAACATAAACATGCTGAGGGTGATTTTACCCTCCGCGCTGAAAGAAGGAAACAGATGAAATGTTTTGATACGAAAAGAAACTTTCCAGCTCCCCGTGCTGCCACAGAAGGGCAAGAGATTTTTTGGAGTGAAGCAGGAGGGATTCTTGAGGAACTGGTGAGTGGAAGAGGAGCAGGGCTGGGGTGAGGACAACCCCTGCCTCCCCATCCCTTGCCATCCCATGCCATCCCATCCCATCCCTCCCATGCCATGCCATGCCATGCCATGCCATCCCTCCCATCCCATCCCTCCCATCCCATCCCATCCCATCCTATCCCATTCCAGGAACACTCAGACATGTCTAATTACACCAGCCCCGCCTTGTACTGACTTTAGAAATTGCCTCCTGTTAATTAAAGTTGTTACCTTTGAAAATCTGCCTTGGTCACTTTGAAATGCTTGGCTGTTTGTGATGAGCTCTGAATGAATGGGGAAGAAATGTTTGTGTTCAGGGATTTTCTTTGTTTTTTGGCAAAATTCCTTGAATATATTAATAGATGAAATCATTAGGTGACACTAGATATATATTAGGGTACCCAACAGATAATTTAAGCAAATAGCTAATAAGATAAGTGTACAGGGCTCTGTATCTGCACACATGCAGATATTCTATTTGAACTTAAAATACAATTACTTATCAAATGTCTCCATCGGGGCTTCACTCTGTAACAAAGGGAAATTGCTGCACAAGGTGAGCCCAAGCTGCTCTCTGTATTTTGACTTGTACTTTTGACTTTTTCTTCCTCTGGTAACCCCATTATTTTTGTCCCCACTCAGAGCTCTGACCTGTGCTACATGGAAAGTTTTGAGATGAAGTCATTTCTGGTTTGAGTTACTGGAGAGACTTTAATTCATCCAGCTGTGCCTGCTCAACAACAATTCCAGCATTCAGCATTGACAACACACCATCAGCAAGAGAAATCAAACAGAAAAGGCAGGCAGTGTTGAAAGGAACACTTTAAAAGTGCTCTCATTTGTAGAATTTAACATCATCAAAACACTAAATGTAAATACGAGCAGGAGGAAAACGCTAAACTCATCAGTCAAGGTATTTCACCAAAAAAAAAAAAAAAAGGCTTTTATTTTTTTGATGGAATGTTAATGAAAACCCCAAAGGAAATATCATTGAACATAAAGGTGCATCTTAAAAAAAAAAATAAGCTGGATAATTTGCTCTAAAGGACCTTGTATTATAAAATACATGACGTGTTTCCCTTGCTGAATATGTGTTTAAAGTCATGTTTTACTAGGAAAAAAATCCTGCCATTCCTGGTTTCAAGTACAAGCCAGGAACTCAGTGTGGAAAGGAACAGCTACATTTCAGTTCTAATGGACTCCGAAATCAAACAGAGAGTGTTTCAGGATTTCTGAGAGCAGTTATTCCCTTCAAAATAATTCCTTAAACTGGAATGTAATTAATAAATGTTCAGCCACACATTATTGAATTGCCATTCCAAAAGAAATAAGGGAGTAAGACATCTTTTGAGTCAAAAAGAGACAAAATATAGATCTGCAAGGTGGTATTCAAGGGTGTAAAAATAATTTCTCTTGGAAGTCTTTTCCTTTTCAATCGATAAAGTGCAAAAGAGAGACTGATTTTTCATCTCCTTCCCTCATTGCCTGAGATTATGTTGGAACTGTCTTTTGGCAAAGGTGATGCTGATCCAGATGGAGCATTCCTGGGAAGGAAGGGAGATGCTCCTGCTCCTGCCTGGCTGGAGCCAGCACAACACATCTGTGAAGCATTTCCACGTTCAGCTGATGTGGGAGCAGGTCATTGCTGGGGCTGAATGTTCAGATTTTGGTGATGCTGTGGCTCAGAAGCACCAGGAGGAAACAGATCTGGGCACCCCTTGACTCCCCTCAGTCACTTTGTGGCCTTTCAGTGCATCCTCTGTACATTTTGGTCTGGCAACAGAGATGGAATTTCATTTTAATCACCCAAGGTATAGATCAGATGGCTGACAGTAGCATCTGGTTTTAATTAAAGTGTGAGACTGGAGCAACGAGTGCACCCCAACACCTTCAGGGGTTTTACACCAGCATTCCCAAACGAGCAGCAGAGAGAAGCTGGAAGTGATGTGCTGTTGCTTGTTCATCTGTTGCAGCTTTCTGGGAAGAACCAGCCTGACCCAACAGTTCTGAGCCGTGTTCCCACTTTTCCCGCTAATGCTGCATCTTGCAGCTCACGTTGGCACATCTTTGGCAGGCCAGGGATGCCCTCTAAGGTGTCAAACAGACATGTGCTTTTAAGTGCCTCTTTTTTCACTTCAGATTCGGCATAAATAAATTTCATTTGTTTAACTGCCTTTTAAGTACAGAAAGAAAATTCCGGTAGTCGGACAGGCAAGAAAAATAGCGATTGAAGATGCAAATCACTTCTTTTCCCTTTAAACAATACATACTCTGCTGCCTGCATTTCCCCAAAGATACCGCTGCAGCTACACATGGTTGAAGTCTGTTTTACCCTTCTGTAAGGCAACGTGACAAATGATTTAGGGGGAAGTAATCTCTAATCAGCAGAACTTCAGACCACACAGCCCAGAATTATTGTCAATTTAATTCCGTCTCCCAGACACAAAACTCTGAAGAGTTTCTTCCCGTTGAAGTTTTGCAGCTGAATAATAAATAAAAGAGGGTGCAGTACAAGTGCTGCATAATGTAATTGTAGGCTCTTTGTTCTTGTCAATCAGCTTGAACACGAGTTAAGTCGTCGTGGATGTCACCATGATCACATCCAGAGCGGATGGCTCCGAGTTTGGGAACGGGCGTCTTCGGTGAAGAAGTTCCTTTAATAAAGAGGCGTGAGGAGAAGGTTTCAGGTGCTTTATAAAACTTTGACTTCCCTCCTACTGCCAGGCAAGAAAGCACAATAATGCATGCATGAATTGCCAATAAATCAAAGGCCTGCTTTTTTTTTAATTCCTATTTTGACATGTACATACATAGCATTTTTAAGAGATAGCTCCAAGGTAGCTTCTCAGTCCTTGATCAGATCATGAATTTAATTAATTCAGTGTAGACATGTCATAGATTTAAACCCTTTAGAATTACATTTTTAATACAGATCTAACATTTAATGTCCTTTTTCATTTTTTTCTTGCCGAGTAAAAAAAATCCTTTAATACTCTGGTAGCAATTTTTTCCTCTTATTATGAGACTGTGGCTCCTTCCTAATTATGTGGCTGCAAATTATTTACTGTAGTTTTAAATTAAGGAAGGAGACAAGTAATCCAGTGTAAAAAACACTGTTCCAACTTCAAGAAGAAATGAGTGTATATGTTTAATTTCTCTTTAGGCATCCAGCTGTACAGTCACTGTATAATGGAAGGTTTGAGACAAAATGGTCCCCCACCACCTTACCTCCGTGTAATGCAATTTAGCTTCATTAAATTACTGGAGGGCCAGTTACTTAAGCAGAATATTGATTTTCAGTCTGGGCCATGTTTAACATAATTCTGCGTAGGCAACAGCTAATTCTGCATTTGAATCTCGCACTCTAATGGAATTACACGAGGTGGCTGACCATGGGCGAGGCAGGGCTGGGCTGGGGGCTTTAACCCTTCCTCCTCCTCCCTTTCCTCCTCCTGCTGCTGCTGCTGCTCGGCGGCTCCGCGCACTTCAAACGGCCACGCCGACAAACTCCTCGTTTCTTCCGCAGAGCTGCCGGCTTTCATCTGGGGATGTGTAGCCCCGAGCTAGGTTTTGGTACTGTAAAATATCCGTGGGCTGTTATATTTTCCTTCAGCAACCTATAGCTCGGTCTGTATGGCACCAGACGCACTGTGGAATAAGGGATTTGCTCCAGTTCCTAACCCCAAACACCGTTCCTAAACCTCACAATTAAGGGATGGATTTTGCTTTAATTAAGACTTGGTAAAATGAACCAGGTCTTTGGCAGGAAAGTGTGTTCTTCCCATCGCTGGCTTGAAGGCTGGTCATTATTTTTATTTATTATTCTGTTTAATGATGAGATACAGTTTACAAGCCATTGAATAATAATAATTTCAAATGGTTCCCTGTGAGTTATAGTTTGTCAGTGTCTTAGAATTTAAATGGTGTGTGGGGAGAAATAGTGGTTATCGCCCACGTTAGTGGGGGCCTTGGTGGAGGGGGCCTGATGCTGCCTCGGTGGCTTTGAGATTTCCAGTAATGGGGTGAAAGAGGCTCTCACAGGCCTCAACTTCAAAAATCTCTGCCCACTTGAATCCCCCAAATTAATCAAAATAGCAAAACACTGGAAATACCAGGTAGGGCTTTGGTTGATGGCGGTTTTCTATTTTTAAATCTAACAGCTAAACTGTCCTCGTGGTTCTCAGTCCCTGGAGAATAAAATATTTCATTGTTCTACAAGTACAAACACTGTCCCTGCTTGTTTTGGAAATTTTGTGCAGAGGTGGGTTCATAAGACCATATTTTTTTTTCCCAGAAATGCTGCTACATGGCAGAGAATTGCTTGAGGGCAGCTTAAAATGTTAGCTGGGAAGAGTCTCTGCTTTAAATGAACTTATTGTGGCCACTCTTCGGCATTCAGCTCGTGCTCCACAGATAAATTGATTTTAAAAGTTCTTGCTATGTCATTGATGCTGCAAAATGTTGAGTTCATGCTTAACTTGAGTGCTGTGCCTCATCCTATTGAATCCATGGAGCAGAGGGGGATTTGGGAGCAGCAGCTGGGTTTTGCTCCACCCTGACCATGTTTAGACAGGAACATTTGGGGTGGAAAAGACCTTAGGATCGTCAAGTCCAACCATTCCCAGCACTGCCACGGCCACCACTGCCCCATGTCCCACATCCACACGGCTTTTAAATCCCTCCAGGGATGGGGATTCCACCACTGCCCTGGGCAGCTCGTGCCAGAACTTTACAACTCTTTCCATGAAGAAATTTTCCTACTCTCCAATCTAAACCTCCCCTGGTACAACTTGAGGCCATTTCCCCTTGTTCAATCCCTTGTTCCTGGGGATTCCCAGGCTGCCTTGGCACGGATCTGGTCGTGGATTCCTGGTTTTGGTGGAGGCCTGGTGTTTTGCAGAGCCTGCTGCTGTCATCAGAATGCAAATCACAGCTGGCCAGGGCCATGCTGCTCATGTTAATTCCTTGGGACTTGCCTCTCACATGCTCTTCCCACCTTCCTTGGAAGTGCAGTGCTGTAGTCAGTGATTACTTCCATAGTCTGGGTGAAAATATTCAATATGCAAACCCAATTTGTCATTGGGAGTCAATAATTGGCACCAGGTGTATTAGTTAGCATCCTGTCAGGAATCTGGCGTGTCAGCTGATGGATAGCTCCGTGCTTTCTCCTGACATTGAACATCATTTGCTCCCTACCACGGCCCGTGGTCCTTTGTCTCTGCCTGTTTGCCCTGGATCTCTGCATTTCATGGCTGAGAGAGGGACTGACTCCCTTCCCCATGTCCTGGAACTTCCTGTGCTGTCAAATTTCTCATCCCAAGATGAGGATGTAGAGGATGACCCTATGGATTACCCATAATGAAAGGGACAGGGCAGGAGATACCCATGATGGCCCAAACTTCAATTCTTTCTCTCTTCATCTTTTCCCTTGTTTTCTACCAGTTTTAACCCATGGTTCCCACTGCAAGGAGCTCCACTGGCTTCAGAGAAGCTCCTTCCAGGAGGAGGAGTTCACCATTCTACACAAGGTAGCAGGATCTGGCCACATATAATTAATACAAATATGTGCATAATTTAAAGCTGCCCCAGGAAAGCCTTAAATTGCATGATAACCATGCAGAAACTGGCCTAGGAAGGAAAACATGGGGAGTCTCTATTAGTGAAATTAATTATATGTAAGATTGTCTTCAATAACCATGTGGGAATGATTAAGTAATCAGTCAAATAAAAGATTTAATAACAAATTCCCTATCAATTATACACGAACACCCAGTAAAAATTAAGTAAAAATCATTTTCGACGCATTAATTTTAACATTAACAGTGCTGAAAATATTATAACATAATTAAGTGTAATTTCTTGTAGCAAAACACACTCATAACAGCAAAATAAACAATTCAAGGAGTAGTATTTCTTGAGGAAAATCAGCAGCTGGAGATGGGTGGAGGCACAGGGAGGTTTGGATGAGGCCAGCTCAGATGAGAAGCAGCAGAATGTGGGAAATGGGGTTGTGGTGGCCATGCCCAGTGTGAAGGTCACAGCTGTCCCTGTCCTGCTGTCCAGGCACGAAAAGGTAAAGAAAACCAGCATCCCAGGTCTGCCAAAAACAAGGATGAAGTAACTTGGAGGTCTGGAACAAGTTAGGCAGCACCTAAAACTGATCCAAGCACAAATGCTGCATTCGGTGTCTCTAACCCGGCCCCTTCTGGAGGATTTTTTTTTTGTCTACCTGCACCATTCTTCTCCTTTTTGGCAATTATTCCTTTTATTTTTGGGCTGACAAATTCACTTTATCACTACTATCCCCCACTGTGCCACTAGGGATGGGAGCCAGCTCATTTGTCACAGCCTTCCAAGAGTTGGGTGTCTATTTTAGGCTTCACATCCAAGATATTTCTGTAGTTGATGGGGGGAAGGGGATATTTTAGCCACTTCTTTAAATATGAAATTAATTGTGCTGTGGAAGTGTCTACTCGTCCTTATGTTTTAGATGACTGACTTTCACTAGAAATCGAAATTTTCGATGTTGAGCGAAGGTCAAGGTGAAAAGAAGCATCTGAGAGAGTGGTCCAGAGCTCAGTGAGGCCGATGAGAACATTTCTATTAACTTGAGTAGGTTTTAAACACGCTCTAGCTGCAATTTCCTAAAGGTAAAATGCTCTGGCTGTGCTAAAGGCAGAGCAATTTTGGGATGCATTAATAATCCATCTGGCCCAATACCTACCTGATAGCTGGGATGAATCCCTGGCAGTGTCCAAGGCTGGGTTGGATGGGGCTTGGAGCACCCTGGGATAGTGGAAGGTGTCCCTGCCCATGGCAGGAGGTGCAAATAGGTGACTTTACTGTCCCTTGCAACCTAAACCATCCCACGACTCCATGAACACAAGGCAGGGGAGGCTTTCCTTGTCTGTGTTCCCACCTCCAGAAATCTGCATCTCCAGGACTTCCCGAGCCAGAGGTTGTGTTTAACAGCCTGTGAAGGACTGTCTGCATTGCAGAAAGTGTCCGAAGGCAAGGAAAACAACCCAGACCAGCCAGAGTGTTTTGTTTGGCCTAAATTGCATCTGGTTTTCCCCCCACAGAAACATTAAAATAGTGGGATTTGATCTAAGCATTCCTATGCAACTAAGAAGGAGCAACTTTCTGTGAGGTCCTTTGCAATAAGACCCCATCAAACCAGCTCATAGATGCTGTGAGGGTTAGATTTTATTCCTAGATAACCAGGGAATGTGGAGAAACAATTGGGAGTGAAAGACTTGACTTCTCAAATGAGAAAATAAATTGCTTTTAAAAAATGTGCTTACTAGGGACAAAGAAAGAAAATAATAATAAAATAAAAAATTCTTGTTTTTTTTTTTTTTTAAGATTTGAGCAATCTTGCAATAATTCTATAATAGTTCTTTCTGTATTTCTCATAAACCCACAGTTTTCTTTGGATATAGGATACAGCAGCATGGAAAAAGGGCATGTAATGGATATGTTTTTGTGTTGTCACCACAATGTTTGTTCCCACATCAGGGTTCTGCACACTCTGTTTTTCCAAAACCAAACTGAAAACCCCGTCCATTCCTCTCGCAGCAAATGCTAATTAGAAAGGAATTGACATCTACTTGGACTTGCAAAATGTTATTTGTCTGCAGTATTCTACAGGCAGCAGCTCACATGGTAATTGTGCTTCTGAGCAATAGTTAATTAGTCCAAATTCTGTAGTTATATTTGTGTTCTACTGAGTTGCTTGCAGGGCTTGAATCTAGAGAGGGCTGGAATATTTTCAGCGAGGGTTTCTCATGAAAATAATGGGGGGTTTCTTTTTCTTTTTATCAAAATCTGAGAAATAACCTGCCAAACCAATCATTCCCTCCCAGGAGCCTTGCAGAAGGCCTGGATGTTAATTGCATTTAACCTAGAACGGCAGAGCAGGTTTTTTTTCTTTATACAATAACTAATATGTAAACTACTGTTGCACTTTGAAATTACTTTCACTTAAATTCTATTATTGGAGCTCCGCAGTGGAAGATATCCAGGGTCCATTTCATTAAAAAAGACTAATTACACCGGAAGCGTGCAACGTACCCGCCAATCTTCCTGGAATGACTGGAAAATGAGCATTCCAGAGATACAGCACACTTATTTGTCCTGGCATCCCCAGGAAAGGTTTCTACGAGGATGCAGTGGAGGCCAGAAATGAAATTCTGATTGGCAATGAAGGGGCACTTCTTTTTTTTTTTTCCCCCCCATAATTGCAGGAATTTACATGGATTGGCTGACAACTAAGGCAGTGGAAATATCTCCCTTATAATTTCCATTGATAAAAAACACAAGGGAGAAAAGGCAGCTCTGCCACACCAGAGCAGAACAGGCCGTGGCACCCTAATGTTCCTTATATTTATTTAGACAGACAACCTGGAAACTCCATAAATTTTCCGGGGGAGGCTCACAATAAAAATACACCTTGTGGAACAAAAATATAAACTGGCAAGCTGATCACAGGGCGGACTGGAGGATAACAACAAATGTGTGATATTCCTGCAGCACACTGGCACTTCCCTCTGGTTTGGGGATCCCTTTGGGAAACCCAGCATCCACCAGCAGCAAAGCCTGGGAGGCAGCACCGGGAAGGATAAAGGGTCTTACTGGGTTTTGCTGGTCCATCCTCAGAAACTCCTAATTTTGAACTCTCATTTGGTGAGTCTGGAGCTTTCTGGAGAGTGAGGAGCACTGGGAAGAGGCTGTGTTGTATCCCATGGGAAATGGCCATGGCTGAGCTGGGGTAGGTGTGGCTTTGGAGGTCACCAGGCAGTTTTTGCCTGAAATCTCAGCTTTTCTGGTGGAGCTGCTCTGCTCACAGGGATTTCTCCCAGTTCTTTGGAAATGATTTGTTTAATTAGTGATGGGGAGAGTCCAGTCCTTACCAACACTGTAATCCTTGGGATTGGGGCTCTGGAATTGTGTGGCAGTGCACCAATTGCACTAAAATAAATGAATTTATTACAATTAACTAGATTTTAATGGATTTTGTTTGTCACTTTTCTACTGCTGTCACTGCTGAAGCACGGTAAGGATGTTTTATAACCTAAAGGTTTTTGAATGACCCTGGACCTTGTGTCACCACTGTCATAAATTCTCCTGTCAGCTGCTGGATCCTTGGCCAGGGTTTTATCCTTGGAAATTTCATATCCCGAGTGGCAGTCGCAGTACCCATGGCAAACCCACACTCACAGGTTTGGGAAATATTCCTGGTTTCCACGTACAAATGCATTACATTTTTGTCTGCCAAAGAATCCCACAATCCCAGATGAGGTAGGAGTGGAAGGGACCACAGGGGGTCATCTGGTCCAGAAATGTGATTATGGCAGTCACTGCTCCCCTGGTTCCTGGGACAAGTTTTCCAGGGGTTTTGCACCACAAAAAGCAATTTCCCTCTCCGTGTTGGAAAGGTTGGAGTCCACAGTGAGGTCAGCCCTTTCCCAATATGAGAAAAGAGGAAAAACAAGGCTGAGGATGCCAGAATTGAGAAGTCCAGGCCCAAGGTGTGTCAGGGTTTGAAACCTTCAGCCTGGCTTGCTGTGCCACCCTCTCCCTGCCAGAAGTCATGGTGGGAGTGAGAATAATGCTCAATTCTTCCGTCTCACACGTTTCTGCATCCATGAATTTGACATAAGAGCAATTCCAGTTCTTTGTTCCCCCCGTTGGGAGAGTGAAAAATAAACACTTAGCACAAGGAGCAAACCCATGGACACACAGAGGGTCTGGTCCTCGAGTTAGGGCCATTAAAACATTGCAAAAACACTCGTGACACACTGGTTTGTGTTTCATTAGCAGAGTGTTCCTGCCAAAAATGTGAGACCTTTAGAATTTGTTGGTATTGAAAGTGCAGCTGACCTTGTGCTGTACCAAAATAATTCCTGGTTCCATAATCCATCTTGTCTAAACAGTTTTGTTTTGCCCTGAATGCACAAAATCAGGGAATTTGGGGTGGAGTTGTGCCTTGCGGGAGCCCACAGCCATATTGTGCTGCATGGAAGGAGGGCAGGAAAATGGGATACAGGCAAGGAATGTTCAGTGTGGATCGATGGAGTTTGGGTTTGGCCCTGTGATGGGAGCTGGGATGGGTTCTTCTTGTCATGGATGGAGAAGAGACATGGTGTCCTTCAGGCACCATGAAAGAGGAAATGAAAATTCAAAATAGACATTAAAAATTGAAAGTAAAACCGCAAAATTTCTATTTATTATCTCCCGGTGCATCTATGGAAAGTAACAGACTAAACTCTACTTGTAGTAGGAAATAAATTTGCTGCAAGAAGAGATACTGGGGTGGGAGGATTTTTATGTTCTCTGTAAGAACAGGATATAGAAGAGTCCATGTCCTTCACACTACTGAAACAATAATAATAATAATAATAATAATAATATTGGGATTTGCTGGTATAAATTCAGAAAAATAAAGGATTCGTAACTCTTCCAGCCTTCATCTTGCCAAAGCAGATAAAACAACAATTCCTGTTTCATTGCCTAGGCAAAACTTGTCATCCTGACAACTAAAGATACAGAAAATATTTTGTTAGGAGACCCTGTTTTGTGAAATCCCTGTCAATTGTTTGAACAACTCCTCGGTGTATTCTAAACACTCTCAGCTCCATCTAAATAATCTGAATGTCCTAATCCATTGATTTGTGCATTATGCTCATAAAGACATTACATTTGAACTTGATACGAAATAAAAGGCTCTGGACAGTCAATACTCTTCAAGAAAGCACTTCAAAGATTTTATAGAAGGGTCGCTGACCTGTACACTGAGATTGGCCCTCAGCTGTCCAGGGAGAGCCCTCTCCACGCTGGGGCTCTGAACCTGCCCTCTCCCTCTTTCCCAAAGCACCACACAAAGCAATAACTTATTACAAGTCCGTGTTTCCAATTGTGCATACAAGGAAAAACATCCAAAAACGCAGCTGAAAAGAATCCCCTTCAGAGATGAGATTCTGTTTTATTGTTTCTTTTACCAGGTGTACAGTGCTCAATATTTAGAGGGATTGCTCTCCATGTACAGCTTCAGCAAGATGGGCTTCACCCAGCTCCTGCTCTCAGCAAGTGAGGAGCCCCTTCTGGTCCACATTTCTCAGGAATTTATCTCAAAAATGAACATAGATTTTATATATTTATGTTTCAAGTGGGGACAGCAAGTGAAAAACAATTCACTCGTTAGCCTTTATGAACCATCCCCACGTTTGCTTTAAAACTCAAAAGCTTTGGGGTGTTATCTTGGAATCCAAACCTCTCCTCACCAAGTGTCACTCTGGCCTTGGGTGGGAGCATCTGTGATCTTGTGGCCTCCCAAAATCCTTTGGGGGGAGGTTCTGCCACCCCCAGCTTTGTCACTGTGACACCAGCTTTGAGGGGGCTGAACTAGAGGTCCAAATTCTTCAGTTCAAGGCTCTTTTGTAAGAAAAAAAATCCATTTGTGAGATTTTGATAGGTCAGACTGACTGAAAGGTGAATTCAGCTCTGGAATTACCGAAAATGTACGTCAAAAAGACGCAAGGCAAAAATGTTCTGTGTGTTCAAGCACATCCCTGGCTGTAGAGCTCAGAGAGACATTTGTGCATGGCCGAAATTTAAGGGCAGTGGAGACAAAGGAGTTTATTTGTAATCAGAATTCCCTTCGTGAGGACGGTGATTTATGGACATTTCTAAAAGCAGAAGAACTCGGTGCCATTATTTAAAAGGCTGGGCTGCTCGGAGTTATTTATAAATTCCAATACAACAGAAACAGTTTCTAACTTCAGGGAGAAAGATCCAATTCATCACGGAATTCAGCGGGAAAAGAACGGCTCGCTGGGAAGCGGCAGCAGAGGGAGAGAATCTTGATGCAGAATCGAATCTACACAGAACAAGTGGCTCTTTCCTCTTCAGAAATCAAACTGCAAAATATAAAATAAGAAGAAATAAAGACCAAATCGTCCCAACCCCATATTTTTTCTTCCCGGTCAAACCACACAAAAAAGCCCCCTAAAACTCACAATGGAGCAACTTCCATTTTAGATCAGTTTCTCCTCCTCTCGCACGGTCTATTTATTTTTATTGGTTTGTTTCTCATTAAATCCTTCAATTACTCTGCAGTGTAAAATGGTGAAATTATTGGCATGTGCCACTTTCATCATGTATTTGAGTTTGCTTATTACACTTGCAGAAAATGCTTGAATGGTATTAGGCTCTGCTGTGGATTGAGACAGAGTTAATAAATATTATTTGGTGTTTTTTCCCTGAGAAGCACTGCTTTTCTTGATTGTTTTTTACAGTTGGATTGGGAATATTGATTTATTCACCACTGTTACAATAATTGTATACAAGGAACAAAAAATGCAGAGGTAACATTTCATCAGCTCAAACAGATTAATTAGTTGTAGTAGATTAGGCACAGTGTTACACACAAAGATTTGCATTTAGAGGAAGAAAAAAGTTCTTTTTTTAATCTTAAAAAAGGCAAGAGAATTTAATAGAGATGTGATACACCGAGCTGCTCGCCTTATTATTCAATCAGTGCTTCCAAATGAGTATTAAAGGGCAACTTTAAATATTAACTCTTCTTTCTAAAATAAAAATAATGTGTAATTGTTGAATGCAGGGTGTGGGGCTAGCCCTGCTCACCACACTTTTAAAAGAAAAGTTAACTTGGTTTTGCACATTAAATTTAGAATTATGTAGAAATTATAAGTCAGGGCATAACAGAAGTAGAGACATTTAAAAATCCAAATTTCCTCTCAGGTATTCTGGCTGCATGGAAGCGAAACTGTTGTTTATATTTTTCTCTTTGTGCCCAGAACTAAGGTGAACTCCAATATAGAAGGTAAATATGACTGTCTTTTGTGTGAGGTTGGCTTGGCTGTGCCACTGAAAATTATTCATTAAAGGTTATGAGGCATTAACAAGAGTTTAAAAAGTGTCCTGGTTGTTCCCTGCTTGACCCCTTTCTGCAGGGAATTGAAATTTCCCACTGCTTTGGACCACTGACACCACGAGGGTAATTAAGCAATTTCCCTCAAGGTTTCAAGTTTTAACATCTCTCAGTATTGAAATAGAGAAGAAAAACATTTTTTATCACTCTCCCATTCTATAGAAATCTACAGAGAGCGACACACCGGGCCTTGCCTGACATGCTGATTTTCCTTTTAAACCATCTGTTAAATCATCCTGGCTTGCAACATATTAGACATTATAAATGCCCCTAATTTTTCAAAGCAGTGCACAAGGATTCAGCTGCTTGGCTTTCAGTGGATGCCGTGCTATCCCACCCCCGCCATTGAGAGACATTAAACATCCAGAGCCGCTTCCACAGCTCGGATAATGCCGCTTTTTTGTCAGCCTGGCAGTGCACAGCATCTTTCAATCTGGCTTAAAGGGCCACAGGAGGGATGCTCCAGTGGTGCAGGATCCTGGAGCGGCACAGAGCTGCCACAGTCCCCCCCTGTCCCTTCCTGGTCCCTCCTTGCAGCTCCAGCACCCACCCAGCCCCTGGATAACGTTGTCCTGCTGTCCAGCAGCTCCGTGATCCCAGCTGAGCAGCTGCTCTTGGGCCCAACACAGAGAATTCCGTGTCTTTTGGGACCACCCTGGGGTTTGTTCATCCCGGTGTAGGAGGAGAACCAAAATCTGTTCAATTGTGTTTGCAGCATTGCCTGAGGGGGTGGATGGGGCCCCTGGGATGGAGCTGGGCTGAGGGAGGGCTGTCCCACAGGGCTGCATGCCTTTCCCATGGACTGTGCAGAAGTTATGGTGTGGAGTGGTGAGGGAAGGATGCTCAGGGCACCCCGTGTCCCCAGACACCGGGAACAGGAGCACGATGCGAGCCCTTCCCACTCCAGTCCATTTATCCTAATTCTCCTCCTGGTGCTTCGGGTCTTTCTCCCAATAAATTTATCTGCCACGTGAATTACAATGTGCTGATTTACCACTACCTGGATGTGGAGGGAAGAAGGGGAGAGCTGCCCCTGGATCCATCCTCTCCCATGCCTGGATGTGGTGGGAAGCAGGTGGGATCTGCCCACGGATCCATCCTTCCCAGCCACCAGGCGCTGCTCCCTAATGCAGCACTGCCGCTTAATCTTCAGAAGTGGTACAGCCTTGGATCACAAATTAAAGGCCTTGTCAATACTGGGAGATATTAAAAAAAGAAAAAAAGGTTAAGGAAGGTTAGACTTGAGCCGTAAAACCTCTGGCAGCATTCCGTTCAGCCTGCACTGTTTCTCTGAAGGGAAACGTGGAACATCATTATGAAACCACACATGCTGATTTCTTTGCAAAACACCCTCAAGGATCCCGACGAAGAATTGATAACATGATTCCAATGAAGTCCAGCTCAGAAAAAGATCAAATCCATTGTTTGTGAGGCTGCTCGGGCTGCCCTGGGCACTGGCGAGGCACTGGGAGGCTTTGGCAGGCTCTGACATGAGAAAGGAAAATCTCCTTGATGCCGAGCTGCAGCAAGGGATGCTGTGCTTCTGAAAGAACAAAAATCAGGGTACAGGATGAGTTTGAAAGTCTCCAATCAATTCACACAGGAGGGAAGAGTTAGATGGGATATTGGGCAGGAATTGCTCCCTGGGAGGGTGGGCAGGCCCTGGCACAGGGTGCCCAGAGCAGCTGGGGCTGCCCCTGGATCCCTGGCAGTGCCCAAGGCCAGGCTGGACATTGGGGCTGGGAGCAGCCTGGCACAGTGGGAGGTGTCCCTGCCCGTGGCAGGGGTGGCACTGGGTGGGCTTTAGGATCCCTTCCCACCCAAACCATGCCATGATTCAGTGAACACATGCTGGGTGTTCCCAGGGATTAATTTTATTATTTATCAAAGTGCCACGTTGGAACTGACCTGATTTTGTCCCTGATTTGTAGCCACAGACCCTGTGCTTGTGCTCCTTGATGTCTGTGATTAGGGGCAAGGAGACATTTTAGGGAATTCATTCTCTTCCTCCTCCACGTGATGGATTTATAAACTTCCAACAAAATTTCGCTCCACCCCGCTGTATTTAACCTTCAGATGTGTCTTTCTAGCAGACAAGGAACAAAATATTCCAGCTGCTATGAAAGATAATCATTAAGGTGATCTAACTCCAAAGATCAATAATATCTCTCCAGGACTCTTCAAGGGTTTCTGTGATATCTTCCCTCTCATTAAAAATCATATTAAAAGATCCTGTTCAGGTAAAGGGGGATTTGATAATTTCTCCAACATTATGGAAAAAGTTTTATGAAACATTTGCTCATCTGAACAATACTTGGATGAAATAACTTAATAAAAATGAACAGGTTAATATGTATTTATTATACTTAGGCAGTTTCTGAGAATATCACTAATTATATTATAATTATATTATAATACTAATCATAGTAACTAGGGAATGATTTTCCTTTTAAAGATACACATTACGGAAGACAGATCCACTCCTTTACAGAAAAAAATATTCATAGTTTAACATATATATTCAATTAAATTTGCATTTTAATTAATTTATTTGACCAAAACAGCAACAAACTGGAGTCAGGAAGGAGCATCCATTGTGGCCATTCCTCACCTGACCCACACTGGGCTCATCTGGAAACACAGCTGAGGTCATGGCTGGGGATGGGGATGGGGATGGGGATGGAAAATTTTCCTGATATGCAGCAATTATTTCAGGGAATCCCAAACTGATTTGGATTGGAAGAGAAATTAAAGCCCATCCAGAGCCACCCCTGCCATGGGCAGGGACACCTTCCACTGTCCCAGGCTGCTCCAAGCCCCATCCAACCCGGCCTGGAACACTTCCAGAGATCCAGGGGCATCCACAACTTCTCTGGAATTCTTGCACTCCTATATAAATGTTTTCCAGGTCTGTTGCCCTTTACTTTCTCAGCTCAGCTTGGATGACCCAAGAGAAGTTTGATTTTTGATTACAATAAATCAAAATTAAAGATAGTGATGAGGAAAGACAGAGGTGCTCAAAGGAAACAGGGAGAGCCAAATCCTGCAGCCAAGATTTGCCTCACACTTAAAAACCCTCTGCCACAACAATTTCTACTCTTATTTTACCCTGATAGCTCGATTTGGCCACTGCTGAAAAACAGTTAAAATATAAATACTATGAAGAGAAAGGAGTCTATGGATCCGAAATCCACAGTGAGCAGATTTGCTGTAGAAATCAATGACATTTTTACCTAATCACTTTTCAAACAAAGCTACGTTTTTGATTAAATCCTGTGCACGGCCACATGGCTCTCGCTGCTTTTCAAGCTAATCAAGTGTTACACTTCAGACAGAGGAAAATATTGTATTTCATTTCTACACCTCCTTTGTCCATGACAAGGCTATAAAATTTCTGCTTTTTCAGCCTTCCAACTCTTGCAGCTTTCGGGTCTTTTTGCACCTGTGAAGGTGTTTACTCAGCTATGAACACAATTATGACATGCAATAACAGTTGCCTTTCAAGCAAGCATCTGGAAAACCAGGGGTAGTGTGGATTCAGACAGTGGCAGAATTTGGGAAGACTGTCAATGATAAGAACTCTCATTTCTTTCCCTGAGCAAGAAACCACACACAGAAAAAAAAAAAAAAAAAAAAAAAAGAAGACAAGCTGTTTAACACCGAGGATTTTAGAGAAATTTAAATAGAAACCCAAATCTTATATGAAAATGCTCTTTATTTTAAATTATTAACACTTTTTCCTCCCAGTAAATCACACAGTGACTGATATTCCTATAAAAACTTTATTTATAACAGAAATGTAGCTGTGCCAGGTTCATCCCTCTGTTCATCCCAATGTTCATCCCTCTGTTCCACCCAAGCCAAAATGCTTCGAGGAACACAGTTTGCATCGAGATCCTTAAATATTCAGGGAATCTGTGTGATGGAACTTGGGTAGTTTTAGCTTATCTCAGGTACTGAAGTGTCCACAGTGTTTGGGAACACATTCCTGGCCATTCCCTGGCTCTTTCATCTCGTATAAACCTTATCCTGGACAGCCACAGGGACAGGGAAAACTGTCCCACCATGAGGAGACCTTGCCCTGGAGAGCAGCAAGAATAGGGCTGTGGTCTGGTCACTCCTCCAGGAACCTCCTGGGAACTTCCATGGGAAAAGGTGACCCTGCAGACCTCCTCCCTGCATCAAACAGGGTGTCAACATCTCCCTTTTTTTCTGGTTGGAAAAAAGGAAAAAAAAATGCTAATATTGCTGCCATGAGACAGATGTCTCTCTAATAAAACATTAAATATCCATAATATTCTGCAGATTTGCTGTTGTAGCTGTTGTTTCAGATTTGGAGATTGGATAAAAGGAGGAAAAGGAGAGGTTGGGAACAAAACCTGCAAATTGGGATGTGGGTGCTTCAAAAAAGACCCAGAGATGCTCTTTAAACCCATCCCTGTTCCTGGTGTTGTACAGACAGAGATTTAGGGAATTTTCTTCTCTTTCCATGTAAAGAGAGCTGTGGAGCTGGTGGGACACAGTTGCTGCTCCCAAGGACAGGTAAAAAGCACAAACATCAGGAATTGAGCACATTTTCCCCTGTCCTGAACGTTCAGGCCTGGGCTGGACCCTGCGACAGCAGCACACAGGGTGAGACACTCCTGAGCATGTGGGGGATAACTGAATTCCCTCCAGTTACTCAGGAAAAAAAGGGGGGGGAAGTGAAATTTCCAAGGAATTAAAAAGAGAAGAGGAAGAGACATTGGCTCGCAAAGCAACCGTGAAGAGGATTTAAAAATCTGTCCTGAACGTTCAGGCCTGGGCTGGACCCTGCGACAGCAGCACACAGGGTGAGACACTCCTGAGCATGTGGGGGATAACTGAATTCCCTCCAGTTACTCAGGAAAAAAAGGGGGGGGAAGTGAAATTTCCAAGGAATTAAAAAGAGAAGAGGAAGAGACATTGGCTCGCAAAGCAACCGTGAAGAGGATTTAAAAATCCAGCGAGGAGTTTTGCCCAGCTGTGTGGGATAAAACTGTAAGTTCAGCAGAACAGAGCAAAGCTGATCTGGAATAGTTTTAAATGTCTTTTCCCTCATAACTAGATTATTCAGTACAATGTCATTTGCTGCCACTGACATTTTCTTTAAAGTCATAAAGGCCTACATAGTAATAAAAGGGCTCAGAATAAAATTAGGAATATCATGTATAAATTATCTTTAACCTTAGCTTCATTTGGACTGTGACTTTTTAGACCTGATCAATTTTCATGAAACTATCCACATAAAACTGTGAAAAAATATTTGATCCTTGGCTCTCATAAAGCTCCTGTAACAAGCCTGGTACTTTCTTGGTACTTAATAGTGCTGTTGGTGTCTGTCTCTGTGGGCAATTCTATAAAACCAGGGATAATGTCTGAGGTTTAATGCAATTTCTCGGAGCATTGTTATGGAAAACAGCCACCCAGCTACATGCATTTTGTGTTATTTGTACATAGCACACATTTACCCAATTGCTGTTTAGTTTCAAAAAGGGAACAGATGACTTTTGGCGGGTTTTTATCCCCCCCCCTCTTTATGAAGAACAAGCTGTTGTGAGATTTTTAAGGTTAATTTTTCAGCACAGCCCCTCTAATAATGTTGAAATTGTGGAAGTATCCTTGTGTGCTCTGTAAATGGGAAGGATATTGAATCACATGGTGTCTGATATTTTAACCAAAAAGTTTCATGCTCATATTAAGTACCCTTTAAAACATTTAATAAACGATATTGTGCACTCCAGAGGTGTCTGGAGAAGAGGTAGAGACATCTTTGAACAATGTTTGTTCTCTCCCTGATGGGGAATTACTTGCCAAAATATCCTGGCAGCCAAAATCAGCGGCAGTGGCTGAGAAGGTTAATCATGACCCAAGGAAACAATAAAATCCACGTTTCAGTTCAACCATGTGTGTAAATTAGAGGAAAGTGAAAAGTACCGAGTGGCCCCTGCGTGCCCTCATGTCTGCCAGGTGAAGGGCTGCAGGTGGGATGTTCCGGGGGAAGAACAGGCAAGTCCTGATGTCTTTGACCTCTAACAAGTCATTAAGGAGTTTAAGGGATATAAAAGCGTGGCACCAGCTGGAGGAGGTGCTGGCCATGGTTGGCTGCTCATTCATGCCCAGGTGAGCACTTGCCGTGGGGGAGGATCTGGGTGCCTGCAAGCAGAGGGGGAATATCGACACTCCCTTGTCTGGCTGGGATGAAAAGCTGCTGGGCTGGTATCCATCCCAAAATTACTAAAACTCCATGGACCTTTCATCCAGGGTGGGCACAGATCTGAATAAATGCAGGGTTACTCCTGAGGAAATTAAAGTTAACTTTCAGCTTTGTGTCTGAGAGTGTGGGTGCATAAAAATGCTCTTTCCAAGGAAAGTTCTGCATTGGTGTCCTCTTCATCCTGGTGCTTTCTGCTCTCTGGTTGTCACCCTAACTCCACTGGCTGTGTTTTGTTCTGTTCTGAAATTAGAATTAATCAAGAGCTGGACTGTGAGGTGTCCAGGTTAACCTTTCCTCACATGTGTCATATTTTATGTACTAATAGAAATTCCTGTGAGTGGTGCATTTGGAGAGCCTGACAGCAGGATAAAAGCCAACTGCTCAGCACTGCTGTTTATTTCCTGGAAAAGGGATTTCTAAGAGAGAGGGGGAATGGCATAGAGAGGAAATTAATTTCATCTATTTCAAGGTAGCAAGTGGCAATCATATGTGGTTTTTAAATCTCTTGGAGGTCATACCCCACTACATATTCCTTTTCAGGGCAAGGCATGGTGGTGTGGCTGATTTTGGCTCAAGGACCAATTTTGGCTGAAGCCACAGCCCTCTCTGACACCACCTCCTGTGTGGTCACAAGCAAAGCCTTTGATCCTGCCTGGATTCAGCCTGGGATGTGGGAGCAGCAGAGCTCTGCTTTGCTGCTGGGCATGGCTGGGCTCATTAATGATGGCAAAGTGCTCTGATACTGTCACAGAACTCCTGAATGGTTTGGGTTGAAAAAGACCTTAAAGCCCACCCAGTGTCACCCCTCTGCCATGGACAGGGACACCTCCCACTGTCCCAGGCTGCTCCCAGCCCCAATGTCCAGCCTGGCCTTGGGCACTGCCAGGGATCCAGGGGCAGCCCCAGCTGCTCTGGGCCCCCTGTGCCAGGGCCTGCCCACCCTCCCAGGGAACAATTCCTTCCCAATATCCCATCTAAACCTACCTTATTTCACTCTGAAGCTATTTTCCCTTGTCCTGTCACCCCATCCCTTGTAAATTGTCTCTCTCCATGTTTCTTGTTGGCCCATTCAGACTCTGCAAGGCCACAATGAGGTGACCCCAAAGCCTTCCCTTTTCTAGGCTGAGCACCCCCAGCTCTCCCAGCTTTTCCTCCCAGCAGAGCTGCTCCATCCCTCTGCTCATCCTGGTGCCCCTCTGGACTGGCTCCAGCAGCTCCAGGTCCTTCCTGGGCTGAAGGGCAGGCTCCTCTCAGTGTATGAACTCCGCTGTTCCACACCAGTCCTTAGACAGCTCAACATTTCTATGATGGTCAGAAAATGAGTTTTTCTGCCCACTGCTAACTAACAAAGAGCAAAGCAGCTCCTCAACGTCTGCTCTGCCTTGCTGTGGGCTGAAGCCAGTTCATTCCATCCTCTCGGATGAACAAGGAGCTTTCCCTGGAAGTCTGAAGCCTCCTAAATCACTGCTGTATTTCATGGCAGCCCTTGAGCACGAGATGGAGTGGGTGAACATATGTTTACATTGCTGATAGCTTTGAACTATAAGTTCTGCTGCATATTAATGGCGTATTTATGCATGGTAATTTAGTGTGCACGAGTCATTTATCTAATAAAATGTTAATTACTAGTTACTAGGTGTATTTATTTACAAATTGCCGTGGAACTTGCAACGGAAATTTCATCCTCTGGTCTTTTTTCACGGAGAGGTTCTCCACCTCTTCTTAATGCAATCTTTTCCATGAAAAGGAGGATTTCTTGATGCTGGATGTGCTCTGTTGTTCCAGCAACATGTTCCAGCAGCTCTGCATCCCAAAATACAATGTGAGTAAAGGATAAAAATCTTCCCACAGGATCTGATCATTCAAAACAGGTTTAGGAATCTAATCTGAAACAAAAGAGGGAATGTGAAATGAAGAGCTTACAGTCTCTAATTGATTATTTTTTTCATTCTGTGATAATGGGAATTAGACACCCAACTTCCTAAAGGGCTTTATGGGATCTATTGTGCTTTTATGGCATGGGGAGGGTCAGAATTAATAGCTCAGACCCCAAGGCCTGCGTGCCCTGTGTTTAGTAGGAATCCTGCTTGGGAAGGGCATTTCTGGGACAGAGATTTGGAGACAAGGCAGGAGGTGTGAAAGGGGAGGTGTGAGGGAACTATGGATCTGCAGCTCTCTATCCCCCAAACCAGTTTTCCATCCTGTGACACTGCTCTGGCTCTGAGGAGCGGTGAAGCTGAGGATTTAGAATTGCACTTCCCAGTTTCCATGGACCGCTCAAATTTATGGCCCAGTTTTCCCATGGATACTCTATTGTCCTGCCAAGTGGAGGACCACAGGGGTCCTCACTCCAAAGTAGCAACCTTTTTTAGTTTTCCCAGCTGAAAATCAACCCCTGTCCAAAGGAAATCCTCAGATTTGGGGGGCGAATACATCAAGAAGAATCATGAGCATCTCTAAATATTGCAATGTAGATGCATATTTTTAAGAAAATCCGGCATCAGAGCAGCAGAATTATGGCAGCAGGATGAAATATTTTATGTTTTATAGTATTGGTTCA
>NW_008238319.1:1709752-1718971 GCF_000691975.1 Corvus brachyrhynchos
ATAACCTCACCCTCTCCAGAAGGCTTTAAATCCTCATATTTATAATATGTTGATGCAATTTTAGTTTTCTATTGGACAGCAGATCCTAACAGTTATGGTTAGGCTCCTCTTTGCTTTTTGCACTCATATTTATAGAGACTGAACTTGTAAACTGGTCAGCACTTAAACAATCTCGCTGGCTGGGTAATAAGAGGTTTCAGCCCAGTGAAAAAGTGCCTTGGCAAGTCTAACACTTTTTATTGTGACCCTTCTCATCCTGGCTTTGTGCTTCTCCAAGTAGAACCACAGGAGTTGATGGAGCTGTTTCTAGCAATGTCATATTTGGTCATTTATGATTTAGTTTTAATTTTTTATTCTCTTTCCTAATGTTTTTTGCTTTGCTGCTGGTGTCAGCTTTAACAAATCAGGGCCAGGTTGGACAGGGCTTGGAGCAACCTGGTCTAGTGGGAGGTGACCCTGCCCATGGCAGGGGTTGGAACTGGAGGAGTTTTAAGCTCCCTTCCAACACAAACCATTCCATGATTCCATGATTCTGTGCCTGTTAATGTGTACCCAGGGCCTTGTGAAAACACTGTGGGAAAGAGCTTATCTGTGGTAGTTTGGATGGAGTTTGGTGTGGCAGCAAGGGCCAAGTGCTGCCCCAGTTTGGGTGTTTGTTTGATTCCCAGCATGATCCCGGGTGGGATGCTGGCACAGCTCTGGTATGCCCTGAGCAATCAGAGCTTTTACACAGTGGGGAGTGTGCCTGGCACCTTTTGGGATGTGCAGGGAGCTGTTGTGCACTTTCCAAACACTTCTGAGCAGCAAAGAGAATCGAGCAGAAAAAGGGTTTCCGGAGGCGGTGAAAATTATACATGAACACATCGGGCTGGCCAGCAAAGTTTATGATGCTCAAAAGGGCCCAGCCTGTTGAATTTCATAAGTTGTCTCTCTTCAGAGTAAATATTTTATATATGCACATCCATATATGGCATCTAAAATTTTGGGGAAGGGAAAGATTTGCGCCTGAACAAAAATAGTTGTTTCTGTTTGTTCTTGTTCCTTGGATATTAAGGGAAGAACTGTGTTCTAAGAAAAAGCCCAGTTTGCATGGAAAAGTCTCCCAGCACACGCCACATTCTGGCTGGCTGCTCCCTGCCTGTTGTAGACCAGCATCACTGTGATCTTGGTATCCTAAAAAAAAGGGGGGAAAAAATGATGCAGAAGCCTGAGCCTCCACATTTTCCTTTAGCACAGACAGGGTTTCTGAAATTAGAGTGTCCTCCCTGGGCTTCAGATAGAGTAGAGGGTAAAAGATTTCAAAGGCAGTTTTAATGAAAGAGAAATACTGAAAGGAAGAACACAGGGAGCAGCGACACTATAGTTCTGCTAAATTTTACATTTAAACTAAGAGGCTAATCATCATTTATTCTGTCAAAGAAATGACCTATATGTAAAGAAGACAAAATATGACTTGATGATTAAAGACTTGAAGAAATATCCTCTACAGTTATGTCAGTACTGCATGTTACTGTATACGTAATCTAAAGCAGTGTTTGAAATGTCTCCTAATTATATTTGGAACCCGGACCATGAGGTCCTAGGGGAAATGTTGAGTGTGTTGCAGGGATGTGGCAGCTTCCCTGCACTGCCACTTCTGATGGCACATCTGAGTTAAAGCTTTCTTCAACACTTTCAGCCCAGGGAAGTGGTGAGGGCTGGGCGAGGGAGGGTTTCTTGCAGGTGACTGGGAAAGATGCCCAGCAATATCCTGGTGGAGGACCAGGAGGCTCCTGGCAGCAGGAGCTTCCTTTCTATTGCTCAAAAAAGTCATTTCTCTAAAGAGTCCAGGGTGGGTTTCTTTATTTTTCTATTTATAGCTGTGCTGCTTGGCAGATAATTTTGTTGTGGTGGCCTCAGGGCAGTAGAAAAGTGCAGTTCTTGGTTTGATCTCAACTCAAGCAGAGCACCATGGATTGTGTTGCTCAGGTGGAGGGGTCTTGGCACTCAACAACAGCGTCCCAGAGCAGGAGGCTCCATTCAGGGTATTTGTAGCTTAATAAAGAGACACGATGTTCAAGCACTTACAAAGCTTTCCAGAAGTTGGAGGATATCCTGATGAGGCAGAGATGAAACAGGGAAAATTACCTCTTTGATGTCCAGAGCACTTCCCTCTGCTGTGGTGCCACATAAATTTGCCATTAAATCTCAGCTACCAAAAAGAAAAAACTCAGTTGTGTTTATGGTGGGGGAATCTGAATCAAATGAGGAAGTGAAATAAAAGCTGAACCCAAACTTGGTGCTGGTGTGAAAAGTCAAGTTCTATTCGACTTGAAAGGAAACAAACTTGCTGCATTAAATAATTAAAGTCACTCAGAGGTGTTACACCATCACAGATTCCTCCAAATTCAGTGTGCAATACCAACTTATTTTTTCCTTCTAGCAATTAAAACAGAAATGTAGATAATTTTGATTTTGCCTAATTAAAACAAGAGAATAGAATAAGAATTAATTCTTAATAGAATTAAGAAGAGAATAATTTTGGTCCATTGATGTTCCTGCAGGATGGTCTAATAGTTACTTTATTTAGTTTTTTGTTGTCTTTGTGCAGAGGATGAGGATAAAAATAAATGTGTGATGAGTATAGGACCATTCTGAAGAAAAAAAATCCCAAACCCCACCAAAACATCGCAAATAATGAAAAATGCTTCTTCAATGTCTTGATGAGGTACAACAGCACATCCATGAGCAAATTCCACTTCAGTCCAAAGAGTCAGAAGAAAAATCCCAATTGTTAAAAATGGATTTTCTTTTTCTTACAGAGGTGTAGAACCCAGGTCCTTCTGCCTCTTGCTTTGGGGATGCCCAAAATTCTCTCAGGCTCTAAATCCTTGAATTGAATTTAAATATTGAAGTGGTCTCCTGCACTGAGTCCCAGAGATCTACCCAGGAAAACCAAGTTTCTCTGGAGAAGATTACCATAATTTTGTCCTGCTCTGCAGGCACTGCATTTACTTTGAGTCCATTTCTCTTAGCTTGGTTTTTTTAAAACCTATTTTCCTATTGTCTTAAATAGCCACTCGCTCTTCTCCAAAACTCAAACCCACAAACCCAGAATATTCTCCCTGTTCCTGTTTTGTATCTCACTGTTGAGATATGGAAATAGCAGGTGTTCCAAGGAGAATATAATTGTTTTACTCTATGCCAGTGGGTTTCCTCTGTTTATTGGTATCAAATTTTCAGCAGGTCCATTCCTGCCATTCGAAATCCGAAATCAACACTTAAGGCTCATTACTCAAATGAAATAATTATTTTAATTTTTTCCCATACATAATACATTAAATGTTGCATACATTTGCATATCAAGGAGAATCTTGATTGCAAAAAAAAGATACCCATCCCCTTGTTATCATAAGATTGTTGTTGCTACAAAACCACGGGAGGTGAGTATGCAGAAGTTATGGTTGCCGAGCAACTATAACGGCACAATTTACTGCCTAAGTATTGCAGATTTAAAAAAAAATACAAAAAAGCACTGGCAACATCAACAATCACCATGTTATTGCTCTTCCCCAGTAAGAGAATTATATCCTGTAATGAAAATCATTCAATATAAGGTCTGTGATATTGTATTAATTTTCTAAAATGTATTTGACTTGAATTTACTCGCAGTTTCTCAGTACTCCCTAGGATCATTATAAGATCATCACTGGAAGCCAACTATTTGAGCATTATAAAAAGATTTTGCAAAGAGGATGGAAAGCATTAAGGATTGCAAGTTATCTCCCATTTATATTGTTCACAGATTTTAAAAGAAGGAAATCCAGCCTACGTTGCAGGAGGCAACTTGCCAGCAGAGGAAAATGGAACCCTGCTTTTCTTTTTGGGCACTGTGAGGCTCTTGGGAATTTGGATTTTGCTTCTCTTTTCAACTGGAGATAGTATTTTGGGCACAGGACTCAGTGCTCCTGGTGCATGGAGACGAAATCCAGGTCAAGGATGGGTGTTTGCCTTGGAATTGAGATGCACCTGTCCAGCTGAACCGAGCTGGGACCACTCGTGTGGGTTTTGATAAGATTAATCGTTTTAAAATTGAATGAGATGAAATCAAATTATGTATTTAATCTGTACGGCAGGGGAAAAGCAAACTTAAAAAATTAAGGCTTCAGCCTCATGTATATCGAGTTCTTCCATGGGAATTGTTTGAGGAGGTTTGACTGAATCTATAAACCTTGAGCAAAATCCCGGTTTTCCTGCGAGGCAGAGCATGGTCTGTGGGTAACAGCCTGCTGGTGGTCCCATGGTGGGGCTGGAGTGTTGGGAATGGGGCCTGGGAGAGCAGTGGATGCTATAGGGGCTTCCCAAGGGATTTGGGACACCGCAGAGCCTTGCTCCAATTGCAGCTGGAGGAAGCTGGAGGGAGAGCACTCACAAAGTGCCAGGTATATATACAATGTATTGCACTCTGTATTTCTCTGAGCTAAACCAATGTATATTTGAGGTCATTTAAAGTGTTGTCCATGGATAATTCAATGATTGGAGCCTAAAAATGTTATTAGAAAGCTTTATGCTTTTCTTCCTGACTGTCCCAATTTCATGTACTTTGCATATGTCTATAAGCACTCACCAATGTTTCACCTCATCCTTAATAAGAGTGGTAATTAATGTTGGCTAAATAATGGTCTGAAGAAGCTCTTTGGACATAAATCTTCCTCTCACTCATGCCAGCATTGTTCAGGAATCAGTGATCAGGCACAATTCACTTTGATGGAACAGTGGAATGTCCTGAGCTGGAAGGGACCCACAGGATCACCCATTCCAGCCCCTGGCCCTACCCAGACACCCCAACAACCCCACCCTGGGCATCCCTGGCAGCGCTGTCCAAACACTCCTGGAGCTCTGGCAGCCTTGGGGCCGTGCCCATTCCCTGGGGAGCCTGGGCAGTGCCCAGCACCCTCTGGGGGAAGAACCTTTCCCTGATTTCCAACCTAACCCCCCCCCGGCACAGCTCCAGTGGTTCCCTTGGGTCCTGTGATTGTTAATGGCATCCCGCTGCTCTCATGCTGGTGGTTTAGGTAACGCTCCAGATCCTCCCCCATGCAGTGGGAGAGGAGAATTTGCACGCATGGAGTGAGCCTGGTGCCACATTTTTGCAACAAACTGGGACATTTGGCATGTTTCACCTGCTGGTGGGAAAAGCTGGACGGATGCCTTCGTGCTTTCTTAACTCATAAAAATGATCATATCTAGAGGGATCTGCCTCAATTTTGCATGCATCTCAAACCCTGGCAGCCTCAAAGTTTGGCCAGGTCTTGTTTCAGCTCAAGTGTAGCTCGTATTTCTGCAGGTTGCCAAGTCTGTCTAGGAAATGAAAATAGAAGAATCTGTAAAACATATGGGACTGGGGCAGGGTGGATTTTACCTTGGATTATGCATTGACTATTACACCTTGGGCAGAGAAATGAACTGGAGATCCTCTGCAGTGCTTTAGTGTTTATGTGAGTCCAGAGGAGCTCACCAAGGCTGCCAGAGCTCCAGGACTTTTTGGACAACAGTCTCAGGCACAGGGGTTGAACCTAATCCTCATGGGTTCCCTCCAACTCAGGACATTCTGCGGTTCTCCTCTTGCCCTTGGCTGAGGAAGAGAATTATCTTCTGTCCTGTTTGAGGCTGTGAAATCCTTCTTTCCCCCCTCATTTTGGAGTGCTGTTGGTCAGGGTTGCTTTCAGAGGACCTTTAAAGGGAGAGGTGGATGTCTTGGCTCCTGGCCATGAATCCAATGCAGCTCCAAAAGGTGATGCCCAAGCTGAGGATGGGCCTGTTCCTGCCGCTGTGTGTCCCTCCTGGCTGGAATGTTTCCCAAGAGACTGCCAGCTCTTATTCCTATGAATATGCCGCTTCCTGGATGTGCAGTGGGATACTTGAGAAAATCTAGACAATAAAAATACCCAAAAATCCTAAATAAGACTAATAATCATTATAAAAAGAAATTAGAGAAGGCAGCATCAGCATCAAGAGAGTGTCAAGTAAAGGACCTGAGATGATTTCATGTTTCCTAATTGGGATGTGATCCTAAAGTATCTGGATCATGTCGATCACATCATGGCAAATCCAAATCCCAGCTGTCTGGATGGCTCTGTTCAGGTTTGTAAATATTTTCCAGGGGGTGTCTTTAAATCCCATTTCGTTTTAGACTATTAGACATCCACTTATACATGTGGAGAGCCTTTTTATTTTCATTTTTCTTTTTTTTTTTATTGCTGAACTATTTGGCTTCTCTGTTAGGGCCAATATAAGGGTTAATTAGGTAATTTTTATTTGGGTTGCAAATCCCCAGTGCCTAATCCTAATTATTCAGAATTAACACCTAGTATAAAAAGTCTATTTCATAACTTTTTTTTTTCCTGGCACAATCGCAAACACAGTTTTGCAAGAAAAATATGTTTCTAATAATATACTATCATTTCCATGTTTTGGTGTAATAATTAAGGTAGTCCTAATTCACGTCTAAAATCTAATTTTCATAAATGAAGCATCATCTAAATATTTAATTGCAATGAGCAGAGATTTCAGAGCAGGTGTTTTAGGAGCTGGTAGATGTCCCTGATGTTGGCAGATGGGTTTGGAGGTGAAGCAGTAGATGTTGGTGGGGTTCACAGTGGGTGAAGCTCTTCATGAGTCAGGGTGACACAGGTGAGTCTGAAGCCCTTCCTCACCCCTTTGCTTCACAGTTAGGGACGGCTGAGGTTCCTTTCTGCATGATGCCAGAAAAACCAGCTCAGAACCAGGCTCTGGTGAACCACAGTTCAACCACCTGCACATGGTGTGTGGTTTCTACAACAGCTTTTAGTTAATGGGATGCAGTTTTCTCTCCTCGTAGGTTTCAGATTTGTGGGTACATTTGCATTCATCTCCAGAGATCTTCAAAGAATGCTAAAGGACACTAAAGATCACCTATTTCCACCCCCTGCCATGGCAGGGACACCTCCCACTGTCCCAGGCTGCTCCAAGCCCCAATGTCCAACCTGTCCTTGGACACTTCCAGGGATCCAGAGGCAGCCACAGCTGTTCTCCCTGTGCCAGGGCCTGCCCACACTACAGGAAAGAAATTCTCCCTAATATCCAAACTAAATTTTCCCTCTCTCAGTCTGTACCCATTGCTCCTTGTCCTGTCCTCCCTCCCCTGCTCCCAGCAGTGCTGTGGATGCAGCCCAGGACTCCACTGGTTTCTGGGCTGGGAGCACTCACTGCTGCTTATGAGGCTTAGCCCACCCCTCCAGCCTATCCAGATCACTCTGGATCCACCTCTTCCCCCCAGCCTGGATCCACCTCTTCCCCCCAGCCTGTGACTGCCCCACACAGCTTGGTGTCTTCAGAAAATTTGCCAGAGGTCCTTTGATCCCACTGTCCACGTCACTGACAGCAGAGTTGAACATTACCAGCCTCAGTACTGACCCCTGAATGCCTCTGTTTCAAAGTTCCTGGCTGGACCCCAATCAGAACCAGTTCCCCCAGCAAGGATGCTCAGCCTGTAGCACCCAGGAGGGCTGCAGAGGTTGGGCATGAGCACCCCTGATCTCCTGGCTCCCACCACCTCCTCTGGCTTCTGCATCTCTATGGTTTAAAGCAGGGTGATCTGTGGGAAAACAAATAGGATAAAACATAAGGAATAATGCTTAAGACAGGTTGCCAATACTGTGTGGAAAGGCCACATCACAGCTCAGGAGAAAGGGTTCTGGTGGTGGGAGGTGCTCAGGGCTGGCTGGGAAGGGCAGATTCTCATGCTGGTGCATTGCACGGAGAGCAGCTCCCTGCCAAACCCAGCTGAGGGCCAAACCCTCATTCCCAGCTCCCTGCAGATTGCAGCAGGGATGTGGAATCCAAGGTTTTGCCTCTAAATATCCACGTTGTGCACTAAAAGGTGTCAGACATGCGAACTGCTGTGCCTCCCCATGGGCTGAGGACACAGCTCCAAACCACACTGGAGGAGAGCAGAAACACCGTCTGTGGTCCTCAGTCATGGTGAGATGTTTGGCAGCTTCTGATGTGGGATGCTGAAACTCAGATTTGGGGGAATTTTTCTGAATTTGGAAGCAATGAGAGGTTAATAAAAATTCTTTGAGATTGGATCTATACCTACTATGCTGTAAGACATCCTGGAGATTTGGCTACCTTGATACTTTTTCTTCCCTTTATAATTTTAAAAGGGAACATTTTTTAAAAACTTGCTTATTGGTGATCCATGAAATCGTGTTTTCGTTAAGCCCACTTAAAAAAAATGGAAATAAAAATATATAGATTTTTACATTTAATGCTGAGCACAGCTCAGGTTCTCTCCGTACTGAGTTTGGGGTGGAGCAGGAGGAAGAGAGTGGAGTTATTTTGCCCGTAACTTGCGTTAATAAACATTTATTTTTAAAAAATTCGCATTTTCTCTGCCTGTGAAGTGAATTCAAATGAACATATTAAATAAGCGGGTTGTCCAGGGAGGATTTAGATCAGTTTTCAACATTTACATTAGATTCTTCCTTCTGTCTGTCCTTTGATACCCCATTCCAATGGGATGGGCTGGGGATGAGCCTTGAGGGGCTGGAAATTCAGAGAGGACTTTCTTCTCCCTCTACCACCAGTGGCAAACTCCTCAGACTCCAAAAAGTCAGAGGAGAGCTCCTCATGATGTCTCAGCAGGACCCCCTTGGCCACCCAGACCTCCATGCTGAGGGTGACTCCCGAGTCTGGTTTTCTTCGGGATGAGCTCCAACAGCTGCATGAAATCTGACTTGAAATTTGGCAGGGAGAAAGCCTTCAGGCCAGAGAAAGGCCTTTTCTGGTCCCACAAAATTTCTTCCAGCTTTAACTGAGTTATAAACTGTTTTTTAAGAAGGCCCTTTGGCTTTTTTTCTGGAGTTTCCCTCCCTTGGCTCCCAGGTCACATGTGGGTTTTATGAAATTCCAAAGAATCTTGACCTTGACTCTGGGGCCCATCACCCTAATGCCTGTATCTTCTCCCAACATCCCCTAACACCCCCAGGTGCCTGCACAGGGAGAAGATTTCCATGTTTTCCCAGGAAAAGAAGGAGCAAGAGCGGAAGACAGAGAAAAACAAAGGGAGCTGGACCCAAGAAATCAATATTATTTTAAAGAGCTCTGCATAAGATGATTTGCTTTATAAATATTCCCTCAGAAATGAAACAAACCAGGAAATCACATAAAAACATGTTAAAAGGAAGTTATTTGGTT